>NC_061521.1:8358750-8670000 GCF_022379125.1 Scophthalmus maximus | reverse complement strand
CACAAAAACGTACAAATCACAGACAATTGGAATCAGCATTCCAACAACAATGATTCGGTTTTCAGGTGACGTGTCTGTATGAAAAAAAAGATACAAAAAGACTGTGAGGGGGTTGGCTACCTTTTTCAAACAGGTAACAATATCTGCATGTAATGTCTCTGTAGAAACACCACCGAAGTGCACTAACAATTAACATGGTATATCTTGTTTGTTGAATCTGTACAAAAATGTATATACCTGAAAATCAGTGACACTTAACCGCCAAGGAAAGAGTGGAATTTGTTCACTTTCATTCAAAGAAATCGCTTCTTTTCAGATTTTTTTGCACTTATTTGCATTCTTGCTGACTCACAGACAAGAAGACTGACTAGAAGGTGTAATGGTCCTCTGGTACACACGAAGCACAACACAAAGGGGAAATGGACGGAAAACACATCTGGAACGTTTTCATTTGTTTCGTCTGTAATAAAACCAATGTGAAAAAGTTATATGTTATGGTTTTATGGGGGGGGGGGGGTCATTTGGCCTAGTTTGATGTCAAATAAACAAGGTTCTAGTGTGTAAGTGAGCTGTGGAGGTGCAGGCGGGTTCGTTGTCCGTTTGAACAGAACAAAGGAAAATGTCCCGTTCTTTTGCAGAAAATGTACATTTGGTAGCGTGCTTCTGTGTTGCCACCTCTATGTCCTACAATGGGTGTGTGCGCATGTGTGTCTTCTTAGGCCTAAGGAACCTATTTCTGTAAAAGCAAAAAGAAAACATCATAAGAAAATTATTGTTCATGACAATGTATTATTCCAAAGTCTCAAGCAGGTCTAGAGGAACACGAAAATACATGTATTATTTAAAAATCTTTTTTTCCTAATAACAGCTATAGATCTGCTTCACGACAGCACTCTCCACACTCACTGCACATTACTGCATGAATGAACTGAGAGGAAATTACCGATGAAGGCACCAGGCCCTTGTGTAATAGTTGTTTGCAAGAATAGCAACGCAATTAGTGAAACTCTCATCTCGTGTATACCCTAGGCTACATTATTATGACTTTAATTCACTTTACAGGAATTGCATGACATCATAGGAAACAGAAAATACCCAACAGAATGATAAAGTTGCTGTAATGTGACCCGCAGACACACTCACACATCTCGGCAGGAATATTATTAGCTGCTGCCGATATATTTCAGAAGGGAAGGGGGGGTTAGTGGAATATAGTCAGGAGACTGTATCCCCTGCAACGTTATCAGTGTGTTCCTGATGAGACTGATGAAGTAACGTGACGCTAAACAGGCCCGGCGTGTTTGAAAGGAGGGGAAGAACTCTCCATGCTGTGATGATCTTCTCACCAGTAAAGAACCTTTTCAGGTGGGCTATTTATTTCCCCGACTTCTTGGGTTGTTTTTCTTCAAGGAAAGGTTGATTATAGGTGCATCGACGCGCTGTTCATGTTTTTTCTTTACACCAAAAAAACAGTCCCACAATAGGCAAACTGTAACTAATGAGGCGTGAGAACGAAAGTGTGGCTTAAAAAAACCAAAGGGAAAAGGGGGGACGGACAACAATAGACTTCCTGTGAAACCTGCTGACATCATCGTCTTTTGGGAAAATGTGATTGGTGAACTTGAGTCCTACCCACATGATGTCCAGCCTGACCAATGAAGAGTTCCTCGAAGACGTAGGAAATGAAGGCCTGATTTAACTCGTTGCACTGACCAGTGAAAGCCGGAGACAGAGACAAAGGCATGCGGTTTCCCAAAAAGATCTGTCTACTCCAGGATGTTCAGCCTGTACAGCATTAGGCCAAGGCTCAACTTATTAATGTTCGCACAAAGGCTGAATGGACAGCACAACTAACAGGATTTACTAATATCACTAATGTACTGGGCAACACGTGGCGGGCCGAGGGCTGTACGAGGATGCAGAGGTCGTAACCTCAACACTGTGTCTGGGATTTAAAGGGGTTTGAATAACTTGAGGAGGAGCTGAAATTCAAAAGTTACACGCGCACACATTACACATGGCCGACTTTGAATCCTGATTCAAAAATATGATGTAAGCATTAGACACCTAAACCGACCACGGAGGTTTAACGTCCTTTGGCAGGGGAAACAGACATCTTCTCCAAATCTATAGAAAGTCTTGTGACACGGTGTTTAGAGAGATCAGGGAGGCCTGAAGTCACCACCACTGTGGGAGACTGAGAGCACTCTGAAGTGGGCAACTGTGGGCCGACATGTGCACAGTTCCTGGAAAGCGATCAGCGCTGCTGACTAATAGCTGAATTCTTGCAGCGACCACATGCCTAGCTCTGCTCTCTGTGACAGAGCCCTCGGGTTAGAGGTGACTCAATGTGAAAGAAAAAACATCCGACTGCACTCAGTGAACCGCATTTCTCAAACGTCTTGCTCTCAATACTACATTATGTAGTATATAGACACACACACACACACACATATACAGTCAGATCAAAATGTGGTGACGAGATGCAGTGACACGATGGGGAGATCACTTCTAAGAACCGCGTGGAAACATTGCTCCTGTTGTTTCACGCTGGTTTCCGTCGTCCGTAGGAAATTCAACAAATCCAAAACCCGATGCATCACTAACCACATCAACAACCCCTCCGCCCCTTGTCTACATTAATGTGAAATCTCACAAAGAAAGGATCAGAACCTGCAACTACCAAATGGACGTTATACATCCTCTAATGTTTGATGCTTTTCAGGCGTTGGCGTGTGATGGGATTGCGTGGTGTAGTTTTTTGTCACGTTTCCCAGAATGAGTTGTAATAATAATCACGACCCACAGAAGGGAAGCCAACACCTGACGGTGTTCTGTGTAGGTGGGGATCGCGGTAGGCAAGACAAGGAGGAAATTAGATTTGTTCTTTCCAACGTAGAAAAAGTGAGCAGTGGCACAAACACAAGCCACGTGTCTTTTGGCATGCTGTGTGGATATTTAGCTGATGTTTAAAAAAAATAAATAATAATAATAATAAAAAGGGGGTATGCACAATCTGTTCACATTAAATAGATTTACAGCAAAGAAACGGTCAGTTATTTATTCGTTAAACTGGACAAATTAGGCTTAAATGTCTTTTATCTATGGTGGCCCGAGAGGAAAAGCAAGGTGAGGGATGAGGGACTCGACTGACATTTGAGCCAATCCAATCAACTTGATGTGGAGATCTAAGAGACTTCATCCTTTGGAGATTTGTAATAAAATTTCACGGCCATCCAGCCAATAATTATCAGAGTTTGAACTAAAGCGGTGAACTTACAGGCCCTAGAGCCACTTGCTTCTAAGTTGACACTACTACCTCAAACCAATTCATTGCAGAAAAAATAGAAAATATAGTATATCACCTGGGGAAGTTAAAAACTGGGCACTTGGAAGCTAAAACAGGAAACAACTGAACTCTGAAACTTTGTCTAGAAACAGGGGTACAAAAGGAAAAAGGCAAACCAGGTCACCCCCCCTCCCGCTCCTAAGATATCGTTAACTACTTCATTCATCTGGTAACCTCTAACCCTCATCCCCTAGCCCTCTCGTAGAGGATGTGCTGGCACAGGTCACTGAAACTAAGTTCACAACCCTGCATAGATAATGAGCACATCTTTTTTCCTGTCGACCATTTCCGCCCAGCTCTTCACAGTTACGCAAATGGCACAGTGAGCTCAGTGCAGAGGGGGAAGAGATGCTCATGAAATGTGCTGATGAGCACTGGAAACAGCAGCATGAGTCACGTCGCACCATATCCTGGAACATCGGCCACTTGCAGGCACACTGACAGAGTCATGTACTGTCAGGTAAATTCCAGTTCAAACTTTCTCTACTCTACTTTACTCCATTTTTTATTATAGCCCTTGACTTTTAGCTTTTAGTTTAACTTGTACATATCACTCTTTGTTTTATGACACAACCAACGCTATTTAGTGGTTAACTTGAAAATTCCCTATCAAAGACAATATTTTGAGTTTCAGTCCCTAAACTTTATATTAATTGAACAGTAAAACAAAAACTGAAACATGACAACAAAAAACATGAATTCAGAAAAAAATCTGTTAGTAAGACTTAGCTTTCTTGTATTATTATTTAAGATTTACCAATGTTAATCTGTTTTTGAAATACTGTAGACCTTTTAGACAAAAAAATAAAGATTTTGAACAGGAGAGTAGTCCAATTAAAAAAAAAACCTTTTATTTAGAAACATACATACTTTTAAAACACTTTCTTAGCAATTTCAAACTTCTCAATAAATTTTAAAAATATGCCGCTCCTGCCATTCAGCATGATCATAACGTCTCACCTTCCTAACCACTGAGTGAATCCCAAACTCGAAACTCTCCGTGACAGTTGCTCAAATGGAATCGGTGAATATGTTTTGAAGAAGGTTGTAGAAAACCAACAAACTTAAAAAAAAGAAGAAAAAAAAAGATTAGATGTTTCTTGTGTGAGATCTGATTTTTAAACTTCACAGAGTGAAGAGAAGCAAACACCGAACCACAAACTTGGCCGTGCTGCACTGACATAAGACATCTCTTGTCCTTTTTTTTTGATCCCATGCAACTACGTCTGGTGCTGTGAAAAGGATCTGCATAACAGACTGTGGCACAGACATTAAAGTGGCTGAATACCGCACAGTTATACTCCAGCAAATGAATAGGTTCTAATCCTTGAATTTGCATGCGGGTATAAGTAAAGATGTAGAATGTTTTAGCCAAAATAAAAACACGTATAAAGCAAAGCTCTACTAATCTGCAATCTGAGGGTTGTCCTGAGAAGTGCCAGATTAGAATTAGCCATGCTTTGCAAGAACTATTCAGCAGACATTCTAAAGAGTCACATGTGGGCCGACAGCACTCAGAAACATCTCCTTCAGTCTTCCATGTTTGCTTCTCTTATTGGCTTCTGATTTAGAAAGTTCAGAGAGTCCCCACTGTCCTGGCTGGGCGTGGACAGGTACTCTAACTCATAGCCTCCGCTGTTGTTGGCCGGACGGACTTCGCGTGACGTCTTTTTGTGTTCCAGGATCTGCTGCAGCTGATGGCTGGCATAATCCGGCTTGGTGGTGAGAGGTCCTGCTGGAACCTCTACACCCAGGATGTCAGTGACCATGTAGGGGCGGAGCCAGCCAACCAGAGGGGTGCTGCCGGGAGTGTAGTGGGTCTGCCGGTGGTAGAAGAGGAGACCGTCCACCTGTCGCCACAAATTCAGAATTACAACCAAAACCTGGTAAGAAGCTAATCAAATGTATTTCTGTTTGTCTTTCCTAAAAAGATGACTTTGTTCCCCTTAAAACACACATTCACAGCTACAGTAGCATCATAAGCATGTATCTGACTCAACAACAGAGTACGGTGTTTACAGAGAGTGGAGAAAGATCTAAAGATCAGATCTTACGCTGAAGCTGTACTCAGCCGCCAGGGCTTTCTGAATTGACTCTGCTGTGCAGTCTGCGCTTTGGAGGCTCACAAACCGGAACTGTGGGACCAAACAAAATGGGAGAACCACGTTGTTAGTTCGCAACTAACTAATTGACAATTTGTCTTGTCAAATGGGAGAAAATAGTCTCTTTTGGGCTGGGTGACACAAATACAATTTAGAGTTGGAACTCTCCAAGATTTGTGTGTAATAAGCCACAATGCTAAGCACAGAAAAGAGAGGAAGGAAAAAGGGGGCATGAAGTGAAAAGGCTCAATTCCTGTTTCAGGTACTCACGGGGTTGCGTTTGGCGATCTCTGAAAGGCCGTCCGTCTCCTGCACTTTGGACTGAAGCCAGTAGAAACGGAACTCGGTCTGTTGTTGAGGAAACACAGTAAACAATAAAACTCCCATTTCAAATCCCGGGCCAGAGAGATGGACATCGTGGTCAAAAGCACATCTGTGGCCCAGACTTTGCTACTTAAGCAATTAGACAAGCATTCCTGGATCGCTGGAGGATTAGAAGCCAGTCTTACCGAGCAGTCGTAGACCGGGTGGCCTCTCCAGCACATGACGTCTAAGATGTAGTACGTTCTGTCCACCTCACTGTAAATGCAGTCCAGGATGGTGTAGTCTGCATGGATTAAATACAAAAAACTATTTAAAGATATACAGAATTCAGAGGGGGTAATACAGCTCAATAAACTTTAAATATAATTATTATTAACTATTAGTGACTAAAAAAAGAAGTAGCGCAATAATTATAATAAATATTATATATAATAATATATATAAACAAATATTTTGGGGCTGTGCAAATCACTTGTAGCTCTCGGGCGATGTTTTGTAACAAAAATGAACAAGAAGAATTTCAGACACTGACAGCCAACCCCCAGCCAACAACCCCGAAGATGGTGCAACAATGAACAACCAGTTCTGCGAGACATTTTAGCCGCAAGGGCAAAAAAAGAGAATTTTGTTTGCAAGATAACATACAGCTACATTTTAAATGTTGACAATATCAACTGGAATTTAGTTAGTTAAGATCTCTGCTTTCACTGACTCTTTAATATTCAACTTCTCTCCTATTTACTATGAGTAAGTTTAAGATTGTAAAATAATCTCTTGCAGGGCTGGTGTCAAGCTTAAGTCAAGTTTATTTATATTGCACATTTCATATCATAAGCACAATCCCAATGTGCTTAATGTGCAGTAAGAAAATAAACGTATGACATGACGTAAAATGATATGAAAACGTGTAGCATGAAAATATGCAAATAAGATCAGGTCTGCCTGACTGCAGAGGAAAGTTAAAACTTTATGGATGTTTTAGCGGGAAACAAACACATTTCTTCCCGGTGCTGCAGACAGCCAGTGTGTTTGTGAGAGACGGAGCAAGAGATAAAAGAGAGCAGGCGACAGCAGCACAAAGTGCGCCGCACACAGCTCTACAATGAAGCAACGGTGTAAAACAATAAGTTACAGATATTTACATTGTGTAAAAATGTTTGGTGGGGTAAATATATATATATATATATATATATGTTATTTAGTGTATATTAAGTAGCCTATATGCTTCCGATGCTTTTTAATCTGTATTGTGTTGCACAGTGTTAATAATAGGTTGTAAAGTACCGTTTAGATGCATTTGTGAAGAAACCTTTTTGGGAACCTCTTTGTATATAGATCAAGCTAATTACTAGACAGTTACAATAATTACTGCCCAACAGACTTTATCAAACACAAAAACAATCTCCTGCATTATATACTGTGCACTTAAATGACCAATTAGAGGTCAGAAATAGAAGACATTGTCAAAATCTGTAAGACTGGAAATGTGTATAGCAAATTAATTTTTGTGCTTTAGCATGGACATTGTGTTTACTGCATCAAAACCAATAAACTTGGGCTAAAAAAAAAGGCTAATAACTAAAGTAGTTGACTGTGACGGTGAAACGAAAATCTCAATCTGCAAGAAGTATCCTTGTTGCTTTGTCCTGTTGTTGTGAGCTACACCGTCTGTAGTGGTTTACTTAACAAGGGTTTAAAAGTAAACTAACTTTATTTAAACAGGTTTTTGGTTTTCTTCCAGGTGAATATGTAGCTGCAGGGCTTCTTCTCTGACGATACAAACAACTGCTCTATATTTGCTGGGTCCAGTGAGAGTCGAGCACTGTTGACGGTGCATTCATATCCCGCTGCTGTCTCGCAGAAAGGTGACTCAAGTGTGCAAGACGAGAATTGTGCAGCACTTCCTTTCAAAGGACATTAAGACATTACTTTATGTAATGTCATTTTTCTTTTCTTTTTTGTCAACAAAAAGTTTTAAAACTACATTTCAGTCTCTTTTCGTCAACGGCAATGCATGTTGATATGTTCACAGTTATTGTTTAATGATGTAGGCGCCATCTCATCATTGCCTCAACTTTTCATGGGTAAAAAAAAAAAAGACAGATAATGGACAAAGCTTTCGTTAGCGAATTTAGCACTAAGAAGAATCTGCTGTTGGTCAAACAGTTTTGTGCAAATCGAAATTGTGGAGGCAGTGCATTTCAGTGACCACTGGTGTCCAGATATGACCAGCCCACCTACCTTTTCCCATGGCAGAGTTGTGTCGGTTCCCACCGGGCAGCAGGGAGGGGAAACGGTTCACACAGTAGCCGCTTTTAGTGTACGCCGCAGTGGAACCCTTCGTGGAAAAAAGTCAGCAACAGAGATGAGGGACAACAGCTACAATTTCAGTTTCACTGGGTTTGATGTGTTTCTGTTGTAAGTTAAGAAAAGAACAGTGAATCATTTAGTTTCTTCTATGGTTTTCTATTGGTCGGCCTTACGGTCTAGATCCATATATCTGGATGAAGGCATATGTGTAGGCGTAGCATCATAACACTGTGTGATCAGCTTTTAAAAGCTGTATACATTAACAATTGAGTTTAACCCAAAAATCTAATGCAAGGTCAGAGCACACATGGTCATGGGAGATTTCAGATACTGACATGACAAGGATTTGTATAAATATGTACAAAAAACAGGAAAAAAAATATTCTACAAAACATGTGGGAAAAAACCCTCATTTGTAACTATACATTTGTTAACCAAAACTGTAACGACGCGCTGGGCAGTGGACATCAATTTGTCATCGGTGAGGTCAAGGTCTGACATATTTACCAGGAAGTGGATGACTGTAGGTACACAGTCATCATGATAATAAAGATGGTTGCACCACAGGATGTGGAGTGTTAGTGACACTAGTACAACACAGGTTTGTGTCCCAATAGAAGAAAAGTGTAGGGCCCGTAGGATATGGCACAATTATTGTGCCACATTAGTGAGCTTGCAGTCAGACTCTTCTGAGCACACAGTGGGAGTCTCGAGCAGAAGATATTAATCTGACCAAAGAAAAAATTGTCCTGTGCGCGCTCAACTCTGCCTACACGCTCGCTCAATCTTTGATCTGTGTGCTCACAAGCACCCGCATGCTCGCGCACAGTGTCTCTGTGCTCTCGACATCTAGTGTGCGCTCGCAACTCTGCCTGGACGCTCGCTCGAGTTGGCACAGCCTCATAAACACAGCTCAGTTTTTTTAATTCATTAAAGGAAATGGTAATACGAACACAAAACTTTTTTATAAAACTTTATAATTATTAATAATTCAGCTTTTATAGCAAAGGTACTGTTTCCTTGTGGCCACACAATGTTATGTTTAGAGCCCGATGATGTTATCGGCCAACTAATACAAGCCTTTATATGTGCATTTATGTTTACATTTTAGGTAAAATAAATGTTTTTTTCTTAATTCAAATTCTATTTATTTGGTTGCATTTGTCATTTTTATTTGTTTGTGATAAAGTTAATTGTTAAACTAAAATATCAAGCCTCAATTACATTTCTTTGCCATAAAGGTTTGATAACAACATCTTAGAATCATATATACATATCGGCCAATGTATCGGGAATATTGTTCTCCCTAATATTGTCCAGGGTGTACCCTGCCTCTCACACAATGTCAGCTGGGATTGGATGGGTGGATGACATGATTCACTTATACTCAACGTTACCTTCTCTTATTGCAAGTTGAACGATGAGACACTGTGGCTCAATACACTGTGGGTTGTCTGTGTCTGGTACAACTTGCTTTTGATACTTGATACTCGTTTTTCCATTTCCTCAACACAACCCATTTTCGCGTTATATTCTTGTAGCAATGTAGCATTCTTAAGCTTTTGAAACTCTCATATGCCAGTAACTTTTTATGCAGCTGCACATTTTATTTCGATCAAACTGTTTCACATAGCGACTCAAACTGAAAACTGTGCGCATTTGATGATTCGTATGGTATTGATTTCACACCTTACACACATGAGGCATTGTCTTTACAGCATCATAATGAAATCACTTTAGGGTCACTGATTCTTCTGTCACAGATTCAGTTCCCCCACATTATTATCAATATTGTGTAAGGCTGCTCACAGAAGGTGGCTCAAGACCACTCGCCTCATTCTGCTAAATGCATGATTTCATTTACAAGCAATAGATGCAAAGTGAAGTATTCCTCTCAAAACACAGATTCAGTTTAGCTGTGACAGTGCATTCAAATCAGAAAATATCCTGTGATCTCTGTTTTTTACATTAATTAAATCTGGCAAACGGGTATGTCGTTCAACTGGGGCCAGCCGATGACACATTAAAATCCGTAGAGAATGGAAAGTAACTCCAAAGCCAATGAGAAGCAGCTCACAGAATCTCAGCTGTATTGGAAATGGCAGTTCTACTGAATATGCTGCCAATTGTCAGTGTAGTGCAGTAAAATTAACGAGCGTCATTGACAGGTTCCTACCTTGGAAGCAACGATCAGAGATCTTTTCCCCACAGGAGAGACCACCATCAACCAATCAGTGTCCAGTTCTGATGGTACGTCCACCAGCCACTCTGACAGCATGAGCTGAGGAGGAAGCGGGGGATGTGTTAACGGAGACAGCACTTCATTCTTATCAACATTTGTTTTAGAGAGTCCAAGATTTTTGCGACAATCTATCCGCATTCAACATGGGTGTGATTTATTACAAGGTAAAATGCGAGAGAGCATGGGTGTATTTCTACAAACTGATGTGCCCTCTGCTGGCCAAAATGAATAGTGCAACAAAAAGACACGTGAGTTATGTGTTGTCCCTCACACATGAGTAAAGGATAATATATCTGGGTCATGACATGTCAAGCACTGACCTGGTTGGCATAATGTCTTGGCAGCTTCCTCCTCTCAATCTCCATCCCCTCCTCCTCTGCGTTGCCATCTTGCTCCTGTTCACCCACCTCCTGTTTCTCCATGTCCTCCTCCCCGTCGCTGTCTGCCCCTGTCCAGTCCCCGTCGGCCAGACGCCGCGCATGGTTGACGTAGTTTAACCTTTTGCTGAGATTGCCAGAAAAAAAATGAAGCCTCATTCAGATGCTTTCGCTGTGGGGTTTGCTAATAAAGATCACCTGTGGAGTGTACAGTTAGGACGTGTACCTTTTCTGCAGCTCAAGGAAGCGCCTCCGTCGCTCGCTCTGCTCCAGGACACTGTACTTGCTCTTGTACTGGGCCAGCCGAGGGTGCGGGGCAGCTGTGCTGTTGGGCTCCTTGGACACAGCGAAGCTGGCCGAGAGGGCTTTGGTCAGGTCATCCATGGGGACTCTGCAAATCACAACAAAACAATAGAAAACAATTGTTGTGAAAAGTTATAAACATTTCCCCCTGCTCTCTGAGATTGACCAGCTCCTTCCCTGAGACAATATTGTATGGTAATGTGGTTGTTGATTTCATGAATTATCACTATATGAAAATGAAAATAGTGGCCTTATAAGTGCCACGGCTAATTCATAATCTTAAGGAGCAGCATGAAGATTTGATTTTGTTTGCTATACACTTATTAGAGCCCGACCGATATATCGGTTGGCCGATGATATGGGCTGATATTAGCCTTCCACAGACATATCGGTATCGGTCGATATTTTAAGAGCCCGACCAATATTATTCGCCAACTGATTTGAGCCTTTAAATGTGCATTTATGTTTACATTTGAGGTCAAATAAATGTTTGTTATAAGTTCTATGTATTTGGTTGTATTTGTATTCCCAATTTATAGTTATTTATGATAAAGTTCATGGTTGAACTAAAATATCGAACCTCAATTACATTACTTTGTCATAAAGGTTTGATAACGACATCCTAGGAATCTCTGACAGATTTAAAAAAATATATATATATATCGGCCGATGTACATGTATCGGGATTCTTGTACTCCCAAATATCGATATCGGCATAGGCCCCAAAAATCCATATCGGTCAAAAATCCATATCTAACACCTCAAGTCAAGAGAATGTTATTTTTCATAACCTTAGTGATGCATACATTATTTTGTGAGTTTGAGGCAAAACTGTTCTTAATCATTCACTGCAGATCTGATCGGTGGTCTGGCAATTCATTGGGATACGACCTGCATGATGACACACATGTTTATGCTGCGGTGTGAGTGCACGTCAAGTCAAAAGAGATAAGCAATGGAATGTTCAATAGTTTGGAGAGAGTAGTAGACAGTTAACCCTTCGTCTCTTTGCCAAGTTCATGAAATAAAGTGTAACAGCGCGTAAACACTGAAAGAAATCCTCTTGCTTTGTGTCTGTAATTCGTCATTCACTGTCAACAGGCTTATTTGACTCGTGTTCCTGTCTGCAGCCAAGAACAGTGGTTCCCAAACATGAACCTCAGACACCTCAGAAGAGGGGATTTCACTGAGATATAGATCAATGCGCGCGCGCGCGCGCACACACACACAGTTCATTAGGTAAACCAAGCTGCAACTCATGTTGTCAGTTTTGAAGAGAATGGCCATTTTGACCCTCGTCTATTCAAATGCACAATGCGACCTTCATGAAAGTTGGATTTATTGCTGCTCCAGTTTTAGCTGGGTGCTGTTCAATAACCTTGTTGTCCAATGAACTCTCTTTTATTTCCATAGAACAATATAACTACAGGACGACAGCAACACGCGGCCGGACGACAACACATCTTCTGAAAACTGTTGGTGTAGAGCTTCTTTTAGCGAGATTAGAAATGGTTTGATTTTAAACAAAAATCACAAAGTAGCCCATCACGGTTTATGTTAGCACCTAGCTCCATGCTAAAGCTGCTAGCATATACTGTCGGCCGACCGCACGTGAACAACACCGAGTCGATATAACGCTGCCGGGTTCATTTTCTACCAGCTACACGTGCTCGTCGGGCCCCAAACCGTAACACTGAACAGTTTGTTTGTTCGGACAATGACGAACAGCTCGGTGTTTCGCTCAGATACCTTGGACATGCAGGAGGAGGCGGCGGCTGCGGCTGCTGCTGCTGCTGCTGCTTCTCGCGCTGCTGCCGCCGCTGCTGTTCAAACGTCACGCCGACGTCATCGATACCACCAGTGGAGACATTTAGTTGGCCGACCAACAGCAGCAAACTAGCCCGGAGTTTCACTGAGCAAAGTTATGCACAAGAAGAGAAAACTACTGAATACACAGAATATTTCTCTGAATACTGTTACACCCATATAGGTATAATGGTATGTTAATAAAAGCATATTTGCAGTAGCGTAAAATGCATTCAGATCACTAGATAAGTACCAATGTATAATCAACAAAATTTACTTGAATTATCAAAACTAAAAGTATTTAATATGCAGACTACTACATTATTGGATCCTCGTCATTAGTATTTATATCCTTTACTTAAGTAAAAGTAGCAAGACCACAGTGTAAAAATACCCGTTTACAAATATGGTCTGCATTCAGAGCAATACAAATACAAAAATGAGTTATATTGTGTTTGTCTACACTGTTGGGTACTGTGGATGCAAATAGTTGGTTTGAAAAGTAACTGGAACTGATGGAAAACAATTGAGTGGAGTAAAAACTGCAGTCTGTCATTGAGAAGTCGAAGAAAAAAGTAGCACAAAAGTGAAAATACTCAAATGAGGTAGTCTGTCTGTATCCATTGTACTATGTACTGTACTGGAATGAAACATTGTTGGTCTGTTTTTGTCTTATCGTCCTATAGACTCACTCAGAATGGTATTAGTATGAAATGATGCTGCTGTTTACAAACAAAAAATTCCATGCTGGATTTGATCATCCACCTTAAGGAATATCTATGAAGCATGTGAACCTTTACTGAGGCAGTGTAGTGTGTTAATGAAGCGACTTTTAATACTTTAATGTATCATTACGATGATAATAGTAGCTGCTATTATTATTATTATTATTGCCATTATTATTCTCTCTCTCGATCTACTCGAGTGACCATCGGACGTTGTTGGACGCTCTCGTTGTGGGTTGTACTTCCGTGCGCCTCCGGCTGGGGGCGGTGTCGAGCCACTGTCTCCCCTTTCGCAGAGCATAAAAGGCGGTGATGAAAAAAGGCGAAGTTGCCTGCAATTGTCCGAGCCTAACGTCATGGAAAGAGTAACTCTGTCGCGGCGCGCACGGGAATAAGTCCCATGAAACAAACCGGTGGGTCGACCGCCTGCGGGATCCGATCGCTCGGCCGCTGATTCTCCCGTTTTGGTTCAGGGTTGAACGATCGACCGGAGATGCGCGTGGACCTGTTTACACGGAAAACCCTGCGAGTTTGAGTCGGAGGGAGAATGCGGAGCAGGCTGAGGACGCGCGGGGATACCATTGCTCATCCCTCTGTTCTTCCTCGCGCCAGGCCACTTCGTCTCGGAGATCCTCTCGCCGGGGATCTTTTCTAGGATCCGTAATGAGAAGCAAGTGTCCGATCGGCGATCGGGGCTGCGGCTCCACTTTCTGAGGATTAGAACCGCCGGCGGCGCTGCTTTGTGGAAGGGGAGAGCTCTCTTGTGAAAGCAGCGTTGTTTTTGGAACCTGTGGAGTTTGGGATGCGATAGTGAGGTCGAAACTACTCTCTGTTATGAATGTGCCACCGAGCGCTCGTAGATCAAAGTTACTGTTAGACATTCCGACACAATAGATAATAGGACAATAGAGCCACAGCCTCCATGGGCTGAGGACACTGGTGGTCACATGCATATTTTAGACGGTTTTCTGGCGGATACATAACTGTTGACTCCTCCTGTGTTTCTCAAGCAGCAGATCATTACATTTACATACGGGTCCTCTCGTGCTGTTGCACACCTGATCCGACAGCTGCCATGTAATCCGAGACGAGTTTTAATGTTACAGTGAGCGTGTGTCGGACGTTTCCAATACAGCATGCCTCGAGAGAGTAGCGTCAATATGCATCCAGGCACTATGTGCGTGTAGAACTTTCTGGTGTTAGGACCAAGTATCGAGCATCACGATGTCGGTGAAGGCAAAAGCCATCTACACCTTTCAAAGCGAAAACAAAGAGGAGATCAGCATCCAGGAGAACGAGGAGCTGGTCATCTTCAACGAGAAGTCGGTGGACGGCTGGTACCAGGGGGAGAACAGCCGAGGGGAGAGGGGTCTCTTCCCAGCGTCTTATGTGGAAATTATTCGCACTCGCTCAAACTCCAATGTGACGGACTGCTCCATCAGCCCGGCAGGCTCTTTGGGAAACGACTCCTCCTATTTCCCCTCAATTCCCATCACCCCTCCTCATTTGCAGCAACCGTACGATGACGACGAGGATGACGACTGGGACGACTGGGACGACAGGTCCACAGTGGTGGAGGATGCTGATTACTCCAGGAGCCCGGGGGCCAATGGACATGCCCATCAGAGCCCACAGTCCAACAACCCCAATGTGCACTACCGGGCCAAACCACACATGGAGAGACAGGACAGCATCTCCAGCTCCAGGAAAGGCAGCATGGTGGGCAGGAACTTGAATCGATTTTCTAGCTTTGTCCGCTCAGGGGTGGAAGCATTTGTTTTGGGTGATGTACCCATGATGGCAAAGATCGCTGAATCATACACCATCGATATGGGTCCTTTGGGGCCCATGTGGAAGGCGAACCCACAGCCTTTCTCTGTCTCCGTTGAAGACCCCACAAAACAGACAAAGTTCAAGGGCATCAAGACCTACATTTCCTACCGGGTCACGCCGAGCCACACAGGGCATCCCGTCTACAGGCGTTACAAACACTTTGACTGGCTGTACAACCGCTTACTGCACAAGTTCACTGTGATCTCTGTGCCTCACCTGCCCGAGAAGCAAGCCACGGGGCGATTTGAGGAAGACTTCATCGAGAAGCGGAAGAGACGATTGATACTGTGGATGAACCACATGACCAGTCACCCAGTCCTCTCCCAGTATGAAGGCTTTGAGCACTTTCTAATGTGTGCTGACGACAAGCAGTGGAAACTGGGAAAGAGGCGAGCAGAGAAGGACGAGATGGTGGGCGCCCATTTCATGCTGACCCTCCAGATCCCTAACGAACACCAGGACCTTCAGGATGTCGAGGAGCGGGTCGACACCTTCAAGTCCTTTGCGAAAAAAATGGACGACAGTGTGATGCAGCTCACACATGTTGCCTCGGAGCTGGTGCGTAAACACCTGGGTGGGTTCAGGAAGGAGTTCCAGCGGCTGGGAAATTCCTTCCAGTCCATCAGCCAGGCATTCATGCTGGATCCTCCCCACAGCTCAGACTCCCTCAACAACGCCATCTCCCATACAGGCCGCACATATGAGAACATTGGCGAGTTGTTTGCAGAGCAACCTAAGTATGACCTCTTCCAAATGCTGGACAAGCTGTCGCTCTACCAAGGCCTGCTTGCCAACTACCCTGACATTATTCATCTACAGAAAGGTAATGAGCCTCTCCCCATTCCTAGTTTTAGTGTGTGAGGGGGTTTTCTCTAATTTCCTTATGTGTGCAAACCCCATTAAGGGGAAATGGGAAAGGTAAAAATGGTTAAAAAAGAACCAAAAAAATTATTACATCAACAATCAACACAGATGTTTGGATGTATCCCCGGCCTCCCATCCGTTTTTCATTCCTGCATCTGCATTCACATTTTAACAGAATTTACCCCTGAATGTAACTCCAAGCAGCTCTCCATTTTTAAATGACAGTGACGAGTGATAACTTAGTTTTTTACAATCATCTGGCCAAATGCTGGAGTTTTCATACTATCAATCAATGAGATGTTAGATGAATTTTTCAGACCATATGGCTGCATTGAAGGGAGAAGGCTTAGTCCCTAAATACTCAGCCGCAACCTACATGGTGTTGTAGCGTCTTGGAATTGAGACAAGCAGCAATTACTTCGGGACAGTGTTGCGAAAGCTTCAATTGTACTAGGGAATAATATACAAAGTGCTAATGGGATCAGATTAAGCTAAAGGCCTGTGATCAGATTTAGTTTCTCAGTCCAAGTTATTTATTTTTGCTATGGATGACCGATTAGGTCAGGTTTTGCCTCCGGCATCTCCATTCCCTTCTCCACAGATACACACACACACATGCACACAGACACGCAGACACACACACACACTGTATGTTTTATGTGTCACTGATAAATATATGGTCAAAATGTTTGCCTGCATCTCCTGAGGCTTTATGTACTACCTCCTTGAACCCCACCCACCTAGACACACACGCACACGCACACACACACACACACACATGCACACGCACACACACACACACATTATCTTGCTTCAACAAATACTTTCATTACAACGATGGACTTTGATAACCTGTGCAAACATGTCTGTGAAGAGAAGGTGGAGTATGAGACAAATCATTTCTTCATCGCTTGCCTGGTGTTAACCCTATACTGTTCATATTACAAAGTCAATTACAAAATAATTATATATACTGTACTCAAATAGAAAATCATACCATAAGTAATGTTCCTTAAGTACATACAAAGTAAACCGTGTATGTCTTGGGCTTAGGTGTCACATTTTCAAATAAAAAACTTGTATGGCATCATACAAAGTGTTTTTACATTTTACATACAATGAATTCTACCCAAGTAGTGATTTAAGAAAACTGCCATTAATATTAAATTTAAAACTGGGTTGTTTGTTGTTCTTGTGTGGGTTCGCCTTAGATTCCTCTTGGTTCTGTTCAAACTTTGATGAGACAAGATAAGGCAAGAGCTTTGTTGTAGTGGAATAAAACTACCAGCAGCCATGATGTGACAAGCACACCAGAGTATCAGTGGCAGGGAGTGGTGATGACGGCTGGGCGATCAGAATAAGTGGTGTGTGACCTTGGTCCTCCTCAGAAATTTTTGTTGGTTCAGCAGGTCCAAAGTGTTATGAAACATAATTCAAAATAATGAATGAATGGAAAACTAGCAGTTTAGTTAGCTTTGCCACTTGGTCAGAGCAGCGAGTGAACATGTGTGAAATGCAAATTCGTTATTTTGGAAGTGCCACACATTACTCCTGTCATTTGGTTGGAGTCACCCTGGTCCCTGAGGTCACCACCATATTTATTTCTAAAAACCTACTTTCAAAATCATGAATCACCTAAAAACAAACATAACAGAATAGAGCCACCATTACTTTACAGGAAGGGCCTCAAACTGTTTGCAGTTATCAGTGTTCACTGTTTGTGAATGACGGCTTAAATGTTGTGTTCGACATTCGCTGAAAATTGTTGTCCATGCACCACCACTGGAATCAATGGAATATTTGATTCTCCTTCATTAGTATAATGCTGTTTAATCATCAACCTTATTGACCTGAAATCATAAAAACAGGGCGTTGTCCTGTAATTGGAACCTTACTCTGTCACAGTTGGGTTTTTTGCGCTGGCCGATTTCCATAATTCACGTGCTGAAATATTAGTTCTGCTCAGGTCTACAACTCGAGCATCATCTGCCGTTTGATTTTAACCCAAAGGTAGTCTGAAGAACGCTTACAAATCTCAGCAGTCTGTGTCAGCTCACAATCCCGCGACCCTATCAGCTGATTGCTGTTATCTCAGCAGGAAGGACAAGGCTCCACTGCTGAGGAAATATGCTGTTGGTAAATGTTATTATCTACCACATGTGGCCGTCATTATCACAGACATTTGTGGTCCAGTTCAGACGGCGTTACATTAAGTCATTCCACCCGAGAATAAATGAAAGAAACAAAGCCATCTGAATGATATTAAGGGCTCAGTCCACTCAGATCACAAATTATGAATATTATGAATCAGACCCAGTGGTGTGAGGTCACGTTGATATTTTTGTATCATATGCTGAGATTTATCTGCCTTTGAAATGTAATTTTGAAAGGCTTGGAGCACCACAGAGAAAAATCCAATTCACATTCATTGTACTGGGATAACGGAGGCAAATATCACACCAAGTCCAAATATTTGTTCGCCTACATACAATCAGGTTTAAGTCAGGAGTTGTTATTTGGTGAAGTGACATTATGAAACCTTTGAAAGAAGAAATGCTGTAACTCAGTCGTCCTCTTCCAAGTTTGAAGTTGAACGGCCAAGCTCACGGCTTGTGTAATGATAGTGGAGGTGAAAGTGATATTACTGAGTCAATTTTCTGGCTGCATGACTCTTCTCTACTCCTCCAAATGTTATATGTCTGTGATACGATTACCTTCATCCTGCAAGCTCTATTAGGAGCCACAATGCGCCACTGTCTTTAGAAAGTAGTAGTAGAAAGTAGTCTCATGGGAACATTATTGAACTAGGAGGAAAAGAAAAAGTGAGATGATAACGATTTTTTCAATCATGTGTGGCAGTTTGCTTTTTGATGCTGAGCTATTCTCTATTCTAGGCTTTTAAAATGATTTATTGTTTTGGCTAAATGTTGAGATGAGATGAGGCTATACCTTTTTGGTTCTGACTGAACTGTGTTTTTAGTTACGAGGATGAAAAAAGGAAAACTCCAGCTCAGATTTGCATGATAACTTATACTTAAAGCCCCAGTGTGTAATTTTCGTACTTTTCTGGCGGCATTCGGTGGTAAAGTTGCAAACCGCAACCAACTGAGCACCCGACAGGGGACACTTTATGGTGGCCCTGGAAATTCAACGCGAATGCGACGTATTCGGGACCGTTTTGTGCAACAAGCGTATTCAACGCGACGCAGCAAACGTGGCGACTTACACGGAGGTCGAAAAAACATGTATGAACACATAGTTATGGACAATATATTCAATTTCTGTGAATAAGTTCTTCTAAATATTACACACTGTAGCTTTAGATTAAGTTTAAACCTCTGCCCCGTTTTTTCCCAGCCGCAGCCCAAAACTACATTAATTTCACTAAGAACATTGTGTGTCGTCAAGGGTACAATATCATTGGCACATGGTGCGGTAACTATTAGTAATAAAAAGTAATCAGCCCACCAGCATCTCTCTCGCTAATTAACACATTATATCTTGTTTATTTGAGAATGACCGTTTGATATTTTATAATAATAGTAATATCTATATTCAATACTCTACATGGGGAAGTTTTGCAGTAGTGTTTTTGTTCGGGCAGAGACCCTTTCCCTCTGCTGTGTTTCCCCGCCGGTCCAGAAAACTCCCCTTGATGTGACTCGTGTTCTGCTGAACCAGAGACAGCTGTGGCAACACTCGGAACACGCAGATCTGAGGTCAACCTTTTCCGGTGTGCTCCTCCTCCTCCTCCTCCTCCTCCTCCTTTTTTCTTCCCTTTAGCTCTTTGTCGCTTTTTTTCCCTGCCCGACTTTCCTCTTCCCTCAGGTCTATAGAAGAGGTTTTTTAAAACTGTGATCCTGGAGAGCACGTGATCTGCAGGAATGTAACTGTCTCCGCGACGTGGTGGTGGGCAGTAGCTGCATGTGGCCTCTATAAAATAGCGTAGGGAGCAGAGGGTTCTGGGTAATGTCCGAAAAATGTAAGGGTGTGCTCCATAAATCTTTTTCCTTCCATTTTCTCTGTCCTGCGTTGGCTTTTGCTCAACAGGTTTTTAGTTGGTTTTTTTTTATCTCTGCTGTTGCTCAAACTGCAAATCAGTCCGTCACAAAAGCTTCAACTCTCTCCGTAACGTCTGTCTGCTTCTTTTCATCTTTTTCCCCTCCTGTCCCCCCCCCCCCCCCACCGAAGACATCCATATCAGAATTGTCTGTCTGAGCTGCAGCCCTGGTTTCAATAGCAGAGAAAATAAATCTAGTCTGGTCCAGAGGCTTGGACTCCTCTCACAGTGCGATGCAGCACTTTGAACTGCTGCCAGAGCAAATCCCATAGATGGACCTTGATCTCATTTGAAAACAATTGGACGACTTGATCTGTTGGGCTAATTACATTGCATTCTGATTGAATAAAGAGCCGCTGAGGCCTTTGTGTAAAGGGCAGATGTGAGCACTGTTGGCTTCAACTGCACTGCCTGGTACAATTACTTGTTGCTAATCCCGGTCTCTGAAATATACTGCGCCGCACCCGTCTTGTATCAATTATTTTGAATTAGTGTCGTTAATTGATAACTGGGCTGTGCTGGAATCAATCTAGACTCAAACATTATTAAATGTGCATTTTCTGGAAGTAAGCGTACATGGATAGCAGCTTGTAACTGGTACATGTGACAGCAGGGCAGACGTCATGTTCTGTAGATTTTGTACCTGGCAACAACCGACTAATGGGAGACTAGAATCTAGCCTCTCGGAGCTTTGAATAATCACAAAGGGGGAACACAATAACAGAGAAACCAACCCTCCCCAATGGTGTTGGGTATCAGTCTGCACCAATCACTTTTGTAAGATGAAATCTGAGGCGTCAGGCTCCGCATGGCTTCTGGATCTGCATCACTTGTGTCCCCTGAATGATATGTTGAAGAAAAGCGAGGCAGCACTGATTGTTAGAGTCTCGTGGATGAATGATTTCTACATTGAATTGAACTCGAGGGTTAGCAGGAAAAGGCAGTTTCAAATCCTGAAGTACAACTTTATAAATGACACGAACCCAAAGCAAAAGTCATGTCGAATGTTCTGTGGTGATGTGTGGTGCATTTTTCTGGATAAAAAGCACCATACTTTTATCGGTTCTCCTTTTGTCGTGACTCATTTTTGCGGTGAAGAAAGTGCAGCGCTTGTCTTTATGCTCCCTGAGCTGTTGCTGACAGTGGGATAAAACCTTGTGTGATCCACACCGGCTCATTATTCAGTTTGAGAATGAGCTAGGTCCCTAGGGATAACTCCAGCGTGCCAGCCAGACTTAAATCTGGACAAGAGGTGAGTCGTCCCCCATATGGCAACACATCACAAAACCACATGTAGTATCAGCTTGAAGGAAAAGGCTGTTGCCTGGTCTGAGAAAATGTGTCTGCAAAATGCTCGATAGAAAGAAAAGTGTTGTCTGACTTGAAAGTTTTGGGGGTTTGGAATTTTGCCCGCATGCATTGATGTTCTGAGCTTCTCTAAGCAGTGACCGGGAGCACATGGCGTGTTGATATGATCTGACAAACATGTTACGGATTAACATCCTGCTACAACAAACAAGGGAAGTTTTCGGACTGTGCGGTGGGCCAGTTACAGCAGCTCTTAAATGCTGATTGTATATTATTGTGTTAGCGAAGGTCCCCTTCGCTGAGGGTGGTGACTTTGGAGAGCGAGCGTCTTCTCTCCCTTGTTTGCTCACTCATAAATCTCGACAAAGGCCGGGCCCTCGTCCTCGCACACACTGTCTATCCAAACGCCGCTGCATTCCTCTCCGCGTTGGCCCAGTGCACCGCTGTTTCACACTGAAGGAGATTGCAGATGTGTCCAAGAACCACCGCTATACCTCCCCCCTCGGCTCGAAAAACCACATATTTTGTGGCGATTGATGACTAAGATTTTTTTTTAAAAAACCCAGTGCAATAGCAAATCCACATATAATTGGTTGAAAAAAATATATTATATAACCTTTCGGTGCACATTGCTGTGTAATATAATACGGCCACAAAGTATGACCTCAGTTACAATAGAACTGAACACCGCCCTGACGCTGTGTCAACAAAAACTGAACATTGTGGTTCACAAACATTCTGTAACTCTCAGTATTAATCGTGGCACTCTGGCCCAGCTGATTCCTCAAGTTTAAACCGGTCATACTGTATTAGTCTGTCGCTGTAGAGGCCTTGTCCAGACAGCCTCCTCATTAAAACATGATTACTTTAGATTAGTAAAATCCTGTCTCATAGTGAAGAGTCTGGGTGTCCGATAAGCCCTCAAAGTCATGGATCTGCGGCTGCCTGAGGCCATGCATTGAAGTCTGGACAGTTTTTCCTGACTCGGACGATCTTCTGCCGCGTTAGTCATATGTGAAAGGCAAACTCTGGAGAATGTCCGGACCAAATGTTTTGGACAGGTTCTGGAGTTCATGTCTAAAAGTTAGTCAAACTAGACTTCCTGGAGTGTGCTGCATCCTCTCACATTTTATGGTGGCTATGGGGGACGGCTAATTCCATTTCCGGTTTCTCCCATGCTGGAAATTCAACGCTCGGAACTCGGACCCCGGAAGTCGCGGTAGTGATTTTTCCAACCTCCCGAGTTGCAGTGGAACACAACATGATGTAGCAAACATGGCAATTTACACGTAGGTCGGGTCCCCGAATGTTGCTATATTTAACTCATCGGTTCTTTGTTGCAGGTGGTTATACATATATGAACACACAATTATGGACAATATATTCAATTTCTGTGAATTCGTTCTTCTAAATATTACACACTGTAGCTTTAAATGAGTATGCATAGTGTGAAAAGGGCCACTTGTAGAGACCATAATGAATTATTTTTTCCGCCTGCTCCTAAATGCCCCCCCAGAAATCCATTAATGCTGTATAAATTAACTGCTATTTTCAGCCTGAAAGCAGTGTGGAAGTATGACATGTCAGCTCAATGGTTTGCACTTTCACCTCACAGCTGGAGCCGACCAGGCCAGCTGGGTTTGGTTTTTTTGGAGTAGTTTGCATGATCTTCCTCTGTCTGCATCTCTGTCCTCCTCTGTCCTCTGGTTAGTCCCCACAGCCTGAAGATATGCAGGTGATGGTTAAGTGGAAACCTGGAATTGCTTGTATTGGTGTGAATGTGTTTCCCCGACTAAGGTCCTGGGATTGGCTGGCAACCTGTCGCGTGTGAGCAGGGCTGGGCTAGAAAAGGGATGGATGAATGGAAAAAGATCATTTATTGGCGTTTATATTTTGTCGTGATCATTTCATTCTTTGGCAAGAAGTTCACTGGTTCGCTCACGGATTAGTTGTTGTGTTGGCTCTGCACATATTGAGATGATAACATTTCTACCTCCAGTGCAGTTGATGTAGAGCCAAAATAGCCTCAAACTGAAATTTGTCTCTCTGTCTTTCCCTGGATGAAATGACGCCACCATGGTAACAAGGACGCTTGTTGTTGCATAGAGATGCCATACCACAGAGGAGAGCATTGTTAGCACTGCATTCTGTAGTGTTTCCCTGTGTCATGTTGTTGTTGTGTGAGCATTACTAAGCAAGTGTTTATTTTGTAAGATGGGTTGGATATGAAATCACTATTTCAAGGGCAGACAAAATCCTGATCTGCAAAATATCCTTTGTTGTGCTACCTATCAAGTAATACTTCCCATTAGACAAGTGTTACAGGGCAAACACAGTTGACACTGTAATATAACGCTTTTATAAATAAAGGAATTCATATCAAAGCCAAGGAGCAGAAGAGGAAGCCTTCGGATGGATTTCGTAACATCACAACCCTTTGAGCGTTTAGCCACAATAATAAGTAATATAATTTGTTTTACTTTTCCTGTGATGACATTTTTTCAAGTCTGAACTTTGTGAGGTTGGCTACGTTTGAGAAGCTGTCTCAAAACATCTAATAAGGATCCAAATGTCAGCTGGAAATCCACATCCAGGCCAACGGCTGATTTACAACAGCCTTTTTAAACAAATGTTGGCGAACCCGAGCTGAAAGGAGAGGAAACAAAAAATGCTTTTGCAGAGGAACATTGGGAGATAAACACGGGGCTATTATGAGTTGTAAGGAATTCTGCATACCTTCCAAGATCATCGTCGAGCAAAATCTCCCTCAGTAAACAAACACATCGTGATGGAAGCGTGTCTCACACGTGTGGATTTGTAACGCCTCTCTGTGCAAACGTGACGTAGGTAATAGTTTCAGAGCAGATTCTTCGCACACACTAAAACAAACATCTGTTGTAAACATCTCTTTCCCTGCGCGGCTTCAATTAAGAGCTTTGATTTGAACTCCGGGTGCTATCAGAAGCCCGATGTCTGATATTTCTGTTTAACAGTTGCGGTCATGGAGCATGCTGTGGACGTGACCGGACCACAGACTCAATATTTAACTAATTCCCTGTGCAGAAGGGTGGTACTGTTTTTCAACATTCCTCATCCCCGAAGTAATTCAAAATTAAAGAGTAAACGTCAGCGTCCAAGATGAATGGCCGAAGGATATTGAAGATGACTAACGTTGTCTGTGAGCACGGCATAAACTCCAGCTGGTTTTATTTGTGTATCTGATTTTGCTGCTGTAAACAGTATCACAATTAGCTTACTCAGCAGTGGGGGTTTTTTATGTTTGTGTATCCTCAAGGCTTTAAAGGATGGCAAATACTGGAAAGTCCGCTTGACCCTGCTATGCATTCTCGAAGCTGAGTCTCAGTTTTACTTCCTCTCTCTTCTCTTCTCGACTCTAGTCTCAAAAGCTTCCCTCTCCTAACTTTTGCCAGCTCTTCTGCTCGCCTTTCCTTCCCCTTCGTCCTTTCCCTTTCACACCTGCATTAAGCTTAAATGTCACAGTATCTACCTGCATCCATCTGTTCATTAGAGACTAAAGGAAAGACCTCACCACCATTCACAAAGGCGAAATTTCAGCAGCAAAATCATTTTTATCTCAGTGCAATCAGCGCAATTAGTGGCGAAATCCACCTAATTTGGACTTCGACTAAGCACATATTTGTGTCATTTACAGAGCTGTCTTTTGAGGGATGATTTGCAAATGATAGTTACGGGAGTCAATGGTCCAAAACCCAGCGAGTCAGTGAGTCAGCTAAACAAGCCTAACCGATCAACAATGAACAAATATCTCATCAGTTCACTGCAGTGCTTGACACAGACGTCAGTCACACACACACACACACACACACACACACACACACACACACACACACACACACACACACACACACACACACACACACACACACACACACACACACACACACACACACACACACACACACACACACACACACACACACACACACACACACACACACTTACTTACTTCGTGGTGACAAGCAGCGTTTGTCCTCAGTTGGAAAATGTCTGTCTGTCCGATGTGAATAGCATCCACTAACATCCACTTAGTCAAGTTATTGCTTCCTTTGTGTAAAGTCTTTAACCAAATTCCCAGAGTGGTTATTTTTATTATATTTATGTTTAAACATCCCAAAAAAGGTTTACGGTTCAACCTAAACTGTATTCTAGTATTGCAAATGCACATGAGAATACGACTGTATTATCTTGAATTTATTTTTTACTTTTTACTTTGCAACAGGGAAATTTAGCCAAGTTCCAAGGAAAAGTGTGGGTGTATTTTGCGGTTATTAGTGCAGCGGTGAAGTCATCACATTCTAGTGGCTGTGCTTTCACATATTAGTTACTGTCTCACTCCTCACAGCCGCACAAACTCAATCACCGCAAGAGGATTGTGAAGCAAAAAGTGATCTTTCTTAAAATTGGTATTAATTATTGGTAACTCGATTCAACTTACCCTCTAAACTACGAGGAGGATATCTTCATTTGTAATGTCAGTCCTTTTAGTTTGTCCCACATACAGAAATAGTCACCTACAATGTCTTGGGTTTGGAAACATTTATTGAAAGAAGAAGTTAATAAGGCTATTACTTTCTAATTAGTACAACACAGCCCATGGTAATGGACTATTATACTTGCCAGCTTAATAGCTACCCAGACAAATGAAGTTATGACTTCCCAAAGAAAACCCATTACAGTAAGATAACAGTTGAGACCGCCAGTCTACGATTGCATAGACATTGCAGGGGCCAACAGACCCGAGCTCCAGTTTGAGAATTCAGACACACTGACTGCTGTGTGCTAATGTTCAGATCGCAACAGAATCTGCAGGCTGTCAAGAAAAATATTGCCAGCTTTGCTTAAGGTACTCAGACATAGGGAATTGGCAGATGTCATCAACACTAACACATAAATCCAAGCACAAAAGCAACACACTGTAAACAAATACAAGTATCTTAAAGAGGGACTCACGATGGATCATAAAAAGTTATGATGTTGGAAAATCGTGCCTCTGCCAAGCTGCAAGTGCACCTGACTTTGAAGGGAATGATAGGTGGCCCTCTGATTGGTTTAATGCATGTTACACCACCATGATTAATCAGGAGACGAAATACAACCCATGCGCCTGGTGTAGTGACAATTCTTTTCCGCCGTTATACTAACAAAAGAATTGGAGATGCCCTAAAAGCACTTGCACAATGCATTTTAGACCATGCGCTTAAGAATCATTCAGTTTGATTCCATGGTCTTAGAAGGGGCTAGTTTCAATTTCGGCAAAAGCTTAAATTGACACTTTCCTCTCCTCCCACTACCACCCGCTACCCCTCCTCAATCCCCTTTAGAGTAATATCTACTCAGTGCAGACCCATGGAGCTTTCACATGAGCCATAAAACATGTGGTAGCCGGTCTGGTTGGGCAAGATAAACAAATCTGGTGACTTTCCAGACCACTGTTCGTGTATCACAGACCATTTTTCAACTCGACAAAAGAGGGGAAGAAAGCCTGTAGTGGGAACGAGGGATTGGTTTGCAGAATGGTAGGAATCCTACACAGCCTCTGTCACAGTTTGTATTTTTGTAGCATGTGTTTTGTAGTTACGTGCAAAGTTAGAAAGCAGATTTAGCCGCAAGGACAAACACATCAAGCTTTTTATTTGTGATACATTTCAGATACATTTAAAAAATGAAGACACTGTTTTTTTAGAATAGAAAGAAACCTGAACAGCTTTGTTTTATTATTCTGTCACAGTTGTTGTAACTTGAATTTTGTGGCTTTTTTTTTTTTTTTTTTAACGCCGTGTCACTTCTAGCTGCAAAGACGGATGCGCTGATCCAAATATGTTGGTCCCGCCCACCCACCCCAATTATTCCTGTCCCCCCTTTTCTTTTATGTCCTGCAGATGGACTATCTGCCGATGCACATTCTCCTCTCATGTGGAAAACAGCATACATGAATGTAGGTCAGCGCCACAGACTCAAGTCCACACGCCTCCTCTCTCTCTCTCTCTCTCAGATTGGAAATGCTGTTCATGCTTTCCCAGACTTCTGCCAGGAATTCCATACAAAATCCTGGGCGGCATGAGCTCACGGATACAGTTAAGGGATAAGACCTGTCCACCGCAGCGGATCTATAAAAGGCAGAACAACCTGCACGACAGAACTCGTCCCTCCAGCTCGATTATCTGTCTGACTGAAATCTGTGCGCTCCCTGGTTTCGTCTGAGATTGAGACAGACTCACTAATCTGAGGAGCAATGCGGTGCGGCGACATACCATTCGGCTGCCATGTTCTGCACGTGGAAAGTGATGTCATGGCAGTCTGGGTGAATGTGGTTACAACTTGTCCTGGTCTCACTAGACGTTTGGTATGCAATGAAACAAAAAGCTATTGTGTGGCCCCTTGCTCTACCTATAAAGTGCACAGCTTTTAGGGGAGAAAGTTACGATGCAGGTCTGCAGCGCTCCACTGAAACTGTTGTTTTCATGTGGCATGTCATAGCGTAATATACAGACCCGCCCAAACAGCGATAAAACCTTAAACAAAAAACACATATTACAGCTTTTCTTTGACTCTATGCATCTAAAGTCATCACTAATGGTGCGTTCACTCCAATCAATTGCATTGCTTGCACAGGTAACGCAGGTAAAGAAAACACACAAATATTTGCTCGTACTCCTTTGGATACAAAAGTGACTTTGGGAGAATCTCAACGTGAATATTTTTTTTTTGACGTGAAATTGAATTTGTGTTGACTTTGTATGTACGCAAAAAATGACACACCAAGTAACACTATCTCAATAGTGTATGTTGACTTGACAGTGGATACAATTATATTGTTGCTTTGTGTTCATTCTATTGCAATGTTTAAAATACCCTTCTTGTTTTTTATCATCCCAGGTGCCTTTGCCAAGGTGAAAGAGAGCCAGCGGATGACAGACGAGGGGAAGATGGACCAGGACGAGGCCGATGGCATTAGGAAACGCTGCCGGACGGTTGGGTTTGCCCTCCAGGCAGAGATGAGCCACTTCCATCATCAGCGAGAGGTGGACTTTAAAGACATGATGCAGGCCTACCTCACGGAGCAGATAGCCTTTTACCAACGCGTGGTTCAGCAACTGGAGCGGACCCTGCGCATGTACGACTGTCTGTGAAGACACCACACCACTGCCAAAAAAGCACAGAAGATGACAAAAGGAAGATCCAAGTCTTCAAGTCTTTTATCAAAACGTTTTGTGTTGTGCGTCGTATTTGGCTCGGTTTGAAAAGACAAAATGAAGCAGTAGTTACTGGAAGATATACACATCCTGTCAGTCTTTCACCTTGATGGATTCAAAGTCATATTTTTATTTTAAAAGATCTACTGTACTTTTTTTTTTTCCTGAAACACACACCACATAGGCTGTGTCACAGTGTATCATTTATTTTACATAATTTAAGGTGTTCGTAACATTAAAATAAGAATATAGGTTTCAAATTCATAGTGGATCTGTAGTTGATTGTCCATAGTGTAACACATGAAAGCCATGAAATGGGTTTTATTTCGAAATTGACCCCCCTTCTCTCCAACATCATGCACTTTGGCTTCTCCAGGGACTAATTCAAGTTGCTTCCAGTATGTTAAAAAAAAAAATCTCAATATAAAAACATTCCAAATGTTGTTTTTTTCTTTTTTAAATTCCACAATTTAGGATTTTATCAAAGTCTCATTTGTCAAAGAGGGAGAAAAAAATAATAGTACTACATTCCAAACAACTCTACAATATAGAGTAGGGGGATTTCACCATTGCCACTTCTGGTTCATGTTAAGGGCACAACTTGCTCAGGTGTTCACTGCTTTGTTTCACTTTCTTTACTCATGTTATCTCTTAATACAAGTCACAGAAGCCTGTCCGAACCTTGCAACATGTTAATGATACCATGTAACTCAGCTTCATTTTCTTACTTTTTATCATAAGGAAAGTGCCTTAAAGGATCTGAAGCATTTGGATGAATTATTTGTAAATGGACCGTTTGTCTGTCGCATGGTTTTTGTCTGTCGCATGGTTTTTTCGAGGGGGGTGTATTGTTGAAACAAGTTTGCACATGTGTCTATGTACTGGTGGGTCATAGTGTGTGTGGGTGGGTTTATGTGAAGGTGAGCGAATGAAATGATTCAATAACTGTGGTGATCAATTCCTGTTTGCCATGGTGAAAAACAAACAATTCTACTTTGGTATGTAGCAGCAGATTTATCTGGCCATTTAATATTAAATACTATTAGATACTAGAGATTGGGTGAGGCAGAATATCAATTTGGCATTGACATTGATGTTTGTATAATTTCTTTGACACAAAAAAAAAATATTTTTGGCCTTGTGGTAAAAACAGTATAATTTGCTAAAAGTCGATAATTTAAAATTCCACATTTAATTTACAAATGAAACCAAATTACATGACTCAGAATAAAGCCATAATGTCAAAGAATACAACGGACATTTTTTAAATTTTGATTTGTTTTTTGCAAAAAGTTTGCGAGGTGAGCCAGTTCAAAAACGTACAAAAATCTGGCTAAAATCATCCTATGTGAACTAGACATAAAGCTCACAAATTAATGTGTTATCTCTAATCTGTTTAATCTGTGCAAAAAACAAAGTAAAATATTTTCAAATTGTGGTTTTACAGTGGGTCATGTCTCTGCACTCATTGAAAAAATAGTCCAGCACATAACCCCTTGTAAAACTGTAACTTTTCAATTCTTTCCTTTGGAGGCAGACCTACTTATTATGCTCAGCTTGTCAAAACCAGCTGCTGGTTGGACCCTCAACTTATTCTGCAGACGTGGGAGTAGTATCAGTTTTCTCCTTTACCTCTGTAAAAAAGGAAAATATACATATTTCCACAATGCTGCATTAATAATGATGATCCAAGTCCCACTCCTCCCTGAGTCAGTGTTCAGTACTGATATTTCATGGAAAACTTGTGGTGTAGACAAGGCTATCTTTAGCGTCGTGCCAACCTTAGAGGTGGATGTGGAGTCGCAAGTGTCAGTTTGCGAGACGCTGATTCTTCATTTTGATGGAAGGGGGTTGATCTCTCAGTGAGGCATTGGGATGAAAATTAATGAAATGGTGTTTTTGAGTTTTAGAATTTGAAATCAAAACTTTTACTGTGGTTCTTCCATATCAAAGACATGCTGATTCAGAATGCAGGTTTCCTCTGTAAACAAGTGGCCTGTGTGTTTGTGTGACTCAGAAGTGTCATCTCAGTTACATGGTCCACATCTGCAGCCTTCAACACTGCTGTCTGAACGTGGTATTGTATGTTTGCTTGCTTGCTTTTGAACAAGTCTCTTTTATTTTCGTACATCAGCATTTTCACTCATTGCAGTTTCTCCAAGACCAAAGACGTCAGACATGTTTGGTGAAGTGTAATTTAGTGTGTTGTTGGGTTTTGTGATAAAATCTGGAAATTGTGAAGAGAGCATTTGAAAAGAATAAAGAAACATTCCCCAACTAGGTTTCACAATAACACTTGCCTCATGTTCCAAAGTCGCGCGATAAGTTAAATGCCAGGAATTTCACACACGTTTGTTAACGTGGATGTGTGACCTGGTGAGTTGCTTGAGCCCTGTGCCTTATTTCAGTCTCTGACATAACCAGATGCGGATTTTCAGTCATTTAAGTCATCTTTGTGGGTTTGAATGTATGTAATATTAATTAGAAATAAGTTTAAGCCCATAACACCAATGTGAATATTTTGGGTATATACAATTATTCATAAAACACTGATATAGAACTAGGGCAGGGAAGCAGATGTCCACTTTATGCACTAAATCATTGTTTTCTGTCAAACTGCTGTTTTCATATTCTACAATTTATTTATTTTTTCCACACTGACAACGTCAGAGTAGTTGTTAACAAGATGTCACGACACCACAAACAGTTTGTCCTGGATATAATCAAAACAAGGACAGCCAGGGCCTGTTGTAAACATCTTTGTCCACGCAATCACAATGATGTAATTGCAAAATTAATGAAATAGAAAAAAAAGTGCACATCTTTCCAGAAGTCTGAAAGATGAATACTCTTTTCCCCCACTTCTCCAGGAATGAGTAATCATTCTTGTAAGTCTATTATCTGCATGTTTAGCCACATCAGTGCCCTGGCTCTATGGATGGCAATGTCACTCTGTTGGTTGGTTGGTGGGTCCCAACACTTTGGCCCAGGCTGAAATATCCCTAACGACTACAGGGTGGATTACCAATCCTGTTGTCTTTGGAGATCACTTGAATTCTTGGCTAGCAAAACTAACCATCCCCATCAATCTTAGTATGTAGTGCTAGTCAAGTAACCATGCCATTTAACTCAAAGCAACACTGTGTCACATCTTCACAAAGCTGCAAGCATGGCAGTAGACTTCTTAGTCCTGTTCTATATTTTTTCCCTTTAGCATTTTATTAAAAGTTTCCTTCTATGATTGAGGTGCTTGTGCTGGGAAGAGTTATCTCTGTTTGACTTCTTGAATCAGCAAAGCTTTAACTTAGTGCTCATCATTCAGCTGGTAAATACACACGTCTCAAAAACAGTTTGTCGGGTGAATAAAGAAGTTAAAACATGGGGGGAAAAAAATAAATAATATGATGGAACTGACATCACACACATGACATGAGAACAAAAATGCAGCCCTACACACGACAGCCCCTCTGAAGCAACAGAAGCGATGATTTCCTACTGCACTGGAGAGACACAGGCTTTTTTAGAAACAGCTGATAAATGCCCAACCTTTCCTTCGAATGTTAAAATCAAACCCAGGCTTTTCCCCTCAATCTGTTCCAGATGCTCCGGAAGCAAACATTTCATTTGGACAGCTTGGATCAACAGCTCTGTTGGTTAGGTGAACGAGGCGTTGCTTTGAACCTTATTAACGTCAAGCTCACTGTTATTCAGTCAAACCACAGGTGAACCACTACAACGGTATCACTGTACCTGTTTTGTACTTTAAAACTAGCAGCTCCTTTGTAGCAATGCATAGCGACGCTAAAGGATCACATCTGCTCCACTGTCTGTATGTTACAGGTGCACTTGATGAATTTTTTAAACTAAAAAAGAAAAAATCAAAAGATAATCCAGATGTTCCTTTTCTAAATCCAGTACCTTGGTCGGATTGTTGCATTTAAAGCTCTCTTGGGGTTTGGTATGCAACTGGAGTAGTGGGATGATGTCACCTTCATGATTTGTGCCAGGAGGAGACGTCATCAGTTTTGCTGAGGAAAAAGAATGAAAATCTTAATGTGAAGCATAAATCACTCCGCTAATTAGAAGTAGTGAAAGCTAATTTATTTTTAGACCATTTAAGTTTTTTTGCCCCACACTTCTCAGATGGTCACCATAGTTTAGCAGTAGAGCAGAGCGAAAAGGCCTCAATGGCGTTGAAATTACCAGGCATGAAATTGGGTCAGGGGTGAATAAGGTGAGAAGGATACGACCCCTCTAGGGGGTCCGTAAGAAAATGTTTAATATTTCATATTTAAAAGCATCAATCTGATGCATTTTGAGAGAAAAATCAAGCAGAATTACAAGACAGTATGAATGTATAATAAAGTATCTATATATACATGGTCACATATAAGAAATGACTGACAACTTCTCTCATGAAATGCGCAACAGCACAACTTTAATAGTGCGATCTGCCGCAGAAGATGAATATGGGTGGGAGGGGGCAGGGGTTAGAGGGGTCTCATTTTTTCTTCTTTGCCTGGACCAGTGTCTCCATGGCCCGCTTTTGCTGTTTTGCCACATGTCTCAGCCTTGCCCTCTTCTCTTCTTCAGCTGTCTGTCTTTTGTCAGGCTATTCCACTTTCCAAATCGGCGATTTCTTTTCAGCTTCCGAGCGTTTGGTCTGCACGAGCGAACTGCGTGTACACTTCACATACCAATCAGGTAGCAGTATTCCCCTACCTTCCCAGAGAAAAAGAACTGGTGATGCGAGGCCCTTCGCGCTAATATTTCCATGCTCTCGCGCTTGTAGAGTGAATGTTTTTTTCGAATTCAAGGCTCCCTTCAGGCGCGGGCACATGTTCGCAGTTCACTGATAATCTCTGGTATACCTCTATGTCACGTCCATACCCCCCCCAAATTTTATTATGCGATTCACGTAGGTCACCTATTTTGGTTTTTAAAACGGCGAATTTCGCCGAAAGGGGAGTGATTTTCTTGCCTGAATTACACCTTGGGAAAAGCCCTACAATCTTGAGGTATTACCAGAGTAATGCCATGAGTCTACTTCCCAGCAGCAGCAAACCCAAGTTGTGTGAGCGAGGAAGTACGGGAGAAGAAATCTAGTTTGCTTTGCCCTCTTTTAGGCTTTTTCCATTGGACAAAGCTGAAGCCTGGGTGAGCCAATTGTGTCTTTTCAGGACAAGGGAACTTTTTGTTTCAAACAGGAAGTTGTGATAAAAACTATAATTGTCTGGAAGCAGCACCCTACCTTCAGTTATCACAACGTAACAAACCCTTTGCCTCGGGTCTCCCCGTGCTCGGGTTTCATGCTGCAAGTCACATTCAGATTACTTAGCACATTCGAAACTTTCTTTCATGCCCCTAACATCCAAAGTAACTCACTTGGCTCATCTTAAAGGGGAAAAACAAACATTTCTTTCAGGTCTGCAGTGCTGCTGCAGGGGCAGATGGTAAAAGCGTTATGGCCCAAAGTGCCAGCAGATGTCTATAAAAAAATTAAAAAAAAAAAAAAGATGCTGAGTGAAGGAAAGGAGCCATTTCATGTCTGCATAGTCTTGGGAGGAAAACTGCGCCCCGGGTCCCTCGATGGGATACCTCAGAGGACAAGACGTACCCAGCGTCTCCCTGAATGAAAAAACAGTCTGAGCTCCAGAGCGGGGAAGCAAAAACGTGTTGGACCCTAGCAGCAGTACAACTGTCTGCATCAACTGCTACACTGCAGACATGAATCCCACATGCCGTTTTCCAACATGTCAAAATTCCAAGTTTTTAATCTCAATCTCCCACACGTTTGTGAGTGATCTTACCTGAACACTTGAATTAAGAAAGTGTTGCTGCCATGACTTGATGACTGCACAGGATTGTTGTCCCACTCCTCAACTGTCTGCGGTGACATGGACTTGACCTCCACGGTGCAGAGGATTACGGAGTCCCCCTCCTCGGGCATCTGTGTGAAACAAAGGCAACAGATGGTTGGATCACCACCACACATGGCGGGTGTGGTAATCCCCCCTCCCACCTCTCCTGCTTGCTGCAGGGGCCAGTGTCGCAGCCGGGGGCCAGAAGCCAACATTCAAACCAGATTTGTGGCTCCATTGAGATGGTTTCCGAGTTTTCAACTCGGCCTGCAGACTGCCCTGCCCCAACTACTGCACAGAAGGCAAAGCGCTGTTCGCCTGTTTATTCAAGGTTTTTAATATTGACCTTATTGAGCTTCCCTGTTAGGGTTAAGATGCGCAGGACCCAGATGCAGACTCAGAGCAGGTAGAAAAAGGACTTACCGACCAAACACACACAGAAGAACTCGTAACAACTCAGGTAATCCAAAAAAAAAACTAAAACTCAGGAACATGGATATGAAAAACCAGGGAAACAAGGAACACAGTGCAGAGCTGAGACCAAACTGAACCGAAGAACCAAGGGAGGCACAGAGACTATGTAGACAGGAGAGCTAATTAGACACAGGTGTGACGCATTAGGAACAGGTGCAGGCAATTACAGGGAAACACAAGACAGTAAAGTGACAGACAAGAGACAGGGGAACAGGAAGTGCAGAAACGTGAGGAAAGTGTCTTCAAAATAAAACAGGAAATATAAAAACTCAAGATAAAGCAAACAAGGGGAATAACTTAACTAAAACAGAGACAGAAATAAAGGTAAAACTAAGCATGAATAAACAATAACATCCACAAACATCCTTGTTTGTCCACACTGCACTCTCTCGGGCCCTTAACATCAAACGCGACGTGTCAGCCGATAAGATAGACAGTTTCTCGAGATAACGCGAGTCACATCCGGACAGACAGTGAGACAGACTGATACGCGATTTAAGACGAAAAACTTAGTCATGCGGATCTAGTCATAGTCTTTGGGGAAAAACTTCAGACTGAAAACCAGTCAAACTAGTCAGAGCTTGGCCAACTGGAAAAAAGGCAGTTGGGGTAAAGCAAGTAGAGGCAATGGTTAGTTTAAGTCTCCAGGAAATGAATGTAAGTCTATGTAAGACCCAAAAAGGTGACCTATGACAACGTGTTTGTGTGTGTGTGTGTGTGTGTGTGTGTGTTTTACTTTAAAATGATACAAATATTTTTCTTGCCACAGGTCCAAACAGGTAACGCATTAGGAGTGTGTGAATAGTTTCGTTGCTGAGATATCTTTAAAATGCCACATCGCAAAGACTGTGAAATCCAGAGATCATCGGATAACAAGCAGGTCCGACACGAGGTAGCTGTGGAAATTGCAGGGGCTGCTGGGAAAATAGAGCGAACTGCTGAGGCCTAGATCAGACAAGGCCTGCGAACAATTCCACCAGGGACACGAGGCGCAGCAGTTACATCCGGCCCGCAGCCTGTAATTGAAACAAAATATAGACATGTGAGGGCTGTGTCATCACACGGACTGTGCGTCACTGTTGAATTGTGAAGATTACGTTCCTATTCCAGACACATTAGTTAGCTGCACTGGGTTGATATTCAAAATTCATTCACATTATGTTGACACTGATTGGTCAGTCTTTATAACAATGTCTTGGTTTGTGAAATCCACCAGGGGCTCGTCTGTCATATTTCTTTTATTGTTGTATTTTTTCCAGCATCCTGGTCTTGTGGGTGTTTTGACGCAGACCACTGCATGGTTACCTGTAACTTGACAAGAGTGAATCACGCTGTATCCATGCTATGGTGCTTTTTCATCTATTTTACTCTAAATGAGACCACAATTTACAAAATGATGCATCATGCTGTATTGACGAAGACTTGAAACTAGCACTTGAGATCATGAACTCCTCAGGAAAATGTTTACTGACATTATAAACCAAGTGAGAGGATAGAGTCATTTTCTCATAGACTTCTATAGAAACATGACTTCTATTTGCAACCAGTGGAGCCGCCCTCTGCTGGTGACTCCAGCGAATACAGGCCTCAGGCACTTCTGCATTGGCTTCATTTTCCAGACCCGGTGACTACGTCCTTCTCTATATACAGCCTGTGATCGTATCATCACATTGTGAAACATGCTCCCTGTGCTTCACATGAAGTCCGCCCCTGTCAGCCGTCCCCCTCTGGATCAGCAGCCAGGCTGTCGACGTTCCCTCTGGCAGTCAACAACCATTTCCTCAGAACACAGTCTGCATTCCTGAGACCCTGTCCGGTGTCTGTAAACAACATTCCTTCTTTTGGAGACAAAAGCCGCAAAAAAACAACATTATCCCACTGTCCGATCCAAAAGCCTGCCCTCTGCTATCTTACTACATCCCTCTTTTTCTCTCTGACACTAATGGGCGACGTCCGTTCTCTCCGTCCTGGTGACTCTGACATTTTTAACGTATAAGTCTCTGGGCCCCACTGTAGGCAACCTTTAACACACATCTTCATTCTTGACTCAGCACTGAAGTTCACGGTTATACAGCCTATGTATGTACAGTTGGTACAGTGGCAGTTTGCGGCTTATGTATCTGGCCTCACAAACAGCAAAGCATGTCAGGCAACTGCAAGGCAAGCAAGTTAGACAAGAGAGTGGGGCCACTGTGACTGGGTAATGTCGGCTGACAAATTCCAAAATTTAAGATAATAAAGAAGAACATTATGCACGGAGATTAAAGAGAAAATCCTGGCGAAGCCGTAAGTTCTAACAGTTCTTGGTCACGGGTCAAGTCAGAGACAGCAGGCAGTAAGTGGAAGCAATAAATCCCCCAAGAAGGGGGCAGCCGGGCAAAAAACTAAAAACAGGAAGGACTCATTGACGAGAAGGCAGACCAAAACAGAGGCTGAACTGTGATGGCTATGTGTCAGGTGAGGAACAAGTACTTTTTTTCACAGCAGCCATTTTGATATAAACACGTGTGTTTACCTACTATTTCATTTCCAAATGGCTGCTGTTAAAAATGTTCTAAACCAGGGTGCAGCAAAATGGAAAGCAGCCATTATTCATTTTTGTTAATAAGACATTTCCTTGTCCCACATGAAAAGGGTCTATAGGGTGATTTGGGTGATGACTGGCCATATCTTCCGTCTCCCCTTGCACACTCCATTTTGTCCCATAGTGAAATTTGCAAAGTATTTGATGGCTTTCTGGTTGAGTTTTTCGAGGCCTTCCTACGTACTTTCCATATGTCTTTAATTTTGCAGACTTTGCTTAAGGGACAGGGCCCCACAAATGTGTTGTGATGCAACGACAGTGGAATTTTGCATCGTAAAAAAAAGAAAGAAAAAAAGACACAGAAACAAAAGATACTGCAGTCCTCAAGATGACATTTTCTCCTTTCTCCTATGAGCACAATGTGTGTGTAGTTGTTTACTTTAGGACAGCAGGTAAAAAATAATGTGATCATAATTTTTACTTTGTCCTTTACTTTGTCTGCCAATGTCAGTTCCAAGTTGAACAGTATGTATTAGATTACTTGCATAATACTTATTAGAATATAGGGCCCAAAAAAATTGATTTCAAATTCATAGATCTCAACAACTGGCTGCCCAAAAAAAGACTAATACATTGCATTGTCCTTCAGTTGAAGAGGAAAGGGCAGATGAATGGTTGTCTAACAGTCACTGGACTGTGACTGTGATGATCACGATAGTCTCAGCTGTCGGCCTCAGGCTGTCTCGTATCAAACCCCCGCCTGTGAAATGGACAGAGCAAACGTCAACACTGAAAAAACCAACATCAGACTGTGGCGATGACACAGCCGAGCGTGATTAACAGGGTTTCATTCCAACAACACAGATATCCTATCAAAGTGATTCACTGATCCCTGATGTGCAGCATGCATGGCTTCATACAGCCAGAGAACCGTTGCGTTCTGGTGGATAACATTGAAAGTGCAATTTCAAGTCAAAGTCAAAACACTGAACGCCAAACATCACCAAGTGTGACAATGTGTGTGCCAGTCAGCCTTCTTCCGGCGTAGCTCTTTGGCCAACAGGCGTCATGCATGGTAGTGGAAATCGTAAATTCCTCGAGAAATGAACAAATAAATCATGCAAATATAACAAGTTTGTCTACAAGTCATATTTAATTGAACAAAGTTAAGAGTACAACAGAGTCTGTTCAGCTGGTTCGGAGCTCCTTCACCATGGTAAGGTTCAGAGGTCTGACCCAGATCATGCAGAAAAAGACATCTTGAACATATGAGAACTTGACACCACATGCGTCATGATGCACGAGGAAGAAAGATTTGGCATTAACACTGCGTGACCCTCCTCTCCTATCTTGATCATGGCAGAGCCCTGTTTGTTAGCGTCTGAGAGCTAATTGCTCTGGCAATGTACTTAGTTTGAGGGTAACTTTTTATAAGCTGGAAAAGTTACACAAAGTCAGATACTCCATTGTTAAATTGTATTACTTCATCAGACAGGATTAACACAAAGATTTTGGAAAAGCTGCTTGGTGAGAGGAACGCCCAGAAAAGAAAAAACACGAAGAGCAAAACCAAGAAAAAACCAAAGAAAACTTCCAGCAGCGCAGCCCATGACTGCAATTCCTCTTTATCCTTTTACTCAAGTGAACAGAGTTTAATACGTTGGCCAATAAACACTTTAAAAGGTGCAATCTGAAGTAGGGATATGCAAGTTGCAGATAGCATTATCAAACAGTGCAAGAATAAGAATGTGGGTATACAATGCAAGCGTGTGCAGGCTGACGCAGCTAATCTGATCACGTCATGTCCTGTACAAATGTCAGCGCTCAAACACAGAGCAAGGGGACAACGATAACAAGCGGGAAAAAAACCCTTCTGCCTGGTTGTCACGCCAACATTTCCCCCCCCTCTCGTCTGCAGCAGGCTGTGGTTTTGGCCAATCCTGCACGGTTGGAGACGAAACTGTGAGACAAATATTACCAACAATTAGACGGATCCCGGGGGATCTTCCACACCAAAAGAGTTATAATCATCCACCCACTTTGTAAACAAGTCACATTCCTGGTGTGTGTCATGGCCCGAGAGTGTTGATATGCACCATTGTCTCATGTTTGTCTGTAGAAGCATATGGATGTGGCAACACAGTAGCTTAATGTTGGAAAAAGAACATGGCTGTTGAGTGGTAAATAAGAATAAGTTCAGCATGTTTTGACATATCTTCCTTTAAAGTACAGCACTTTTTGCAGACTTGGAGTTAATTCATCTGATAAATTGACAATAGTTTGCACATTGTAAAGTACCTGTCTCTTTCCCGTCCGCTGTGCGACTTCACATTGTGTTGTGGTGACCTGTACAGCGGCCGGCGGTGATGAAAAGCAACGGAGGCAGACAGCGCTGAGTGAATTTCCAGATGCGCTTTCCCCTAAAATAACTCGCCAGTGGGTCCCCGCATACCACGTCTCTGTGTGTGCGCCGAATCCCCCAGATCTGACCACCACCTCACCCTGCTCACGCACCTTCAGGACCACCTTGGGGAGCAGACTTTCTCTGGTCGTGTTACAGTTTGGTGCCTGCGTTCTTCACCTCTCTTTGAACAATAACAAGGACGGAAATTTTGGCAAACTGTAAAAACAGTTGCCTGCTAACATGAAGAACATCGCCACTGCGTGGAGTATTTTTCTTGTTCCCCACCGAGGGAAAATAAACCAAAACCTGTTTTGCGTTATTCATGCACAGGCTTATAAACCCATGTAGTTTGTTCCATTGCTTCCTGTAGTGACACAATAAACCCTGGAGGGAGAGCTCCACCCCATCAGCTGGAAGGAGCGCTGACATAGCCCAGACCTGCAGGCATGGCCCCCCCACCACCACCCCCCAGCTTTCAGGGAGGGGTGACGGGGTCCACCCTGCTGATTTCCTGTTCAATCCAGACTCCTGGCCTCCCCTCATGGTTTTGGAGGGGCAATAAGACGGATGAGGGGATGGAAAGGATGGAGGGTGGGTGGTGGTGGAGGAGGGGAGGAGGTAGATGGGGGGGGGGGGGGGGGGGGGGGGCACCAGGGTTTTGTTGTTCTTAGTTCTCTGAGTAGTCTGTCCCACCCCACTGTAGAGTATTACACACTGACACACACAGTTAGGCACGCACACACACACACACGCGCGAGCGCGCACACACTCCATCACACAAAACACAACAGACATTTCCATGACAATGGTGTTCCAGCCAGTGGGAGGAACAAAGCAGGGCGACCACAGTGCCTTTCTCACAGGGGAGGAGAAGGAGAGAGTGTTGTTCGTCGCCCGACCAGAGATATCATCTGCTCTGCGGGCCACGAAACCCAAAAAGCAGTGTGATTTCAGAAGGCAAGCTGGCGTCGAGGGAAGGCCTCGGGGCGACGTGGTTCTCTGGCAGTCGCCCGCTGCAGTGTTGGGACTCGATGGGACTAGGTTGAGGAACTGTGCTGTAGATTTCATTCAAAACTTTGACAACCAGCAAGAACTTTCCCAAAAGTCGGTGACTGGAGCCAACTGGAGTTACAACAATTGTAACTCCGGGCATCCCCGGGAGTTTGGAAATGCCCTCATGTGATCCAAAGGGATCATTCCAGTTTATTACCACTCGGATCAACTTTCATTTTTGCGCCGATAGCCACTAAAACATGTTTCATTGAAAGGTGTGAGGGAAGACGCCGACTGTGAGTGGAATGTCGCTTGGTGACGCAGTTAGCGGTTCACGGGGAGGCAAACCAACAAGTATCCATGGTCATAACATAGCATAGTATAACATCATTTAACATAACAGCATAGCACAACATAACATAACAAAATATAACATGACACAACATAACACAGCATAACATAAAACAACATAGCGAAGCATCTTACTGGTCTCATCAACATCAACATGTGCTATGTGGTTCTCACTCTTCTTCCTTAATTCCTTATCACTATTCTGTGTCACCTGATTACATTTCAATTCAGTTTTGTTTGTGTAGTTCCAAATCACAACATCCATTTCTCAGGGCATTGTAGAGAAGCCCAACAGTTCCCATAGTGTGCAAGCGCTCGGCGACTGTGGAGACACTTACCAAAGCAGACAATCGTTGACCGTCATGCTTATATCAGAGTCAACACTTCATCAGGATTGGTCATAAATGAGAACATTTGTTTGGATTAATGGGAAATCCTATTATCTGAACTATTCAATGTGTGACTAGATGAAGACCTCGAGGACTAACATTCACTAACATATTCACACCTTCCAAGTTTTACAGCACTGAGATTAAGTGATACTCAAATCAAAACATATCTTTTGATCATCAGGTGCTCTCTGCAGACTTGACAGGCCGTGAGACATTTGTTACTTTGTCTGTGACCAAGAACAGCAGCTGTCGTCACGGCGGGTCTGATGGTGACTTTATTTATTTACTGTTGCAACTTTTTTTTCCGCCAGCCTCTCGTACAAAGCATGGCATCTCCATGGAACAAATTCTTTAATTTGTATAAGCAAATTTTTCAAGACTTTACTAAATAATTACTGTACGCAGTCGTGAGCTAATAATAATTTGTTCGTTTCATCAGAATAATTCATTGTATGATCGTGCTTATATTTGTAGTGCTGAATCATGACTGTTCTCCTTTTCTAGGCTGTTTTTGGAATGTGACCCGGTCGACAACTGCCACTTTTTGATTTACTCATCTTGGCATCGCATTTCTCTTGTAGCTTAATTTTTGCGTCAGATCTTGTTATACCTGTCTAATGTTATCGTGTATAGCTCATAGTTGTCGCACATTCTGGAAAAGGTGACCTCTGACCTCCGTGAGGTTTTCCACGTGGAGAAGCCATCATTTCCAACAGTAAGGGAAGAAAAAAGGCGACATGATTTGTTCTCTTTTTAGTGAACATGCACAGAAAGACACACACACACACACACACACGCACACGCGCACACACACGCACACACACACACACACACACACACACACACACACACACACACACACACACACACACACACACACACACACACAGAGGGACTGTACAGTGGGTAACAGGCAGAGCCACAGATCACCATCCCTCTTCCAGCTGTCTGTCCTTGTGAATGAAAGGCCGACCGCAGCAGCAGGGCGGTGTGTGACTCTCACACCGGCCCAGCAAATTACACCGCCCTCCTGACCCCAACACATGGCCCTGGGGACCGACCTCCACTCCGACAGCTGAGTTTTACACGTGTCCAGAGTACCTCTCACCCAAAAAGTATACAGTAAAAAAGCACAAAGTGTCAGGCTTCCAGTTTGGAGCATTCGATTTTCTGACTCGGTTTGAGACAATTGCGATCATCACAATAACCAGTATGACATTACAATCTGTGGCAAACGAACACTTTGCACCTCCGGCTTTATTGTCATTTGCTAATCCACAGATCTCAGGTGACACACGTGAAGTGCATTTTGATGAATGCATAAAAAGTTTCACAGTAAGTTATAACTGGACAGAAGAGAGGAATTTTCACACTGGCAGACAATTTGCTATGTTTTAAGAATGATTGAAACTATAGCTGCTGCTACAGCACCAAGGTTCAGATTAAAAGCCACGAAACCAGGTCCCTCATTGCAAGTTGATGTCACCAGTAAGCAAAGTTTACTTTTCTTTCCTGGGATAAATCCTCTTCCACACATCAAAGTGACTCATGTCCCACACAGCCCGTGGTTTTTGATGGAATGAAAAGAAAAGTCACCTAAAAAAACCGCATCAACTGTAACTCTAATAACAAAGAGGCCAAGGCACCACCCACACTGGTTGATTATGAAGTGAAACCCGAGAGGTGCAGCGCAGCCACTCAGCCCCAGTTTAACACCGAGTCTGTCGCCAAAATCAGAACAAACAGGAACGCGCTGACAACCACATGAATTTGACTTAACTCAGCGGTGGATAAAAAAAAAAGAAATCGGACTGCAGTGACGCACCAGTCAACCCGGAAAGTTGTTTTGCAATTTCTGGAATGTTTCTGCAATTATGTTGTCAGATGTCGGGGCAAGGTGGGAACAGCATGCAGCGAAACGTCCGTGCCACTAACTGCACGTCGAGCTCCGATGGAGTCCGCAGATCGTGGAGCAGAGTGACGTCCAAAGGAAACAGGCACTCGTCCTTTTCTACTGAGGCTGCCTCAGAGCTGAGGCCAACGTCAACCCAGCCCAGCTCAGACTCAAATTGAAGTTTAACAAGCAAACTAACATTCTGACAGTCAAAGAGGCCGACAACACGCTGACTCAGGTGCTTTGCAAGTAAACTAACTTGGGAAGAGGTTTTTTGTTTTCCAGCTAGGTGCCATCATCGGTTCCTCCTCCCTGTCTTGTGCGTTTGCCTTCCCCCCGGTCTTCCGGGAGGAAGGAGAAGGCGGTCGGTTGCAAAACGAATGCTGGATGAAATCTGCCAATCAGCAGCTCCGCCTCTCTGACCAGGCCTGCTTTGAAAAACACAGACCGATCCAAATCAGGAAACCTGGACACGGCCGAGGAGCCGGTGGTTCCAAAACAACTGCAACCCCAAACTGCTGGGCACAGTGGGACATTTCCAGTCGACGTTCGGACGAGGAAATTATTTCTTCCTCGCACACATTTACTGTTTCCACGCGGTTCACATGTTTGAGTTGAGATATTCAACACCACAAGCACTCAACACTGGACATGTAGTTATTATTCTTAATACATATAAAGTATTTTTTTATACTTTCATCTCCAGACCAGGCCACCTGATGGCCGTCATGCTGATGTTTTCCCACTGAAACCTGTTCTTTGCATTTATTTTATTTCAGGTAAGGTCAAGGGAAATGACACTTACCGTGCTATAGTGTGAATTGAAAAATCTACATTACATATGTGCTTCAAAAAAATCACTGGTGTTTCTACAATTCTATTGTACTTTCAGTTTTTTGTCATTTAAAGAAATGTCACATTTGTTAATTTCACATTAAAAGGTTTTTTTTATTAAGTTTTCTAATTGTTTAAGTTTAAGCAGAATTTCAGTTCAAATTTAGATTTAGAATTGGTTTTGCGCAGTTGTTGGCAAGCAAGACGAGTCAACATTGATGTGCACATACTTTGACATGTGCGTTGAGTTTCACTCAGTCTCAGCACTAGCCTCGTTTTTACACACAGTAAAGTACAGTATCCTGGTCTTGATCGTCTGAAAAACACATTCAACTGGAGACTCGACATCCACAGCACAGTGGACTGCTCAGAGACCATGACATAGACAGACACGTGTGGAAGGAACAGCTGTGCAAAGTGTCCAGCAGCAACTTAACAGACCCTGCAAACCACGCCCGTCGTCATAGGCAGCAGTCATTCATCAGCAGGGCCCAAAACCACGCCCACCCCCTACCCTACCCCTACCCCTCACTCTGACCCTGACCCTGTGTTCCTTCCTGACTGGAGCTGGAGACACTGCACATATACACTGTGTCAAGCTGCTTATACAATCTGCAGGATTGAGCAGAGCGGAGGCCGAACAACATCGGGCCCGTGACACCGGAGCAGGAAATGTAAAAAGCTGAGAGAGAAACGCTGAAAGCAAAGGCCAGTCACTGGAAAGAATGACAGAGACAGTTAGCCTTATTAAATGCTGACGAAAGGCTGCAAGAACTGCCCTGGCTCCTTCTGGTGCCTGCTTGCCCCCTACCGCCACCTGGTGGTTCACATGACATACAGCAGTAGAAGACAAAATGTTGCCATAAGACGTTTCCCTGGGAGAGAAACACTTCTGTCTTTCATCATAGACACTTAAGACAAAGACAAAGCCGCGTCTTTTTCCACAAAAATGAATTTGAGTGCGTTTTCTTCAGTTAAGGGGACGCCTCTTGTCTTTAGTTTCCTCTCAAATTCACACCGGGCGTCTCTGTAAATACTATATTTGATGCTTTTGCCTGGTAAATGAAAACAAGTAAGTATGTTTACAACCTGTGCACTTAATTTGATCTTTGTAAGACTCACGTTTGGTATCACACATTCATAAACTTGCATTACATCTAAACACAACATATGTATCTCAGACAGTAAAATAAAACACACTCTGAATAAACTTGTTCTTGAAGTAAATGAAATATTAAGTCCAACTCCAAACACGCGCAATACATTGACTGCAATTAAAGCAACTAAACAAAAAAAATGACCAATAGGTTATTACTTTTTTTTTAAAGGAGGGTCGCTTCACTATCGTTTGGGTCTAAAACTGTGCGAGATTTCTTCATTGGGCACTTTTGGAAACAAAAGTTTAATCATGCTTCACAGTAAAAGGATATAGCATAAAATATCAGGCACATGAGTAACAAAGTATGATTGAAACAGATATGTCTCAAAAGACAAGGGCAAAAAAGCAGGTCAATTGATTTGGGGTATCAAACAGTGAGAGGTGAACTATTCTAAAGTTTAAGGGCAAAAGCAGAAAATTCTCAGTCTCCCTTTGTTTAAAAATGAGCTCTGGAAACATCCAGCAGACACCGGTTAGCCTACCTGAGAGAGTTTTGGACACAGCAATTCAGAAAATTGCCTTGGGGGGCTGCGTTATTTTGAACCACCTGAAGACGAGCTGCAGCCCCTTGTTGGAGGCAGAAATGATGAATTTAGTACTCTTATCTAGCCATGACAACACAAAAGCACAGGTCCCATTAAAAAATTGCTCGAGAATGAAAACGATTTTTGCAATGTAATCCAGGCCAACCTCAACATGTGGTCCTGCTCATCAAGTAGGTTGATAGGGCAATTATATACACAAAAGTAAATATAAATATATCACACTAAAGTAAAACCATAAAAATATGAACAAGCAACCCCTGTGAAAGTTCACCCGCGTGCGGCAGCCTGGAGATGTAGAATTTCAGCAAAAGTTACAAACGGACGAACGCAAGGTTTTGTTGCATGAACATTTTATTTCCATTAGTGCTGAGAACAAGCTCAGAGGCAAACTGCAGGTTTAATTGACATTTGTGCTCTATTTTCGGAATCTAAACATTGCTCTGTGTTGCCATTATTTTCAAAGGCACCTGCAGTTGACAGATAACAGTTTAATCTCTGACAGAGCGCACAAGTATGAACTGATGTGTGGGAAGTGACAGAAACAATAAATAATGAAAAATGAGGGGTGGTGATTAAACTCTGCAATGAACTCAATAAGAATGAAACAGAAGGGTGAGACTGATGGACACAGGCACGCATGTACGCACGCACACACGCACACACACACACACACACGCACACACACACACACACACACACACACACACACACTTTTGTAGTTGCTCAATTCGATTAAATGTAGTTACATGCAAATATTCTCTTGACGTCCGAAAACCAGAATATTTACACATAAAAACGGGTTCAATGTTGATGTCCACAACACATGTCCTGACTGAGGGACTGGTGGTTTTATTTCAGCACTCTGTATGAGATAATGTCACAAGAAATATATAGTGTCTCCTGCACAGATCACTCTCACTGTCTGTAAAATATCAACCTACATATCTTGCTCTCAGACAACTACAAAAAAATTAAAAATCAATAGAAGTTGAATACTGCATAGAAATAATTGTATATTCAGTATATGACTAACATAGAATAAGGTGTCATCAGTATACAGTATGAGAAAAGAAATATACAGCAAATAGTGAAACACTTGAAGATATCAGGAGAGTTTTTCTGAATTTCTCATTGAACACTTTCTACTTCAGCTTAAGTAAGTCAGTCAACATTCAACAATCAGACAAGTTAACCGGGACAGGTCAGAGTGACAAGAAAAGATGTCTAAAGAGAGTCTCGATTACAGTAATGCTCAATATACAAAACAAGTTGAAAGAGTAAAAAAAAAATAAAATATGACAGTCTGCATATTCAGCTTACATATGGAATGCTTGAAATCAAAAAATAGCTTTGATGACTAACTCTGTGTCACTGAACCAATGGAGGGTTTTGTAAATTATCACCCCCAGCACAGTATTTATAAATTCTTAATTGCAGACTTGAAAACTGGAAATATTCCAGTTTAAGATGACCTCAACTTTGCCAGTCAGCCAATACGGATGTGTATTTGGTAGAAATCTCTACCGAAATAACATACCACCGTACCATGAAGTGTCGCCGTCAGTGCTGTGCCAGTCCAGTGAACATTTGCAAGCACTTTGGAATCATGTAGAAATATCAAAATATATGACAGATGATGACATGACTCTGAGCTAAATTCAATGCAACTAATTTTAAATTTTTTTTCTTTTTTAACAGTTTATAGTCTTATACCATCTGCTCTCCACACAAAATTAAAAATGTTAATGTGTAATGACATTAAAGTGATAGGTCAACATTTGGGGAAAAAAAGCTTATTCACTTTTTGTTTAGTTAGATTAGACGATTGATATAACTCCTGGATAGCTTCTACAGACATATGAGAGTGGTATCTATCCTTTCATCTAACTTATGATAAGGAAGTGATCAAGTGTATTTCCCAAAATATCAAACTGTTTCTTTAAACTGAATTTAGCCCTGAGAAACAACATACAACAGTACCTTTAAAAAGTTGAAAAATAAAGAAATAAAGAAAACCCTAAGAGGCAGTTTGTCATCTTTTTGATAATACAGCAATCTATTTACCTCCTCGTCTATGTACACACTTATCGACTTTGCTGATGAACCAAAAACTAATATCAAATGATTACCAAGACTTTAAATTACCTATCCACTCAAATTAAGAATATTGGTTTATGATATCATATGGAATACAAAGACAGAGCACACTCCAAATACTTTTTGCAAACACATGTCATGTTTATGTCTTCATCTGTGCCCTTTGACAAAGAGGAATGATCAAACTAAAATAAATAGACAGGCAGGAACCTTGTAAGGTAAGAAACTGCCTCTTTCTTTGCCAATAAGTATTCAGTGTTTCATTGCCTGAGAATTTGTCCACAGTCGTGTTTAGAGACGTAAATAACCAATGGTGTCAAAAAATTATTTTCATTTAAACTGCTGTGGCAAGAGGTCTTTAATACTGAGAGGAATGGAGTAGGAAGGCTTCCAAACACTCGAGGATCCACCTCTCTGTGTGCCACTGTATCTCAAAGTGTCTCAGACCCAGTACTGGTTCTTTTTCAGGGCTGGGTTTGTTGTCCGACAGTCCTGCAACAACTCCGGGTCTGTGTCTTTGGAGTCCATGTTGGACATGGGGATGTTGTTGGCTGGGTCAGTTTTGCGAAAGGTTTCTGTGCCGGCCACCTCTCCGTTTTTGGGCTTGGCAGCTGCCGTCTGGACATCGTGCTTGCCTGTCTTGTTTTTACGGATCAAGTAGTAGGCCAAGATGGCTGCCAGCAGCAAAAGGAGGAGGATTACCAGGATGGGGATGAGAATAGACCAGAAGTTGCTGCGTCTGGAAACGTATGGTTTCCCGTTGGGGCTAGAGCCGGAAGATGTTGTAGTGGGGTAGTCTCCGTGGGGCCAGTCCGTGTTGCTCCTCCAGCGGGGGCTAGCTGGAGTGGCAATTGGGCCTTCTGAGGGGATCCTCAACAGGTTGACAGGGTAGACCCCAGAGGCATTGTAGGGGCCTGTCTTAAAGGACAGCACACATTCAGCAGGAGGCACCCCATGGGCTTTGAGCAGGAAGCGTGCCTCATCCTGAGTGAAACCACCCTGTGATCCAGACGAGCGATTTAGGATTTCCATGGCAACACGGCCCTCATCCAAATCCCTGTGGCTAAATGTGTCCACTGGCTGACCTGCACCAGCACCTCCAGACCACACAAAATGAGCCCCCCGTGGTTGTTGGATTACAATGAACGTGGGCGATGCTCTGGTCTTGTTTGCCAGTGGAGACGCATCCAGAAGCTTCCTGTCCAGTTGGACGAGAGTACCTTGTGGTAAGAGAGGGTCCTGAGCGATGTTGGCCAGAGGCTGGACTGTGATGTTGAGGACAGAGGACACATTGGCAGCCCGACTGCGGGCCACAAAAGCAACACTATCTCGAGGTGAGGTCGACTTCACAAACCGGACACTGACTCTGCCTTCTTTGATCTGTTTCTGGGTGAAGGCTGATGTGGGCTGCCGGTCTACCATGACAGCTGCATACTTAGGAACACTAGTGATCTTGTAAAGGATGTCCTCCTCCACGGGGCCCCCAGTGGTGGCCTTCAACATCTCTTCAGTCACCAAGGTCTCATCATCGCCTTGCTTCACCTTGATCTCAGGAGCTTTGTCAAGAAACAAGGTGCGAGCTAGGACGCCGATGTGGAGCGTATGTGGCTCTGTTTTGTGTTCTCCATCGGACACAATGAATTCCACAAAGCCATCTACAAGGCTGTCATCGCTGTAGAAGCCCACCTGCCCACGATTGACCATCTCTTGTGTGAAGTCATTGATGGCATCCATTGTGAGTGAGTCAACCAGTCGACCGTTGCTAGGTGCTTTGGTCACCTTGAAGTGAACCTCATCGGGTGGACTGTCCTCATCTTGAGTGTTGAGATGCTTCTGGGTCACGATGGTCATGGAGCCTTGAAGAACCTCCAAGAGCATGTCTGTGGTAACTAGTTCGGGGGGATCAGAGCCTCTTCGTTTGACTGAGATGTTAAATATCTCCTCCAGGACCACAGACTCAGCAGGTGAGGCCACACCTTGACCCTCAGACTTTAGACGGGCCCTGAAAGTGAAGCGGTCAAAAGAGGCCCCTGAGTCATCATGGAGATACTCCAGCTTTCCTTGATTTACATCTTCCTGCATGAAGGATGGGGCATTACGGGGAAGGTCCTGACCACCTAGGGTTATACGACCATGGTCAGGAAAACGTTTGACCTCAAAAACCACATCCACATCATCTTGCGTAGCCTCACGTAGGCTAGCCAGAAGGTTGGAGGCGTCAAGAGTGGAATCATCAATGGTTTTCCTCTGGCCCTGCACAATTTCCAGACCTGAGTGGAAGCAACAAAAACAAACAGAAATATTAAATGTCATCAAATTCAGTTTTCAGAAATATCATCTATCCAGCTTAGGCTGTCTCCAGTCGCTATTTAATTATGCAGGCGCAGTACATTGGCACTGTTGGCACGTTAGGAGAGACAGATGGAGCAAAGCACTTGTTGTTTTGGCAGCTACATAAGTCGGGGTTATAAATCTCTTTATGACTTTGGACTGTTAGACAATTACAGAAGATAATAAGAAAGGTTTTTCTCTCAATGAAAAATTCAACTGAAGAATAATGAGGGACAACTTTGAGAGGCAATTTCCTGGCATAATGGCAGATTAATCAGAAATTGACATCAATGTGATTTCGATCAGAGAAACCACAGAAACGTGCACATTTTAAAAATAAGAATCAACAGGAGGAGGCTGCCATCTTCACAACAACATAAATGGTGGATTCTAGTACAATTATTTATGGCATAGCCCTCTAATGGGGCTTTACAGGACTATACACTCATCTGTGGATGTCAACATCTGTAAAGGTGTGTGTACAATGATTTTAAGTCTTTAAAAATCCATGTCATTTACCTTTGTTCTTCCACAGCTGTGAGGAGATGTTGCTGTGCGCAGCATAGTAAGAGACGGTGATGGGCAGGATGTGACGGACATCTGGGGCCGGCTGGGATGATAGAGTGAGCTCAATGGAGTCCCTCACCACCCAAAAAGGCTCCTCGGGCATCTGGTGCTCATAAAAGACAGCTCCAGACTCCAGCTGTGTCAGGGTAAACAAAATCAGAAGACGATGAGCTGTTTTTGAAAAAAAATTCAATACTGGCTTCGATCACAAATTGCCCCCTGACATGTTTTACTGGCAGCAGGTTAAGTTTATTTTATTCTCCCATGGGTCCTTTTTGGCAAGGAATATACACAAGTATTGAGTTAAAATAGCTAGACCTCGAGAAGGGTATTTTGTTACTGTGAAAAAACACTGTGCCAGCAGCAACTACACAATTTAGTATCATTCCTACTGAGTTTTGCAGAGTTTTACATTGCCATCGGCATACACACAGTGATGTCGTGGGTAATTTCATAGGCAAGGACCTACATATTTGTTTGCAAAACTATTTTTTTGCTCTCTTCCCCTCTGACGTTAGTACGGCCCACAGTAAAAGGGAGCTCAAATGGCTGCAGCAGGGGTTTGGCTCAGCTGAACCGGGATACTGGTTGGAGATCTGGAATGTGACGGCTTGTGTTCGCTCTCTGAGGCCACTGTGTCCTAAACTCAACTCTTCTCTCTTACTCCGGCTCTCTCTCCCTCTCTCTCTATCTCACACACACACACACACACACACACACACGTGCACGAACACACGCACAGGCAAATGTGCACGAGTATATCCGTAAATGCACACTGCTGAAAATCAAATCTTGTTTTCAACCCAGCCTGGTGTTGGATTTTCTGTCACACTCTAAACTGAGCAGTTTGCACAGAAGGAATTTGTTCTCATGCCCACTCAAGCACGGTCAGATGTCAGGATTGGAAATGAACAGATAGTCTTGAATGGATGGAGATGAGAGACGGAGCATACTGGCACCATGGCAGACAAGCAGGGCCTACAGTCCCTGCATCGTGCTACTTGTATGATCCGTATTCCAACTAAATACACCATTGATAATTTACTTTTCAAAAAAAGGTAATCTGGCTATTTGTTAACATAATCTGAGTGAGCAGAAAAATAATAGTGCTTCTTTGCTTTACAGACTATAAAAGTTAAAAAACAAAACAACCCTGAACAACAATCAAACTCAATGAACAAAGGAACTCTGTTGAATCAAGGGCCACACCCTGACAATAGGTTTTGCCAAAACATGTAGGTGTCAACCATTAAAAGCCAATAACATTTTATTACGCTCAGGACTATGAGGAGTGACTGAAATGTCCTTTTCTCTTTGCGTTACTATGATGTTACTTTTACAACTGTACAACTAAAATGAGTCTCTTCATCTATTATTCTTTGCCTGTCCTTGCACTGTACAGTTTAAAACCTCTCCTACACCTACTACAGCTTTGAAGGGGAGATAAAGTAGATTTATCTGAGAGTATTTAAGATAAGCGGGAGATCACAGTCATCCGTCCCAGCATTCAATAAAAGCGGAGGAAAAGGATAAAGAAACAAAAAAACCCCCCCTCAAACTTCTGAAAGCCTATGAGCTATGATCATGCCAGCGTGATCATCAAAGTGGCACAGTGTCATATTCACTAAGGCCCCCTGCTGGTGAAGGAGAGGAACACGCTCGTGCCTCATATGCTGTGAGTTTGAAAGATCACTGAAAGTACACATATAAAGTAATAAAACTTCATTTGGACCGTCTGGTCTGAATAATCAGGTGATAAAACAGGTGAGGGGCCTAGGTAACTGGCCTACAGTTCACGTGCACTCGCTCTCTGGAACGGAAAACCCATTGTGTGCGGACACACACCTTGCATGCGATTGTCTCCAGTCCCGCCTCCCTCATGCATTTGTGCAATGTGGGTTTCCTTTTGAAAAAACATTGTTTCAATTATGTTGCGGCTATATTTAGCATTCTGCCTCATCCATGGATATTTTTCAAGTACTGTATTGATTATAAATGTTTCTTTTTTTCCCTTTCTCTGCAGAAAACCTTGAGTTGAATGGAGGCAATAAATGGACAACTGAATTGGAATTTGCTCGACGAGAACTCTTTTATTTGAGGGTCCTGAAGCGGCGAACTGATAGCTCCTACACCTACACCATCAAATAGGAAGCATGCATCTGAAATAATGGCCAAAATATCCCCTTGTATCGATAAAAAAAAACAACCCTCTAATAAAACAAAACCAGACAGGAAGGTTTTGTCAGTGACTCCCACGATGACCAGTATGGCAACTTCAAATAACAATTTAAATCAGCTTTTTCTGATCTGTTCCCTTATGGCTGAGCTTTGTTTAAATCAAAGACAGTTACACTATTTGGTTAAGGACAGTGAAGTGAAGCATATTCAGGGAAATATAACCAAACGGTAACTCAAGTGTTTGAAGTATTACAACATATCAGGAGTTGCCACTTGATAAACTAATACGCTCATACTTATTTCCACTTGTGGAACAGTGGTGGTCTCTGCAGAAGCAGCTTGTGTTGTAAGGAGGATTAGCTGTGTTTTAATGGACTCAAGTGGCATTATATCATATTTCATATCTACCTGATGAGTTAGTAGCAGACGACTGGAAAGCCTTTAAGGGCTGTGACTACAAGTCTGCTATTAACAGGAATGTTAAACTTGAAAATGGAGTGGATCTATAAAGAAAATTAATATTTAACTCATAAGTCATTATCATTACCATTATTATATTAGTTAAATGTGTCCTCGAAGAGATACAACCAAGAAAAACACATCTCGCAACACACACACACAAACACACACACACACACACACACACACACACACACACACACACACACACACACACACACACGCACACACACACACACCCAAGGTAATTACCTGTGTTTGTGAGAAGCGGGTCATTTCCTCATACTGGTTCCTGTCATTGGCCAGGATGAGTCTTCCAAAACGAGGTGGGCGGATAAGTGAGTAGCTTATCTCGTTGCCATCCTCATTGGTTACAGCCCCCAGATTGGCACTTGTGATGGGCTGCCTTGTTCCTGTGAAAACACACGCACAGACACGCACACACACGCGGTGCTGTGACTGCTGAGATGATTCCGCGTAAAATGCCCTCTCTTGGCAGCGTGTAGTCGAGCTCGTAAAATCAGACGGAGTTCATAAATGTCTCCGAATTTATTGGTTACAGTAACTCACATGCACATTACCATGCACAGGAGCGTCCTAATGTGGAGGGTCTCATTCCAAAATGTTATCCAAGCTTTAAATAAAAGTGTGACAACTGAGGTTATTGCCCGTGTTCCCTTCTTAATTCTTTCATCTGTTCTTCTTCAATACGTCAGGTGATATTTCTATTCCAGACTGGAACAGAAACAACCGTACCAAGCTCCAGCATCCAGCTTTTACAGGCACCATGACATTAAAGAAATTGTGAAACAATCTTGCTCTTATGAATGAAAAATTGAATTCATAACAAGAAATAATTCAAGACATTGCCCCTACAAGCTTACTTGGTCTGATATGACCAGTACTATGTAGTGGCTAATTCTCTCGTGTGCTTCTATCACAATGAAGTTTAGCTTGTTTTAGATGGAAACAATGACTTTGAGACAACTGGCTGAAAATAATCTCAAGAAATCAAAGCAAATTAACTGCAACATTATCATTAACATTATCATTTTTGGCCATGTGACCGTTGCTAAGGAAAAGTTACTTCATAAACCCACTGTATCTACCTCAAGGAGTGTGAGGGAGAGTATTGTATATTTTTTATTATCTGCACACCCAATACAAAGCTGCTGTGCTTTGGAATAATCCACTGAAAACATTTCTTGGTCGGTGGTCAAAACAACTTTCAAGATCAGGAAAAAGGGAAAATTGAGGGAAAATCTTACAGGAAACTTAGAGAGATGTGGGGACTTTTCACGGACTGAAATCTAATCCTGGGAATGATTCTTCAATACAAGTATTTTACTTTTTATAAAGAAATAAGTGAGGTTTGGATAACCTGTCTGCGGTTAACCATGATTTTTTTTGTGTCTGACACAGCAGATTTAAGTCAGAGTTATGGTTGTAATTCAAACCAGGGGCTACCAAGATATTCGGAAGATTATTAGAGTAAATGAAGATAGATATATAATGAAAATATGTATAAATGTATGGCTGAGGTTCCAAAGTAATTTCTTAGATACAAAAGAGAATAAATATAAATACAATTTATACACAATGCTGCTGAAATGCCTGGGCTGAGCAAAGTCACCACACACTTATCTTTCCATCACTTCATGGTTTCAACTTTTGGCGTCTTACCTGGAAACACCATGAGCTCCTCCTGCGTCACCATGGTGATGGTGAGAGGCCTGGCTGTGACGACAAACTGGTAGAGAGGAGATGTGTGCTCCCCGTCTGTCACGGTGAAACTGAAACCCCCAGACTCCTCACCTACAGGGACAGGTGAGTTGGGATGTTTGTCACTCGTCGTTCAGTTCATCAACTAGTTTCCCTCCTTGCTTCTTTCTTTTTTGGGTCTTTTTTTCCTCTCGTGCTTTAATTTATACTTTTATAAAGCAAGTGTAATTTAAAACATTCCATATTTTGTGGCCTTAATGTACAATAGGTTTCTATTTCTATCACGAGCCACAGGTTGACACATTTGGACAAGAGGACCACGGCATATCTGTAGGGGTTTAAGAGGGTTGTTGATCAATACCAATCACTTATTGATTACTTTGCCAGGTATTAATATTTCTTCTTAGGGAGACCCGGACACTGAATCTGACCATTCTAAGCTGTGTTGTTGTTGTGTTTCAACCAGTCTCAGACAGAGGTCAGTGAAGGTCATATATCAGGGTCGTCTGTTCCTCTCACCCTCATGCATGAAGATGACCTCCCCTCTGTTTACGTGGGCCTGTGTGAAATTCAGGATGCTCTCCTCGGGCGCCTCTTTCAGCGCCACCATGCCGCTGGTCGGCGCCTCGACGTGGTAGACCAGCTCCCCGACGGGGGTGTCGGCATCCTCTGTGTTCAGCATGCTGGAGGTGATATCAGCTTCCTCCCCGGCGAGGACCTGCAAAATATCAAAGGCGGTGGGAGAGGGACACAGAGAGAGAGAGGATGAGGAACGGAGACGAAAACACACAGCAGGTTAAAGTCTGAGTTATGTTTTTAGGAATTTTAGTTCAAGCCAGAGGTCAGGAGTTTGTCTGTAAATTATCTGGAGGGCGTGCAGTGTACAGAAAGATAATATGATGCTGTGCATTAATGTGCATCATTGTTTTGATGATGTTCCAAAGTGATCTAGATAGATAGAAGCTAACCCCAAAAGAAATAAGCAAATGAACAAACTTATTTGCGTGAAAATTGGGCCCCTACGAGCAGCCAAGCCCTCTCCTGAGTAACAATTTAAAAGGTTAATTCTTTGTCTTGTGACAGTCCAGGCACTTCTCTTATCAGAAGATGGAGTACACCAGCACACACTGAATGACTCTCCCCGGGTGGAGGGGCTTTAATGGACATCTAATGGGCAGCTGGCTGAAAGGAGCATTAATTGGAAAAAATGGCCCAGATCCCAACCAAGACTTTCTCAAGTAGCTGGAATCAGTTGGGAAAGCGAGCCAAGGGTGCCCTGCAGCATGAGGTACATATCGATCTTGAAAGTCATTCGCCCTGTGATAACCCCCCCCCCCCCCTCTCTTTCTCAAGTCTCAGGATGAAGAGCAAGAATCCTCAGACATGAGGAAGCTTCAGTCTCACATATTAATGCTTCAGCGGTCATCATTTGTAGCACACAGCATACAAGTTCTTTTCTGAGGATATTCTAGATGTGCTGTAATGAACTTTTTGAACTTGGTTGAGAGAGGACATGAACTTGTGGCATGCATGTGCCGTCTTGCTGTTTTCTGAACTGGAAAACCCCTCGCGATAATGCGTCATTGCCGTTAGTTCTCCCTGAACCCACACATGGAACCTAAAACTCCTGTCCACGAGCGGTGTCGCATTCGGTTCATATCTGTCGAGGATCATTGAGAACACTACGAAATAAATCTGCCTTTCCTATGAGGGGATTTCTTCACAGATTAGTTCTGGAACAAGATAGCTGGGGTGTTTTTCAACTTATGTTTATGATGTTGTGTGAATTGCACAAAAAATGTGGATATTAACTATAAGAATATTTTTCCACACGGGCCCAGTTTTCCATGGGAATTTGCAAGTGCACCAACAAATAACACAAGTGAGTCGGAGAGGGCATGGTACATTAACAACAATTGTTTTCAAAAGTGGTTAAGTGTTTTTTTTTGGGGGGGGGGGTTATTTTACATTTACTCTAATAGCCCTAAAGCATAATATAGCATTTAATATTGCATGTAATCCAAACTTGGGTCCAGACACTTCAGTTGAAACCAATAAGGCGCCGCGACCAAGTCACGCAAGAAGAAAAAAGAAAAAAGGAACATTCTTTAGTACTGACAGCCTGCAGCTCCGCGAGGCTTCACTTTGGCACAGTGGTGGTTTTTGGCTACATGCAACATGCCCAGTGCTCACAGTGAAAATGATCTGATTAATACTTACATGCAGGTGTAATGTCTACCCTGTCTACGATTCCATGTGTTAGCATGCTTACTTAATTAATGAATTTCCCCCCTTAACACAAAGTTAAGGGTGATGGGAATATCATCATCATCCTATCTTTATTATGTTTGGTCACAAAAGAAATGTTGGACAAGTAAAGAATTAGATCCGACGATGCCGTAATAGCTTGTCTGAGCTGCAACACTGAGGGGATGTGAAGTAACAAATTTGATGAAGATCCGGCAAACATTTTGGTTGAGATCAGTCAAAACCACAAATGCTAATCCGGTGGCGCCAAAGACAGACGGACAGCTGACCAAAGTCGTGTACCGACCAACATCCCTACAGGAACACAACTACCCATAGTGTATCAAAAAAAACATATGGTCCATATGTTTTACACATTCCACGTAAGTTCAACTTTCTTAGAGATCATTGTAAAACCAGTAACACTGCTGCCTCTTTAAGTCGTTTATGTCATTGTCTGCTGTTTCAGACCCATCTGGACGAGGTCGATACAACAAATGTGTTTTAAAGTTCATAATTTAGTTGCCTTACACTGCGCTGCTCCTCACATCCCATTTGGTTTGAAACAGCATCAAAGCTCTATCGCCGTGACACACGGCATCGGCAGTTCAAAGCTGCGATTCCTAATTACACACGTTGTGCTTTCTTTGTGCTGACACGTTGCATCTTTGATTCTCTCAAATCATAACTTCTGAAACTGGTGACATGTTTAAAAGAATCTGAGTTGGATTTTAAATCAAAGCTCTGCTGCCATACCATTCACCAGTGTTGTACAGCAACAGCAGAGGTCATTAAAAAGTAAACTGTCTAACAGTGCTGTCTGTTAACCATTTAGCCGTACAGAACCGCCACATGTCCCGTCCAAAGTGAAGACCTCTGGGGAAAATAACCTCCCATGTGTCACACGCCTCCACCGTAGGAGGAGCCCCGCAGCCGGTGCGTCACCTTTCAGAGGAAGACCGTCACACCCTCCGAGAGAAACGTCCGTTCTGCATCACTTCCCGCCTTTGATAGGTTACACCACATCAGCCTGCATCAACACACATGATCTCATGCACTGTGCTGGAGATAGATAATCCCCTGCAGAAAGCCTGTGATATCAGGCCCAGAAGAAGCTCGGCCTCCGCGGGGCAATTTACATTTCAGGCCGGCGGGAAGGCTGAGCCTGATTGTTTGTCCAGAAGCTGGCGAGGGGGAGCGGACACTGAACCCCAAACATTTTTGAGCCAAGCCTGGGCTCTGTTAGGGGAGGAAAGTGAATCTGTTTGCCTTCAGGCAGAGCACCCACCATCCACTGTTGCACCCGGGAGACGAGACAGCGGCACAGTGCAGCTTCTTCTCCCCTCTGTTTTGTCTCCCTCCCCTGAGAGACAGTCAGACGCGAGAGGCTGACAGTCCTTCTGTTAGCGCCAGGACGTGGCACGGTGTGCAGACATGGCTCAGTCGACAACTGTGCCACCCACCTGGACAATTTAGCAGAATTAAGGAGAATTGTTGCACGGGTAAAAAGCTAGTGCGCCAATACCCAGCCATCATTCTTCCACCACTGAGAACGCGGCCGAGGCAGTCAGACCTCAAGCAGGTTTTAATTCGTTCACATCAGCTTTGGAAAGGTTAATAGAAGGTAATGCAATGCAAACATACTCTCAAGAGTAATTTAATACCAGGATGAAAATCTGTCATACTAGTTGTCATCTCTGGTGAAAAGATTTCAAGCCTTTGGGCCACAAGGAGCATCCCTGATGGGTGTGGTCAGAGATGTGCTTGGTTGCACTTTTAACCCAACAGTGATACCACATGTTCTTGGAGTACACCTGTATATATGATTTCATATTAGGGCCACGGAAGGAAAAAATGATGTTGCCTCGTGATTTTAGCCCACCATCAGTTATTCAAGTCAACGGGTGAACCTAAATGCACAACACAGGGACACATGATGACGTGGAGCTTTATTGGGGAGATGAGGGTCCTGGTATAGGTGAAGGCTGAGGGCAAAGACACAGTGGCGGTTTGCGGGAACGGAGACAGAGAAGGCTGAGCCGCGAGGGCGGCCGGATGACGAGGCAGCGGGAAGGTGAACGAGCTCGGCAGCAGACCGCCGAGGCAGGGGAGGAGTGAAGCCTGTGGAGATGAGCAGGTTGTGGGGAGGAGTGTGTTGTGGTGGGGTGAGCAGGGCAGGCAGAGAGTGAAGGGGGGGGGGGGAGAAACACGTAAACATGCGATGATCCTGAAGCTCAAAGAAGTAAAGGTCATTCAGAGAAAACTACAAATCCCATTTGAATTGCCTGTAGATATAACCTATATCCTTGCATCTGTCCATATAGTTATGGATTTATATATATATATATCTATATATAGATATAGATATATATATTGATTATAGTATTCTCTGGTAAATTTGTGAGTTTCTTAATGTCAAACAGTTTTATAGTATCTCGCTTTATTACACCCCTCCCCTAGCTCTGAATTTTTCTTCTTTTCACCTACACTCGCCCTTATACAACATGGTATTACTTATGTATGTCAACAGAGCAAGGTGAGAAGCTGAACAACTAGAGGTGTAATACTACTGCGTTTTCTTTCATATGTATATATATATATATATATATATATATGAGGCACTAAGTCAAGAAGCAGTATTACTCAGGTTAGCACAACTTCGACGAACCTGAAGAACCAATCAAGACTCTCCTCTCCTTTCTTGATGTAAAGGATTAGCCAGGGAAATGACAACATACATTTCCATTTTGGATGACATTTCTGCTAATTATTTGGGAAATATGCATCTTGGAATCATTTGGACTCGCTTAAAACTAATCACAGGCTCAGCACCCGCATGGAGGTGTGAAGGAGGTTTGTTTTTGCAGATTGTTTTCTAAGGAATTGTGGATTTTTAAAAGAAAATGTGAATTTACTACGGCAATAAATTTCACTGACGCGAGAGGGTGCTTCCTCACATACGATAAATGATCATACAGGGTTGAGATGTTCATGGTGAAGATGATGATGTTTGATAACCATTTACAGTATGTATTATCTATTGAGCTGAAAATGCAACTATGCACGGCTGACCATCACTGGGAGAAACATTAAATAGACCCCAAACAGAAAAAAGACTGTAAAACTGTGTGCTTGAGTAATAAAAAAAAAGGTGTCGATATAAAATGAGGTCCCATCTCGAGGTTCACAGTATTGTTAGTACAAGCTGCAGTGGAGCGTTTTTTTCCCCTTCACAGTGCAGTCCACAACCCTCAACACTAGATGGCCACATCATCCCACACGACACCCCGGCCAAGCACCAGACAGTCTGAGGCAGCTAACCTGAAAATGGCCTTGCGGAGTAATGGCTTATATAACAATCAATGCACGACGAGCCCAAGAGGATGTGCTGCAAATTCCATTTGATCGGAAACAATGGCTGATATTTCAGTCGGGGGCAGCAATGAAGGAGCTGCTGTAGGCGAATGACTTAGTTTGCTGATGACTAAACAGGATACCACCACCTCTTAAATGTGTGCGACTCTGACGGGCGGCCGGACGTCTGAGTCTGTATGCTTTTCTATCCGGGCATTTGAAATAGTAGGGCACACTGGTGTGTTCCTAATTGTATGTTGGGGAGTGGGAGGGCAAGGCAGCAACTCAAAGTACAGGAAAACAACAAGAACAAGAACAAGAAGGATGGTTGTGGCTGTAGCAGCAAAGAAGGAAAGACAGTGGAGGTGTACCAGTTTGATTTTAAGATCCTCATCTGCCGCAGTGTCAGATTGACTGCATTTGCCCTCTCCTGCTTTGAGTTTCAACGAGGGATAACACAAAATTACCATCACTCACTGGTCATGTGCACATATAGCGAGGGGGGATTAAGGCTGGCATTTCAAGCAAGGCGTTTGAACAGCTATATAATCCTGCATGAATGTGACACACTCAAAAGAGCGAGGAGGCTGAGGTAGATAGTAGATGGGAATGAAGGCAGCATAAGAAACTGGACCGTCAAGAATTCAGACTGACCCAGTGGGACAACTATTCAGAAATACACCAAAGTCAAGTCGAAGCAGACAGAGAGAGACAGAGACAGAGTGTAAACCCTAATGGAGACAAGCTGTATCCTGAGGACTGGGCCAAATTGGATCAATGATGAGCTTGAACAGAGCCTGATCACGGCCACGTAAGTCATCATGTCTGATGATCTGCTGCAGAGGTCACTTTACACGCACGCACGCACGCACGCACGCACGCACGCACACACTTCCGCCTTTAAATCAACCCAACTGCTGGTGGGCCGGGCCCAGCTGTGTATTGGTTAGACATCGACATGTTGTTATATTACATTCTGCAGCCCCAGCGGAGGAGGCACAGGGACCGTAAGCCGCTCTCACTCTGCCAGCAAGCTGCGGTCCTGTCCACCATCTTGGTTTTCCAAAAATACGGGTTGCCACGGAGACGCGGAGCCGCAGGCAGAGCAGGGAGGGCTGAATGACACAGTTGGTTTCCAGTTCTGTGAGCTGATTACTGCTGTTTTTTTTTCCAACTGCCTCCCTGCTCCTACAGTATAATTTATGTCACTGATCCTGCAAAACTTTTCTTTTATGACTGACGTGAATCCTTTTGACAGCGTGTAACAAACTCACTGTGAACCTTTATATATTCAATTAAACAAAGAGACTATTGAAGCAACCTTCTATCTGCAAACACACACACAAGTACTGACCCAGTCAGTATATATATATACAGTATATAATCATGTACTGACTGGGTCAGTATGTGTGTGTGTGTATATATATATATCCCTTTCCTTTATTAATCTGATCGCACAGAATCCAAACGCATATTGTGAATAGGTAAAGGCTTAAATGATTAATGCATTCCTTCTGTTTCCATCAGCGCTATTCGTGTAATTTATCACTTGCAATATCTTTATAGAGCCCTACTGTTATAAACTCTATAATACCTGTGTGATACAAAGTTCTAGTGAATGAATTAGAAAGAGATAGGTTTGACAATATTTAGTAAGATCTGTTTTTTAAAGGAAACATATTATGCTAATATTCAGGTTGATAATTTTTATTTGGCTCATCACTTGAAAAGGTTCACATGCTCTAATGTTCAGTAAACACACCAGTTTCCTCATTATGTCCATTCCTGCAGACTTTGGGCTTTTTAACTTTGGAGACCTTTTACATACACAAAAAAACTATCTACAGACTAGAGGAAAGGGGGTAAACGCATAACATGTCTCCTTTAAGATACAGTAAGAGGTATGTGTCCTTTGAAAATATGTTTTCTACTGTTCAGGAGCAAACTGACATGTCAGAAAATTTGCATTAAAATGCATATATACTGTTTACTGTATACCAGAGGTTCTGCTTAACGCTGCATGGAGCCTGTACTGAATCACTGCCTTCTCATAGTTATGTGATTTACTTTCCACTTTTCACATGATTTACTTTCCACTTTTTGGAGAGAAAAAAAACTGTATTTTATGGCCCTTTATATATATATATATATATATATATATATATATATATATATATATATATATATATATATATATACAAAAGCTGTGGAGGTCACTGCTGCATTGAAGCAGCATGCGTCATCTTCTGAGAGGTCAATGTCCATCAGCGTCCGTCGGAGTAAAGATCTGTGTTTACCGTGCTCGCAGCACGGGGTGAATTTAATTCTCAGTGCATATTGGACTCATGACAGTGGGCTGCAACTGCAGGAGGAACTATCCAGTATGGATGTGAGAGAGATCAGTACATTTCTAGAGTTCATTCAGAGTTCAGATTTCCTGAAACTATGATACTACAACAGCTCAGACAGATATCATGATGGTACAATTTGACCCTAAAATATATTCCAGAGGATCACGGAGGGTCTTGAGTGGCTTCGCATCACATGGGATTTAAATTGGCAGCTCAAGAAAGTCACCGTTTTTGTGAGAAATTGTTAACAAATCAAGATTTAGTTTTCATTCAGAGGTAGTTTCTAATCGGCTGTTCTTTCATATTCTGCGTCGTGGGCATCGGACCAATCATCAAGTCTGGAGCAGGTGGGAATGCCTTCAGCCTCTCAATCAAACATGCACAAGTCAGACTCGCTCTCTTTTCCAGCAGGACACAGTGCACATATGTTCACAATATTAACTAGAAAGAAGAAAAAACAGAAGCTACATGCTGAAAGAAGAATGTTCCTGTAGGGAACCAAGTTACTTTCTCCCCCTGAATCATCATCTTTGTAGCATGAAATACACATTCCAGTGTTTTGAAGCCAAACACAAAAGAACGGCTGTAGTCAGCTTGAATTGTCATCAGCAGTAATGTACAATAGGAAGAAAACAAGCACTAAACGAACTCTTTACAATTTATAGGTATAAACGATCTTCCCATAGCAACTTTTCAATGTTCGGGGGGAAGGCTCAATGTAACGGCTAACACCCTCTCAAAGAGCAATACATTACCTCCAGGCCCGTGTTACGTGTCAGTTTTGGCGGCTCGTCGTTGACTGGTATGACAGTCACTGTGATGGTGACAGGGAGGCTCCGGCGCTCAATCTCATAAGCCGAGGCAGAGAGTGTAAAACTGTCCCCGGTGCTCTCGGTGCTGTCATGCATGTAGTAGATGTGTCCAAGTTTCACCTGGAGAAGACAAAAAAGGGATCTAGTTGTCACTCAGTTCTGAATCAGGCCTGACTGGTCGGAAACATCATAGAATAGAGAACGGCGGAGTGAGCCTAAAAGATGGAATAGAATTTTACAGCGACAGAGACTCTGTCTCTTAACACCTATATCCAAAGAACAGTCCGAGTCATCATATCCTGGTTAACTCCTGCGACAACCGGAAGAAACTGAATAGGGAGAAACTCACATTTTTGGCAAAGGTTTTCAAGTAGATCTTAATTTTCTTGACTTGATTAAAATATTAGAAATTTCCTTGAATAGCTGTCTTTCCCCTGATAAGGGAACCTTATTATTGCCACTTTGGCTTCAAGACAATTTTATAGCAGGGGCTCCGTGTTTGAAGCATGTGGGCACATATCAGACAGGGAGTATCGTAGTGTATATCCCAGCGTCAAACTAATCTCTTAATGGATTATTTTTGCAAATGTGGCAAAAGTGTGTCTATAATCCACACTGTACCTTTTGTTTTGTTTTAGAGCAAATCACATATCCCCTCAAAGTTCTGAGACAAAGGGCTATAATCAGGTCCTAAAGTCTGCAAGCAGCGCAGGAAGCAGGAGAATCTCCCTTTTGGGACGAACCCTTGAGGGAAACCAGAGGTACAATGGAACTAGACATCCAGTGTCAAGTGAGCTAGATGGGGAACAGCATCTGTGGCCAGGGTAAGCAAACAATGTTGACTTTCAGCTGACAAAATGAGAATCTCAATGCCCGGCACCCTGTGTTCTTGTTGCTCAGTAGGCATATCTGGATGACACAATCTGTCTGTCCTCTGATACCCTTTGACAAATTTACAGAGTCAGGTCGCTCCTTGCAAAAGAGGACAGTCAGAAACCTCTCGACAAACGCTGCTGGGATGAGAGGATATGCCTCAGAGAACAGGAAGAGCCAAATGGATTCCATATGACCGGCATCATTGCGGAATAACAACCCCCTTCATGGTTGCTGATCGGGGAAAGTCGGGGAGACAATCAGTCTGCTGGCTGGGACAATAAACAGTGGGTGGTTGTTGGACATGTGGCCTTCAGATTTGTTCAGAGAAAGACTGATGTGTGCGTCAGTATTTGATACCGGCTGCATAATTCATTGTAATTTCATTTGTGATTCATTTACAAAATCATGATTGATGCTTACCTACTGTATTTTGGGAAATTAGAGAAATAAGCTACAGAAGTTGGTTCGTTTTGCTCCAAAACCATTCTGTGCTTTGTGCAAAATAAAGGCGCCTGTGTGGACTTTAATAGGTTTCCACAGATGGAGGGACTAATGGAGACCCGATGGAGACGCGAACCTGATTAAAGTGAAAGTGTATCGGAGCAAATTGTTTCAGATTTCCTGTATTTCTTCGAGTTGGATCAGCATAGCATATGTTACTGAATGTGTACATGATGTTATTGTTCAAAGAATAAATCAGAGTCCATATTGTGGTTTGAAAGATGCCTTACACTGCCTGACATGGATTCAGTTCTTAGGGACACATCTGGGCCACATGGCACATGAAGTTACTTTGCACTTGTTTTAATGGTAATGCAGTTAGTCTGTATGAGTCAGAGTTTTTCCACACACACAGACACACACACATAGCCTCAGTGTGCCGCATCAATAAAATAATGACTTTATCGCAAAATGATATGCACCAATAAGTCAAGTATCCATATCTCCGGGGCCTGGACACACCGAACTTTATCTTAGGAACATTTAAGGCCTGGTTTATAAGCTGCGCTGACTGAAACTTGGCCATGTATTCTTCAGTGTGGTTCTCATTTTGGAGATCTGACTATGTTTCATAAATGACATGTATTCTTTTTTATCTTTTCATTTTACAAAGTGTGAGGTGATGATGATGATGACTTAGTAAATCTTTGCTTTGCCACTAACAACGTAGTCACTGCTGTGGACGAGATCCATTCAAGTTGCACGTTGGGATCTTTAAGAGAGTGTGAGTGAGTCTGGCAGTAGCAAAGCGCGGGAGGTTTGTGTGCACTTACACATTATTATAGGAATATACTGGGCCAGTCTATTTTGGCTTGAGGCGGTCCAATGGCCTCTTCAGTTTTTCCACAATGGTTCAGCAAAGTAGAGAGGGGCAGAGGCAGACCAGGGCTAGATGTACGAGCTATAAGATATGTCTCCAGACCTGGAGACATATCTTGCTCCACTAAACTTTGTGGTACATTCAGAATGCATGAGGGTTTTTCCACTGGTAACTACTCATGCATTTTTAATATTTTCCTAAAGTTGGGGCCTCTGAACCACATGGAGGGAGGCCAGATAACTGTCCTGCAGCAGCTCCCCGACTCTCCCTCCCCTTTCTATCTCATACGACACAACAAATCCAAAACAGCACTCAGGGAAAGTTCCATGGTGACGCTGTGGTAATCCTCTTGGACAACCACCATGAATGATCTGGTCATGGGAGGAAGATATGTTACACTCCATGGAGTCACTTCGGCAGGATGAAATATGGATAACTGAGCTTTAGGGGGGTCTAGTGGGAAGGTTTTAGTCTCAGATTGAAAAAAAGACATGAATCAGATGAAATTCATGGGTTGGGTATGGACACATCCTTGAAAAGTATATGAATCAAATGGATTCAATCCTTAAAATGTTTGATAAAGAAAAAAAAAAGAAATTATAGAAATGCCAGATTATTCTACTTGTTATGGTATCATGCACGGCCACTGTCTATTCTGTGATCTTTTTGCTTAGTGTACTTTTGCTAATCACGTTTCCTGTCCAGGATCATCTTTTCTGCGAACCTGTGGATCCCTGGAGTTTGCCTCAGCCAAGCCTTAAAGGGGCAGTAAGCGATTCTAAAGCAATACACGTTTTGTAAAAATCTGCGTATATTCCCTCACCGTCCGTTAGCTGTCGATTTTGTGTGTGCCCCAGCCCAGGCTCCGTAAATCGAAATTTCCAAAAAATGGTGCGGACCGCACCACACAACACTTCGAGCGCCGTTTGTAAACATCTCTCTTCGACACCTTAAGACACGTGCTGGCGGGTGATGCTCCCCTCCCCGGTTTGGGCTTAGTGGTTGGGTCGCGCAGTAAATTCACAACAACAACATAGAGGGAGGACTGCATGGTGGTGTAGTGGTTAGCACTTTTGCCTCACAGCAAGAAGGTTCTGGGTTCGAATGTGTGGAGTTTGCATGTTCTCCCCGTGTATGCGTGGGTTCTCTCCGGGTCCTCCGTCTTCCTCCCACAGTCCAAAGGCATGCAGAATGGGGTTAGGTTAATTGAAAATTCTAAATTGACCGTAGGTGTGAATGTGAGAGTGAATGGTTGCGGTAGACGATGGATGGATGGAACATAGAGAGAACCAAGCTTTCTCCAGAATCGCTTACTGCCCCTTTAAAAGCATGCTTCCACCACGCCAGCCTGTCTCAACCTGCTTTGCCCCTGCTCACCTACCCGCCAGCATCTGGACCCATCTTTGCCCTATTCTGCCCCTTGTTGTTTTATTAAATATCTTAAAACTGCTTCCTTGTCCGTGTTCTTGCATCTTGAGTCCGAAGATAACGGTAGTACAGTATAATACCATACTGTTGAGCAATAAAACTTAACTTAATTAAAACGTGTTTGATAGTCAGTGAAGGGATCATATGAAAGTTTACATCAATGGTGATACACAAGACAAAAAATTGATTGGTAATTTCTTTCCTGAATAATAAAACTACATACCTCTTCCCATGTAAAGTAAGAAAGTTCGTCTCCATCGAGGTATCGGATGTCCCCGTGCTGTGGCGGCTCTTCCACAACGAAGTCTATGTTTGCTGAGCTGTAGAAGGGATGTGAGATGTTTATAGTCTCTGCATTAATTGCTCTGCTGAGGCCTTCCTTCACGGTAAAGTTGAACGTCTGGATTGGGATGAGCCGGGGGACGATGTTCACAGAGATCTGTAAGTCCTCCACTGTGGTAAAACCATTGCTGACGTCCACTGTGAAGGCATCATTGCCCTGAAAGAAAATGAGAAAAATTGAAATAAGTTAGTGATAGGCTCAAAATAAACCTTGCACCTTAAACATATCAGCCGAGTTTGTGCTTTTGTCTGATTTTTAATCTCAGTGTGAATATAAAGGAGAAATAAGCTGCCACATTTGATTTATGTAAAACATAATAAATGAATTGACAATAAACCTGGATGGATGCAGACACATAGAGGATGCGCCCCTGATCAATGTCCTCTTGACTGAAGGTGTGAATGTAGTCGAGGACAGGTGAAGCCGCACTGTCTGAACTGTTTGTCAGCTTGACCACATGACCAAACCGTGGAGGTTCTTTGATGGTGAACACCATTTCTGTTGGCAGAATATCAGCTTGGTCCACCTAAGAGGAAAATGATAGAGTGCAAAAGTGCAGAAAAAAATCATACCGTTAATCATTCATTCAAAATTTGAATTTATAATAATTTTTTGTAGCATTATAAACTTCAAGAACTATACACAGTACTTTGTTTGACAATAACCATATCCACAACTGCATACAATGTCCTAATTGGAAATGTGTAATGTGTATTGTTTTTTAAGGCACTTTTCATGAGCTAAGAAAACAGCCTTGATTGCTACTTTGCAATTAGAATAAATTTCATGTAGTTTTCAATCGTTAACACAAAATCACTCAGTATCACTGAAAACATCTAAATCACCAAAACTGGAGAAGCTATTTTCAGCGAACAAAAATAGCAGTAGGTTGTGCAACAACAGTTGGTAAAACAAATCAGATCATGAACACGTTTGAAAAATAGTTTCCATTTGTAATTGCCGGCTGTGCTTCAAAGCTGGGGCACAACAGACTTGGATTTAGGTGCCTTTGTCTTAACTGCCGTGACAGCATGGCTCGTATTGTTTGTGTGTGTGTGTGTGTGTGTCAGTCATTAGCTCAGACACAGTATTTGACAGTGAAGTAAATCAAAACTTGAAAAAGACAGTTTGACATTTGGCAACATTTAAAGCCATGTTGCAGATTCACACACAGGCAGATTTATGGTCATCCCACTTTGAGAACTTTAAATAAACTCTCTCGGGCCTTATGCCTTGGAGTGTTTAGCAATCATGTCTGTGTTTCACAGTGTTTCAGATGATCATATTACTTTCAAATTCATAGTAATGACACACAATGGAAAAACTGGAGAAGCCAAGTCAATATGTGATCTCTTGTAAAGGCCATTCTGTCAAGGTCTATGTTGAATACATTTTTCAATAATATGTGTACCAGGTGTCTAGGTTCTTCTCAGGTCAACACTGCAGATTTAAGATGTGCGCACTGTTGTCAAATCAAAGTTTAAATGAAGGAGTATTTTACTTTCAGACATGTTCCTCATTATTTTAAATAGTCAAGATATATATATATATATATATATATATATATATATATATATATATATATATATATATATATATATATACAGGGAATGTGTAATGAATGGAAGGACAATTTAAACCCCATTAATTGCTTCCAAGATGAAGTGCAGGCAGACTCATCTTATAAATTACAGGGGGTTTCAGGGAGCTCCTCAGGGGATGCTTAGTGTTCTGTTTTCCACACTTAGTAGACTGTAATTTAGAACATAAACTAGATTTAAAGCAGCAACTGCACACTCATATGCAGCCCTGCTTTCATGTGGTTATAATGATGACTGCCGACAAGGTCACCTCTCATGTGATGGATATCTTTTAAAAACAAAAAAAATCAACTTGAAAAAGACAAAGATGATTTTCTGCCACATTATTATTGACAAATTATATCAAATTAATTGCTGTCTTTTCTAAAGTTGGGACTCGAACCAGCGAACCATTTACTGTCTCTCTCCACTCTCTCACCCAAAATGCCCCAAAATAAACTTTAAAAACCTCCAGATCAGGTGAAAGAGACCGCAATAAAAATATCAGTTTAACTCAACATACTGCAATTTCACAGTCAGTAAACATTACCTTGAGATGATCCTGGTTGATGATGGTGTGCTCCCCCTCATAGGAAATGATGACCTCATTCGTAATCACCTCAGGCTCAGAGAGGTAACCTTGCTTGAATATTTTAATCCTGAATGTGCCCTCTTCAGAATGTCCATGCGCTTGTACAGTAAAGCTGAAAGAGTCCTTGGACCTCAGACTCTCATAATTATGCTCATATGACACAACACCCTTTTTCAGGTCCTCCTGGGTGAATGCAGAAGCCTCAATCCCACTCACAATAATCCTGCCATCACTAGGTGGGGATATAATCTGAAACTTGATCTCACTTTCATTTCTAATGTCCATGTTGGTGTCAACGCTCAACAACGTGGTGTTAAGGGTCTTGGTGCTTCCATGGTCCATGACAATGATGGCATTGTTCACCACTCGCAAGTAGGGCTCACTTGCCTGGATCTCAAGTAGCGCAGTGGTCTTGTGGAAGCCATCCGATACCTGGAGAGAGAAGCGTTCCCGATCTGCTCCATGGTGAATGAAAAGGATGTTTTTGTTCCGCAGGTCAGCTTGTGTGAAACGGAAAAGAGGCTGTGATGGATTAGATGTTGAAACAATATTCCCTGAGAGGATTCCCTCACGAGCGTAGACAATTTGGGTATCATTGAAACCTGAGTCATCATCCTTAAACTGGATGACATCGGTTGTTAGCAGATGCTGACCATGGCGGACGACATTAAAGACTTTATCAACAACCCTCACAGGAGCATGCTCGTTCTTGGACTGGATTGATACTCTGAAAACACCACTCAGTGCTTCTTGAATATCTGAACTCTCCACTCCTTGATCAAATGTAGAGAAATGGAACTCATCACTGCTTGTCTTGGAGCCATCATGCTTGTAAATAAGTCTGTCAAGTTGGAGGTCTTCATTACTGAAGACTCTAATTGCCCCCTCAAATCTTGGTTGCCCAGGAGGGGAGTCCCTTATCAGTCGGCCATATCTTGGCCCTTGTGTGACTCTGTAAACAAAGTCTGTAGAACTTGGTGAGTCCATCCAAAGATAGTTTTTGTTCAGAGTTTGCTCACCACCCTGCAAGACAACTAGCATCTCATTGGTCAAAACAGGAGCATCTGCATTGGCAAGGATGTTAATTGGGAAGGTGTACAGAGGTGAGTACTGATCCTCAGCTAAAACTCTGAACTGAAACTGGTCAATACTATCTACAGCTCTATGCACTCGGACTTTGTAGCTAACAGTATTGTCCAAAATGTCCTTCTGGGTGAACATATCACCGTCAGCTAGCTCTTTATCTAACAAGTGGAGACTACCTAGTGTTGGCGACTTGAGGAGGATGTATTTGACAGTTTGCAGATCTGGGTTTTTCCCTTTTACTTCAGCCTGAAGCTCTGTGAGTCCAATTGTTTGCTCCTCACCAGCCTCCATCTCCAATGGAACCAGGATAGAAACTTTCACTTGTGCAGGGATGATCTTTACTAAAAAGATGTTGTTCCAAAGAGAAAAGTGCCCCAGGTGAGTGTTGAACTGAATCCGCTCCACAACAATATCTTCCTGGTCACTCGAGTCTGTGCTGACATACCTAATGCGGTTTTGATCCAGATCAGATTGATGGAAGGTTGTAACTTGCTTGTACTGTCCATCACTTGTCATAATCTGTAGTTCTCCAAATAAGAGTGGTTGTGTGATGTTATACATAATATCTCCATTGCGAGGATGAGCGAGAACAGCCAGATTTTGGACACCTATGGACGAGTTGCTTCCTTGAGGCAAGAGAAGTCCAGTGTTAGTGACAATAGTCAAATTTGGTGGTGTTACAGACATAGTTAAAGTAGTTGAATGGCTTACTGACTGTCCATCAGAAACTTCCAAGGTAATTCCAGCAGCACTACCACCTCTATGTACAAAATAGATATTTCCATCTTTCAACTCCCTGCAAGTGAATTTGGAAATGCTTTTTCCTGGCCGTTGTCCATTTTCTAAGTAACCAATTTCCAGGGAAGGCTCTGAGGTTACAGTTACTACTAATTCATCACAACGGGTGTCAGAATCCATGATTCTGATAAGGCTGGGGCTCAGACGAGTCCTTCCATTTTCTGTAATGGTGATTTCGCCTCCACTAAGTTGAGGTATATCATTGACAGGAAGTATTTCAACAGGGAGGACATAATCACGGGGAGTTTTTAAACATTCTGGAAGATAACCATTACTGTGAGCCACCACTTCTAGTTGGATTTGATCTGCATGCCTTTCATTTCCATCATGCATGTACTTAATTTTCTTATTAACAACATCCAGAAGAGTAAACTTTTGTGTGCGTTTTGTGTTAGTGTTCATATCAACCAGGCCATACCAGGGATCATTCTGGAGAGTAAAGATAATATCTGACTGACGCATTCCTGCGGCACCAAGGTCAAATGAAGGGTTTAAGTTGTTAATATCAAGAACAACTTCTCCACCTTCAGGCACAAGTAATGGTTGGACATCAAGAAGTTTTGTTACATTCTTGAATATCTCTGGCATTTCATCTGTTGGGTAGCAATGTTGTTCATTTAAGTCCATGTCAACATATCGAATGAGGACAGGAGGAGAAGTTGTAGTTGCATCAACGTCATCATAACTTGAGTAGTCATAGTCCTCCCCATCACATTTAACGTGAACATCTTTGGTCACCAGAGCATCCTGTAGGCTTCGGTCCTTCTGATTAACTTTGATTTCCCCTAAACAACCAATGAAGGATTCAGCAGTCATTTCTTCCTCTGCCCTATTTAAGGAACCACTTTCGCGAAAGACATCCTTCATTTTCGCCTGTATGCCTCCTAGATACAGGTTTCCCACTAAGTCAAGTTTTTGTGATGAGTCAAGAGGGAGGGAAGTAGACTGGCTATCTATATTAATTACAAAAGTATCCTGACTGATCTGCACCTTAACTCTATGCCACTGGTCATCATCCAGCTGCACCTCAGTATTCTCCAGTACCTCCATGCCACTGCCGAGGTCCAGGACACCTTTGAGGTAGCCTTTGATAACACCAATAGCAATGAAGTCTGAATCTCGGCCAGGGTGGAAAACAAGTAATGCATCCTCAATGGTGGTTTTCATTAGGAACTCCAGGACCCTTGGAGCACCACTTGCCCCGCTCCAGGTGGGGAAAGAAATAAAGGAATCAGGAGTGCTGAAACTAGTTGCCTCACCATCACCAGCCTCAAACTCACTGCTGCAGGATTCCTTTGTGTCATGGCATTGTTTGAATGCTGTGTTAAGAATATCGAACTGGTGAGACTCAAATTTAACCTCAGTCATGCACCCCCGGAAAGGGGGTATGGCATTGCTGAGATAGGGAGCATCAAGTTCTCCTGTTCCTCCAAGCCAAATCCCCAGGTCAATATTAAGCTGTTCCCCATCGTCGTTAACAGGAACGTATGTTGGAAAGAGCTCATCAATTATCATGGTGAGTTTGGCATCTTGCAAAGTCAGTGAGATTTTGTGGTCCAGTAAGTTGTTCAGCTGTACTCCCTGGGATGAGGACAGTGTCACCTCACCAGCCCCCATGTTCAATCGTGCCTATAGGAAAAGAAAAGATTTTTATCTAATAAGAGACTTCAATTTCAGCTTTTATATTATGGCATATGCTGTATTGATTTTTGTGAATTTGATTGGTCATCAAAATGGACAGTACATGGATTATATTCAGGGCTTAGGTTTCTAATAAAATTCTTTCTCTACAATGGAATGGGTGTTATTTATGGATTGTTACTACAAATTCTATGAACCAGAATACTGCTAGTGGGTTTATTCCTTGCAGTATGAAGAAATGTTAGTCCACAGCCACCTATAGGTGGGCCACACCTCAGACTGAGACTCGACAATTGACGTTGTGACTGCATAATACCCCAAGAATTTTTTTTTCATACTGTGCCAATTTAGTGATCATATTTAATATTCTATTCATTTTTAAGTCCAGTAATTTTCAAGTCCTGCTCTGCCTTTTGGTTCCATCAGTGTTAAATACTTAAGTTCCTAATTTTGTCAAACCTCTGCTCTGGTCAACCTTCAGTACATTACAGTGTCTAAAATATTTTATCCTCCACACCAGTTTGTTAGCCACTCACCTGTATTTTCCCATTTTGGAGCTCAAGGAACAGGTAATCCTCCATTCCTGCAGCCAGTAGCAGAAGCCCACTTCGCCGACTTGTCTTAATTTGTAGTGACAGTTTGAAGGTTGAGACATCTTGGAAGACTTGTAAACTGCAGGAGCTGTCCCCAAAGTAGGATTCTGTGAAGAATGGAAAGAGATTATAGCATATACAGGAAATAGGCATCGTGGTAGTCTGGTAGTCCAGAATTCAATGTTATACCAAATAACTGCAAAAATCTGTGATTTTCACTGTATCTACTCACTCTCTCTCTCTCACACACACACGCACATTTTTTAAATTTATTATGTACTCTTGAATGGAGAAAAAAAAAGGTCCACATTTTGACAAGGCAGCAAATTGTACCAGTAAAATATAAAAAAGCCTGATTTCACAACTTTCTCTCCACTGTGGCAACATTACAACTCTCTACCTACAGGAGGGAGATGAAATAAAGAGACACCTGCGTACAAAACTAAAACTCATCCTACAACTGCTGACTGGCAACTCTGTGAAGTCTAAAGTGGACATTTGGAGGAAAACCAATTAGATGAACATTTTTCTGAGACTCATTACAGAGCAACTTCAGTTCAGGACTCATGTCTGTATTATCAGGTGTCTTCCAGCTGCTTCCGATTCAAGAGGAGCTCCTCTGGCCTCAAAGGGATTCACTCACTGAGACATCAGTCATTAACCCTGTGGACATTTTTCCAGGCATATAGAGTCTTGGCGTAAAGGATTTCCCAGGCCTGAGCTGTCTCATTTCCAATTATATGCAAATTCAGCCACCTGCCTTGGACTGTGCTGTCAGGGGCCCTCAACAAAATGTGTACCACATTGCCCATCCTCTCAGATTAAACTGGACCACTTCCAGGAGCCCGTTTCCTCAGCCCGAGTTTTCCATGGCCTTAGCCAAGTGATATAGAAAAGGGGCTTTCCATTAGCCACCCACTCACCCTCTTTGGGGGTGATAGTTCAAGACACAGAAACTCATTGGAAGAGAGCAAAGAAGACGGCCTGTAATATTTGGAATAATGGCACAGAAAGAGAGAGACACTGCTGTGTCAAAGTTAGAACATTCCTAGGAGTTCATGAAGGCCAAAATATTTCCTCAAAATCAACAGTAGTGTCCAGTAGGCTAGTATGACTGCTTGATGCCACCAGGCACACATTGCACAAAATAACTTCTCAGACATGAGTCACATAATAGAAGAGTAAAAAAAATAAGCTATTTTAAATAAGAGTCTGTTGGAAGTTGTCCATGTAAGAGAAAATCTGTGTGTGTATGTATGTGTGTGTGTGTGTGTGTGTGTGTGTGTGTGTGTGTGCCTTTAAAGGGCAGTGTGTGTCTGTGTTGCATCTGCAGTAATGCCACGCTGCCAACGTCAAAACACTGAAGGGTACATCTGTCCTCTGGTTTCTCATCCTGTTAGTGAACCCTTCCATCCCGTATCTGCAACAAACACGAGAAATGTGAACAAAGACAATCTTTTTTGATGTCAGCAAGGACGAAAGCAAAGCTTTTATCATCGCGCCCATGCTTTTGTGATTTCACTAAGAGGCATTTGCTTTTGGGTTTCAAGGCTGCTCTGTCATGAACAAAGTCCGTGATGAACGGCTTCAGCACAGGGCCAAATATACAGACTTTTGTGTATAAACTGCAGCCACTGAAGCGCCATCTTGGTGGCTCTGTGAAAGAAAACAGTATCACAGGAAACTGCTTTTGAGGTTGTCACACATACATACTACATATTGCGTGAACAATACCAAATGAACAAAAAGAAATGTGAGCAACTCGCGAAACTAATGCATAAGATGCTTCCTGTTAAGTCAAAATCAACTATCTGAGGTTAACATCCTTCATTTTAAGAATGTCACTTTTTGGAGGCTTTTGTTATTACCCTTTGGTGACTGTGCAAGAGGCTAGTGTCTTTTAAGGTCATGAAAGACTAGTGCTAATCACTTAGAGAGCCTCAGACTGGAACTGAATAATGAGGAACAGGATCTTTTCTTACAGGCAATTGCATTAACAAAGAAAATCGCAATGAGCTTCATTGTTCTTAGACCTGAGCTTTTGTTGGATTGTTCACTGAGCGTCGGGATAAAAAGCTGAGGAGCAGAGCGATGCCAAGACAATTCTGCCTGGGGATTTTCCGGTTCAAATTCAGCTTGCTGCTCTTGCCTGTGGTTAAAAAGCGAGCACATTTTCTAATGATACACACAAAAGCTTCGCTCTGTGGTGTACCTGGACCTGGAATTCATTAGTTCACCCAGCTAAGCTGTGTAAAGCTCTGTGTTGAATGGGCTTCATGTCGGAAAAGCACATTTTCAATGTGCTGTATGTTCAAACGCCCTGCGCTGTGACACTTACTTTGTCTTTGCACCTTTACTTCAATGGTGTCTGTGTTCACACTGTCCAACAGGCAGGCCTATGCAAAGAGGGAATCATACCTACTGGATGAAGAGAAACAGTCATGAAGGCCTTTCCAAAAACAGGACTTTGGATTACAAGCCTCCTGTTTTCTACTGCAACATGACACTGAGCCGTATTCTTCATCTTCCAGGGACTCGGTGCAGATGGGATCTAGCTGAGGTGATTCCACTGACAAGGCATCGTTATCTGTAAAGAATCATGCCTGCTCCTTAAGAGTGTAGGCTTGAGATGTGAAGCTGCTGCCACAGTTGGTTTTAGTCTGTGCGCGGAGGTTTAACCATCTAAGAGAGCAGTCTCTGATCCCCTTAAGCTACCACACCCCTCATCACACTACTTTATTGTGCGTCAAGCAGAATCCTGGTCTCAGGCCAGTGCAGATGGCTATAATTTGATGACTGACTGCGCTTGTATTTATAACACTTTGAGGAAACGGAGTCTTCCTCTCTCTCATGGACGACTGAATGAATTACCCCATTGTCCTTCTTCCCCTTTCCTCCCTCTCCTCTTCTTCAGCCTCTTTAGGTCTCAATCTAGTGACACATGTCCGGAAAAGCTATGGGGAAGAAGGGAGACACGCCGACCACAAGTGCAGGGAGATTGGAGACATTCAAGTTGACTTCGTGACTCGCCTATGCCGATGAGTCAGAGTCACTCCAGTCATATTTTAAGCACATGTAAAGCTGCGCTGGACAAGACAAGATTAGAACATTTGGGATGCTAATATTCACTTCCCCAACTGTACTTATCAACAAAGAATACTTAAATCTTATACATTTAAAATTCTTGAGGACATGTTAGTGCCATCGGAAACAGAGTAACACACAATACTCTTAATGTAAAGACTTGACTTGACTTGTATGTAGCACATGTATTTCAAACAAAAAGATTTGTTTGTTGACATTGTTATGCAGAAGCAAGGCAACGCAATGTGTGTTTCCCTGAAACATTTTCACCATGGTAACACTGCCTGGAATCCAAACAAACCACTTACTGGCACATCTCATGGTTGAGCCATGGTTAGCTTGACTATAAATAGTGGTTATGTTGGTCATTTGTTTCCTTTGCTGGGCTGTGTCTACTACAACAGAGCATAATGGCTTCTGGTTATAATTATATGGATAAGGATACGATGTTGTTAACCATAGATAGAAATGGAGAGCGTGTAAGGGTGTAATTGCATTCGCCATCTGGTAACATGGTTATTACCTTGATGAGCACTTGAGTTTGCTAAGTGCTATATAAGACCTACTAGGGCAGAATCGATAAGTCCATTGACCGTTGTTAAATTGACCAACAGAAATACCAAACATTAGACAGCTTCAGCTTCTCCGATGTGAGAATTTGCTGCTTTACTTGTAAACCACATATATATATATATATATATATATATATATATATATATATATATATATATATATATATATATTTGTAAGAGCTTTCTGCATCAAAAAAGCACAAACAAAATAACCAGACACATTTTTTTAACAATTAATATTCCCACACTAATTACATCACACGAGCTGCTCTTAAAAGGAAGTCTTCATGTTTACAGACCAGACTTTGTATGCAGCAGTAAAAAAATACTGCAAACTCCAGCACTGTTAAACAGCGGAGAGCAGAGCCACAACTCTACACACCTTGACAGCGCTGCTTTATAAGAACCCCCCTTCCCTCCCTCCCCACGGACTTTTCAGAAGTCACCAGGGACACACTTTTACGGGGTTGATGGAGCCATTTCTCAGACCAGGCAATGTCATTGTGAAAGCAACCATAGCATCGTTTTAGCCCCATTTCAAATCCCCATCTACTCCCGAATCGGAGTCCTTCCAAAGCTAGCAGGAGTGAGGCGGTACAATACGTGGAAAAAAGAAAAAAAAAGGCGGTCTTGTGGAGCCCCAGCGGGTGGCCTCCTCTCTGGCAATAATTAAAAGTTGTCAGGTTCTCTCTCTGTAAAACTCTCACTTACACAACAGACAAGGGGTGGCGGCAGCAACGAGAAATTATGACCTTTTCCCGCGTGAAAGGGGGATGGCAGCCTAATGTAATTTCAGCTCAGGAAAATGGACCTGTGAGGGAAAGGGAGGGAAAGCAGGATGTGAACCGTTCAGTGTTGTCTGGGTTTGTGCTGTTAATGAGCGCTCTGAAAGGCCGGGTTTCCACACAAAATGAACAGAAAAGCACCACTCTTTTTGGATGGATATGGAAAAAGAGGAAGGGGATTTTTCTCTGTTGTAGGACTAATGACATTTGAAAAAAGAAGGAAAAAAAAAGACTGAAGTGAGACAAGACAGAGAGCAGGAAGGATCAGGTTATAGGGGTGTAGCTTAAGTCCACACGGCATCCAGTCAAATCATTTGGGGGAAAAAAAGATCAGTCTTGATTTATACTTCAAAAACCCTCCATGAATACTTCTGTAATGTCTGCACACTCTTGTACGGTTGCCAGTGTAAACATTTCCATCAGATCTTGGCTGCACTTCACGACCATGTTAACAGTGCTGTACCGTATTTCATGGCAATAGGAAATTTGTGCTACTTCAACGGTACACAATGGGCCAATCTAAAATTTTCAAGTTAGGCTTCAGCTACACGGCATACATCTTTCCTTAAACCCACTGTTCCAGCCGAATGAGGCGTGTGGCGAATTCCCAGGTTGTTGGCTCATCACCCTCAACTGAAAGACTCGCTGGTCATAGTGACTTTGGGCCGATGATCTCACTCACCTAACAAAATTTTAAGACAAACACAGCCGTGAACAGAAGCATTGTAGTGACTCAGGGCTCTGCTGAGGTTTACGACGGGCTGATACAAAGCGCGCCTCTGTCAGCCCAGCCGAGCTACGGAAGCCATCAACCGCCATGGTCCCAGTGGGTGGGTCCTGTTAAAATAATCTCCCCGTGACATCAGAAGACTGACCCCCCCCATACTATTTCAGCCTATATTCACACCAGCTGACCCCCCCCCCCCACTCATGTACTGCAAGAAATGCTCCAACAAGTGAATCTTTAAACGTTTGGTGTGACTTTCTCTGTTTTCCCTCTGCTAGCGCACCACTGTTTATAGACTGTGCTGAAGGACATTTTAACATATCAGTAATGAATTCCAGTGTGAAATATCCCCATGTGAAAAGTGGGTATAGAGCAGGATGTGGAGGGGAGAGGACAGTGGAAGAAAAAAAGCCAAAATCTTGATGGGAATCACATACAATATATACTATTAAGCTTAAGACTTTCACAGTGCTACATTTCTCATCTTGCAGGATAGAAAGTGTCTTGCACTTCATACCCATCTTTAAAACGTATCTTTCGAGATCTAATTTAAGGTTAATGAAGGATTTTCATTATCCTGCAGTGGCCACTAAAGTTTCAAGATCAAACCGAGAGCCCAGCACGCAACGCATGACTGGCTAGACCGCTCTGGCTTTGTTCCACGGCACTGATGGCCTAAAGTAATAACAGCCGGAAATGAGCTAGCAGTTAAGTACAGCCACTTAAGTCTCTAATATTTACAGTGTCAACACAGAGCGGGAGAGCAAAGAGGTTCTGTGTCCTGTTGTTACATTCACTGATTAGTATGGATAATGAAACTAAATGATTTTAATGTTGGTTATCCTAGGTCCCAAATTTGAAGTGCGATACCACATCATTCCTTTGTCAAGCTGTAGTTTTAATTAGTGGTCACCATCAATATCCCCTCCTTTTACTGGGACGCAGCTTAGTGAAAGGGCCTTGTCCAATTTTCCATGATGTTCAAATCTCCACTTCTCTCATGTATACATATTTTTATGACTGGCCTAAATTTCTGCAAACAGTATATACAATGTCTCGCACTGGAAGACGAACCTTAATATACAACAATGGCGCTTTATGAGATTATAAGAAGTGCTGCTGCCAAAGTACATCACATGCGTAGGTCACCTACTGTTATGATCATCAATTATTATTGTCATCATGATGAAGTATTTAAATTTAAGATGAAGCACAGCTACAATGGGCACCATTTAGACTATGGGCAATACAAGACCATATGCATGGTCACTTTAAATGAAGAAATGAGTCACTACCTGGAGGCATGATGTTAACGCTGCTGAGCCAATATTTGAAAGAGTGGCATCGAAAAGGCAACAAGAGTTCAGGGCAGAGAAGAGAACAAAAGGCGAAACTGCGAAATGACGGTCTTGCATGACACATCTTGAACAAGTTAGCCAACATCTATTTTAGCAAGCTAAACATCTTATGATGTCAGACTTTGGGGCAAGTACTGGCCAACTGAGCAAAATCCGGGTCATCAGTGGGCAGCTGCTTCCTCAGGCCTTTTTTATTTTATTTATATGTGAATCCATTTTTTATGATATTGTTACTGTAGATGCTGTTGGGCTTCAAGCACTGCTCCGTATATCGTGGTCAGGGAGTAGTGAAGGACACGAACCAGCGGATGCAGAAACATAGAACAACATTATTCATCGGGATGTATAACAAACAAAACGTTTATTTCATAGTTTGATTCCTATATGCATCTCTTAACAGTTAATTTGTAGCTTCAAGCTAACTATAGAAATCCTTGATTGAGTATTGCTGCTTGACATTTACAATTAAGGTCGAGGGTGTTGCGAAAGCCACTTATTCGCTACAAGCGAGAAAGATTGACTACTCTCATGTCTGTGTCGGAAGTATGGAGCACCAGCACCATACAACCTGAACACAATTAGCTTAGCTCAGCATAAAGACAGGAAACAGGGGTAACACATCCAAGTTCAAAAAACATCCACATGGAGTTATATGTTTGAACTTTTTCTAGGTGAGCGGCGGAGCGAGTCAAACTAAAGGCCTCCAGGCTCCGGCTCCTTACTTTCTGCCTGGACGTGACAGTGGTATTGATCTTCTCATCCAACTCTTGGCAAGAATCCAAATAAGAGCATTGAGCAGAGCATAAATATTTGATGGTCAAAAGATAGATTTTCAGTGGAGCAGATTACTCCTTTTCGTTCCGAAGTTGAGGTTTTTCCAACTTTGACGTGAGGAGTCATACATTCTTGATGTAGATACCGTCCCTGTGTCGTGAATCAAATACCCCTCTAACAATTCCTGGTACGTCTTTGACTTTTTGTCCTCAGTTATTCAGTGGATTTTAATGGTTCCATCGTACATCCAACTGGTACGCTGTTGCACGACGATGAGAATAACGGAGGCTGATTTGAACTGTCATAATTTTATGCATGAACTAGCAGAGAGCACTACGATTTGGTGTCATCACATACTTTTTAGCAGGGCTATTGAAAAGGTCTTTTTTTCCTTTCATGCTGATTCTGTCTAGGCCCATTCACCATTAACAGTCATTTCTGACATATCAATAGGTCCATTTAGCTTTCACTCTGTCAGCCCTTATGGCTGTCGGTATGAGTACGAGTGCAGGCATCATTCACTCCACCAGTAATTATCAGCATGACATTGGCTTCGCAGTGGGCTGGAAAACCCTTTGCCGTGTAGCAATTCACTGACATAAATCACTTGGCTTCTACATCAACACAGCGGAAGAGATTTAGGATACGGACCCTGAGAAACCTCCCTCAGCTGTGGTCCAGTGCAGGGGAACACTTGATAGAGATTGTGTTTAAGTTGGGCTTGGCTGCTGTAGGGCTTCTCAGACCAGTCTAATAAATTTACTGATGCTCTCTATGTTTGTTTTTGTCCTTTTTCGTCTTTATCTCTCACCAGGGTCCCATTTATTAAAGAAAAATGTAAAAAGATTGATAGATTTTTTTACAACCTAGGTTTAGTTTAAAATATTTCCACACCACTGCTCATATGATATTCGATACTTGGTACTGATGCCAAGACTATACTTTTTTGGTTGTTCACTTTAAGAAAATGGGAAAAGGTTTTTCCCCCAGCAGGTTGTCCATTAATCACTGGATTGGTGGCTGACTCCCTGGTGTCTCGTTGCCACGTCAGAATGTTCATAAGCAAGACAATAAACCCCAAATTGCTCCCAAAGGCCACACCAGCACCTTGCATTCACTCCACTGCCACTGGTGAGTTTGGATTGACCAACTCGCCTTTTCACACAATTTACCAAAAGAGCCTAAAGATTGAATAAGTTTTGATTTCAAGAAGCAAACCAGCCTTCCAATATGACCAAGCATTTTGGAACATTTCAGATTCTGCCATAGATCACCACAAAAGAAGTGAGAATCATTGTCCAGCCCTAGTTTTATGTGTAATTCAGTTTCAAGGTATATGCATAAAGATCAAGCATCAACCCCGCTTTTCACCTTATTTAAACCTTGCAACGATCGAATGCCCAGAGGCACGACTTGATTTCACACCGGTTTCAACCTCTCTCATAACTACACACTTTTTCATGGCCAAATCTGATAGGGAGGCCTTTTTCTGTAAATGAGGCCCCGGGTCTCCATCGAGCAAAACTGTGATACAGAAGCTGCAGTGAAGGGGCCCTCTCAAAACCCATATCCGGCTTTAGCTTGGGTCTGCAAAGTCATTTTGTGTTCAAGATCAGAGTGTCACATTAGCCCCATAATGAGAACCAGCTGAAGGTACACACTACCAGACCGACTCTGTCCAGCTCAGACTGCCCCCCCCCACCACCATCTCCTCCAGCTCAACACTTCACCCTTCCCCCCAAACCCTGGAGACACCTCTCTTCCTTAACTCCAATGAATTATGCTTTAAACCAAATGCTTTATCCAGATGCTTGCTCTCAAACCCTTCCATCAACCAGCGTTAATCTAAACCACTCCAGTACACCCACCCACAAAGAGAAGTACATGGCGCAAACATAAACTCAGCTGCGAACACACATACACATACACACACATACACACACACACACACACACACACACACACACACACACCATGAGTTAGGCATCTAAGAACCTGACAGTAATTCCGCCTCGGCCTGCTGGCTGAGTCAGCCCACCGTATCCCGCCATTAACACAACCATTTTCCACCAGGCTACCGTTGAGGAGGCCCGCCCTGCTCCACCCAGTCCACCCAGGCACTTTTCTCCAGCTCAACTCTCATTCAGTAGAAGTTAGGATCACCCCCCCCACACACACACACACACACACACACACGCACACACACACCAACACCTCTCTCTCCTGTCCCGCTATTCTACTCACACTCTTTCTCTACCCACCGTTTTCTGCCCAAGATCAACACATGGAAAGCCCGGGAACGCTGCGTAACAACTTTAACAGCACCCCAGTGTTCTCGCTCCACATTTCGTTTTTCCACATTGTGCACGGTTTGGTTTCATTATTGAAACACACTAACTTGAACTGGTTTCGGTGGAAAATGTTGGTAGCTCGTAGTAGATATGGGGAGAAGTCTCCCGGGATTTGAACTTGAAACTGACGACTCTCTCTGCCTTTCTATTGTGAGTTCTGACCGCAAAGTAATGTATTTCGGAGCTGATAGAGCTGACAATCCATGTATGACGTTCATATTAGTTTACTTTTGTTGTTGGAGTCATTTGTGAATTATTATATACTGATTAAATATATGAATTAGACCAAAAAAGTCAACTAATACTGCCAAGGCACTAAGTGGGGATTTAGTCTGAGAAATGTGTACTTCCTTTAGCCAGAGTATATAAACTGAGCATGCTTCAGGAACGCCCTTCACCACAAAACATACACACACCTGGAGATTAAAAACACAATGGGAGGCAAGATACTTGCTCAAGAGCTCGTTTACAGTCTCCCAGAGGGATTCTTTTTCTCAGTCTAAAAACAGGACCTTTTGACTCATTGCGCACACATTGAACGTACACACTGGTTTTGTTGGGCCCAAATGCTCATGCCACGTCCGTGGTAATGGTTTCAACATGTGGTGACGAAAATTGCCCGACTGGAAAACAAAACGCTGTGTCCCTGCCAAATCATTCACTGACAGTGGCCACTCGGTACACTGCAGTGCGCCTGAGGGGATGTCGTGGCAACAGGCATCCTCTGGCACAAGCCACTGTATACTGTACATAACTTTCGGCGGCTGTGCTGTGTACACACATGTGGCAACAGTGAAGTCCAAGAGTGTGATCTATGATGGCAGCAGCAAACTTCGCCTTGCAGGTAGAAATATTCGACTCTTTGTTCTACCAGCCATCTGTCATAGCTGTTCACACACACTTTTACTCATACCTCAAATTTTGCTGCCAGCCACTACCTCACCAGGAGGCACTTTTTGCATTTGCATACTTGGTCCTGTCCACCGTAGCGCTGGATACAATCTGAGAAAATTCTACTTAGGTTGCCTCCCTAAGATCCAAAGGTGTCATTTGAGAAGATGAAGAGACTGTTTCACGAGGACGAAGATGCGGGTTGTTATTTAGACGGTAGAATATTTTGTTGTATGAAATAGGAGAGAAAGTGAGATGGAGTAAAGTTGGTCAAGTCTAGGTCTTATTTAGGTAGCTAGCTGAATCTGCTTGCTTTAGGTTAAGGAAATATTTGATATGCTTAAGTTTCCCAAGTCAATCACTGGCAGGCAATGTGAACCAAGTTCTTCAGTGTTCAAGTTGCTTAACTATCTACGCCAACCTAAGACGTTTTGTGGTCGTAAAAAACAAAGTGCCTCGATGTCCACCTCTATTTTTTTGAAAGGACAGTCATTGTTTGCATGGCCACAAGAGGTCGCTTGGGCATCGTGAATGCAGGTTGTCCCAAACGTTTCGATAAACAGCTAGGAGTGGCGAGGACAGTCCCCCTGCTTTTATGTGTGGAAGTCCTTCAAAAGATGAGAGTCATGAGTCAGAGCCACAGAACCACGAGTTCCTCTGCATCAGAGATTGCTGAACCTCAGAGATGCCTCGAAGACACAGAGAAACCTTTAGAACATTTTTAAAAGACAAAGTTATTCAGAATGACAGAAATACGATAAAGAAAAGAAAATAGAGACATTAGGAAGTATGCAAAAAAAACGAAAGTGATTATAGAAAGATTGAGAGCTAGATCCTATAGCTTTATTTCATTTTGCTGTTGCTGCAAGTTGGCACAGATCTTCAGCAGATAGACAGACAAGGTCCTTATTACACCCAATTTGCATTTAGATGATAACAAGAGCAGAGAGTTTGAGTGGGCTGGTGTTCCAGCTACTTCTCCGTATTTCCAACAGATGTAATCACGCGTAATGCACCTCATTGCCCCCAACTGATTACAGTGTTATTTCTTCATTTTCGTCTGAGAGAGGCTGCTCATAATCTTCCTTTGTGTAACCCCTAAATGTGCACAGATGATTCAACTAAGCAATGCGGGTTTGAAATGACCATATGCATTGCAGATGACGGTGGAGAAATCAAACTCCCCCATCTACTGTACCACCTACCTCAAAGATCTCAGCAGGTCAGGGCAGCTATTGTTGGAGGCCGACTGCTTCTCAAAAACAGAACTGATCTATGGAGGCGAGCGAGCTGTCGAACTTGACAAAACACCGGATCTAAAGACTAATGGTCCATGACTGAACGGAGCCTTTAGGTTTGCGCGCAAACAATGAAGCATATAACCACGATCTCGAAGAGGAAAGGAACAACACCTCTGTTTGTCACGATGTCCAGCGGGGGGAGGGGGTTGGAAACTTGCACCTTTTGTATGTTGACAGTTTAATGAAACGTTGTTCACGCAACAGATTGCCGAAGAGGGGAAGGTTATACCAGGCGTCTCGGATTTCTCCGCTGACAGTAGGAGGAATTCTGAGGTTTGGATGGACATGAGAGTCTCCAGGTTGAGTCACCACTACATACCAACTTTTACAAAAAAAACATAAGATTATATATAACATAATATCAATGATTTTACTTAACGTTACTTGACTTCAGTCAACGTGATTCATTTATATTTCCTGTCGCCTGACTAATCAATGAATTGCTACAGCTCTAGAGCTGCACTAAGTTTGCAATAGCAACAATGAAGAGTGGATTTGAACAGGTATATTACAGCTCACGTCTGAAACGTCAAGAGACCTGTTCTACTGCTCAAAAGCAAGAATAATAACTGAGAAAATTAGACTGATTCATGCAGTGTGGACTTATATTACATCTGAAAATGTGGCAACAGTGTGCTTTGTTTGAAGCTTGATTATTTTATTTGCATTTTACAACTTATCTGATCAGTCTTAGGCTCTGGTCACTCTTGAAGCCTTGTGGAAGCTGCTGCTGAATGATAAACTTTTTTAAATTATGAGGTTCAAACTTGTCTGTGCTGCAGTCGATACACATTTAGCTCAGAAACCCCCCCCCAAAACAGAGACATATGACAAACGAAAGAAACCGTCCACAGTATGAAAGTGAAATGCAAAAACTTTCAATGGAAATAACGACTGGAAACTGATTACTATCTGATAAATACACGTCTCAGCTGTTTCATGTTGTCTGTGTCTTAATCTCCTTTCACTTTGTTGACTGAGCACAATTTGGGGGAATCAATAAACCATCAAAGCATAACATTAAGATTTACTCAGTCCATGTTTCAGAGCACACGCTCTTCCAACCTGTGTACACTGCGCCAGAATGTGTCTATTAATGGAAACCTGGTGCATCTCGTGAGCCCTTCATCCATCATCAGGTAGAGAAAAACCTTAATCTTGCCATGACACAATTACATGTACTGATGAAAGTGCCACACACGGGTGAGTAATTTGACGTTATGAGACATGCCACGAGCACAGATGGCTTGCGCGGATCTGGTGCATGATGCACACATCGCTACACATAGTAGATATATTTAGATGTATGAGCACATGTGTTCATCTCATCGAGGTGGTAGATGGCATTTTGTCCACTTTGGGGGGGGGGGGTATTACTCTAATGAATGGAGGAGCACAATGAAAGAGAGAGAGAGAGAGAGAGAGAGAGATCCTCAACGGTGCCGAGTAACTGAGCAATGTGTTTTTTTATTCACTGCTGGAGGCAAAAAATATGCTCCATTGAGACCGTCACTATCTGGACGGAAGACCAAAACAAAGCCCACAACTAAAATCAATGCTCGCCTTCTTAAAAAACCCTGTAGCTGAAAACAGAAGGGAACCTGATAAGACGCCACCGTTGAAAACTTTGATGTGGCGGAGAATAAAATAAACATGAACCCCAGAGGGCTTCAGAGTCTATCTGGCCGGCTGATGATACCAAGTATTGATTCTATCAAAGGTTTTACTTGTTGCGTGTAAGTCTGTAATTCATATCTGGTCACAAGGCGAAGGCTCTTTTTTTTTTTTTGAAATAATACAAAAACATGCCGTTTTTCTCACCACAGTACCGCAACAATGTCTATATAATCAAAAATGTGCATTTTACAGCTCCTCAACTAAACAGCTGGAGGCTCATTAAGCAGCTAATGGCAATTTAAGTGCACGATGCAAAACTATAAAAAACAACTTTAAAGATGTTGTGGTGTGGACAGTTACGGTTTTGCAATGACGCAATAGAGCTCGTCTATATTGCAGAGAAGCAATATAACATGCAAATTGTGCGAAATGTCCTGACCTCTCAAGTTAGTAACATGCATGTGAAGTCGTATCATGGACTTATATTAGCATCCAGCTCGCTAAAAACATATTCTGTACCTTGTTTAATGTATGTAAATGAATTGAATTTAGATAATCTACTTCAGCTGCTCCTACTCCCCGTAGATGAGTCGAGGTATGAAAGTCGTGATGGCGCTATTACAGATAATGGTCCATTCTGGAGGGAATGTTCTGTCCTTCACCTTCTTTTCTTGTCCATTTCCTTTCTAATGTTTTGTGAACATGTGCTCAACATGCTGTCATTTGTCAGCACGTTTCTGTAACAGTCCTGCAGGTCAATTAAACAGTAGTGTGTACTTTCAGTGGTGTGACATTTCCAATCCATCTTTAAATCCAAATAGGAGTTTTGTTAGTAGACCGGCAGCTACAAAGGGTATCAAGCTGTTCTTCAATGTAAACGTTGACTTTGATATCCAGAACTAAGATGCACACACTGTAGTTTCCATCCAAACTTTACCAACTGATCAGTGACAGCTTGATTTGAAATGATGCTAAACCTTACAAGGGAAGTGAAAGATCTTGCATTTATCTTCATCTTTGAATTTTTTGTAGGTTCGTACTTTAGGTTAATTTATGTTTTACATGTTTTTCCCAAGAGGAGAACGCCTCAATCTCATGGCTCCTTGTGTCAACATTGACAGGATTAAACAAGCTTAAGGTTGTACGGAGGTTTAGTTTCAGCTGCAGTCAAACACATTCGTCCTACGACACTAAATGCAACAAAGAGGAATATTCATAAAAGTATGGGTGCCGAACATGACCACTTTAGTGAATCATTAATAGATATTGAGGCAAAAGAAACCATTTATGTTAACAAACATATGAATGAACATGGCATAAACCTTGCATGCAGCTTGAACATCTCAATAGCTGCGAGGAGGAATGTGGAGATAGGGTCCTTCTTCCTTCTGTGCTGCTCAGACACATTTTTCCAGACTGGTGGATGTAAATCTGTCACATGCCGCCTCCTCCGCCAGTAGTCTGCAAAGGAAGGTGCCTTTGGATAAAGTATGAATCCAGTGTTCTTGAAGAATTTGGTGGGCGTTCCCCTTCAATTTTGCAGTGCGGAGAATTCAAATGTTGCAGGGGACCACTTGTTGAACCTCCGCACTTTGCATCTTCACGGTTAACTCTTGGTAAATTTTTCAATGATGCCCATTTTACACTGGACATAAAAAACACTAACTGGCTTTTGTCTTCAGTGTGAAAGGGCACAATCAACAAATGAGGTGAGTATTTCAGGGTATGAATCATGTCCAGCCCCGATCGACAGTGAAGATTTGACATCTGTTGCAAATTTTCATGCAGGCCCAAAGTACAAATTAACCTCCTGAAACATCTCCCAAGGAGGCTTCGACACTGAGGAGCACCAACCCACGGATGAGACACAACAGAGACATTTTACCAGTCTCGGCTCAGGTGTGCACAAAAAAAAGGGAGAGAAACACTAGGACTCCAACCTAAGCCAACGCATAGTGTGTACCAGCAGCAATCGCACATGACTTCCATTCTGACGGTGACTATAATAAAACACAGGGTTAAGGTTGTGGAGTGGTCAGGGTTTGGTTTGTGTTGGGGACTAAAACTACTTTGGGTTAAAATAAGAAATCCCTTGAGGTTTCATCACCGTTGATACAAGGTTGTGGAAAAAGTTACTGATTAAAGAAACGCCACTGACACTCGTTCTCACATGGAAACGAACAGTGGTCACCGGTATTGAAGTCTGATCCTCCTCCTTCATCGCTCTGAATATTACGTCATCTGACTCGCTCTTTTGCTCCTGTCATAATCACTGTGGCCACTAGTCTATTCCAGACTCGCCCATTCTGACATCGGAAAGGTGCGCAGGCATTTCAGGGGCTGCACATTTTTCTGAAGCATAGTGAGGCCCTGAATCTTCTTCCTGGTTTCCGCTCTGATGTCCAAGTTTGAACATCACAGCTCCTAGAAACGTGCAAAAATGTAGCGACTGGTAAAAAGTCAAAATTTCAAATTGTGATCAACTGATTACATTATTCGTAATCCATGTTTTAGTAATCGGGGCAAAACTCCTACATACCCAACATCAAAACTCCACTCGAGCAAATACGGTGTCAGCATGATGTCAGGCAGCAGAAATGGGGCCCCTGCTCTCTGACACAACTCATCTTTAGTCTCTCTCGTTAGATTAAAAATGGATATTTTAATGAGACGTCTTGCCCAGTGTTGAGTTGAGATTTCCGTGATTTGCTTTAATCATTAATCTATTCATGTATGACTTTTTAACTTCCTCAGCTCACTCGCAACCACAAGGTGCGTCGGAAGAGCTGTAACAGAACAGATGATTGTTAAAATAAACGCGAGTGCCTTTAAATTCCGTCTCCCTGTAGACACAGAGGAGCACTTCAATCTGTTTTGAAAAAAAAAGGAACTCTTGATCTCAGTCATGGAGCATCGAAGTCAGGGAAATGATGACAACCTCTCTGAAAGACTGTCGGTCTCACAAGGCTTCAGACAGACCTTCTCTGTCACACTTGCTCTTATTTTGACCGACTGTACAAATTTCCCCCGCACACCTGAATTTGGATCATTGGTTGTGATTTATTAGTTGTTACATTAATGGTGGCTGCACTGAACTATTCAAACTTTTTTTTCCGATAAGGGAAATATTATGCCTTATGTTCCATCTGGCTCCATGGGAGGAGGAAGAGTTTGTGATGAACTAACTTTCCTGCTCTGTCCTTTAGGTAAAAATGTATATACTCTAACCAGTAAAACATGGGGGGAAAGGGAACAGCCCCCCCCCCGACAGTGCAAATCCAAAGCGAAACCATTTGCAGATGTGTTCACTGGCGCTTACAGGCTAAGCAAGTTAACCTCGCACAATGTCAGTACATGCGAGAACTGCCACATCGTCTGAACGTGCATACATTACACCTCCTACCTCACAGGGAGATCAGATTCTACGCCAGCAGATGTGATCATCGTAAATCTGAGGATTAGCTTTTTGGAGCATTTCGCAGATCTGGATGATCTGTCAAGCAGGCAACAGTTTTCCTGTTGAAAAGTCTCAGCTCAGGATAAAGAACAACCCAGTTCATTCGTGTGTACAGACCATCAGACACGTCTGTCACAGCATTTCTAACCTCTGATAGATGGAACAAAAATGTGATGTTAATTTGAATTTCATGATCTGTTTTAATTTCACTGAGTAAAATCAAATCATTTCACTCATCTTTCAGAGACAACTCTGTGAAACACAGCCTTGATAAACAGAAGGGTGGTATTTATAAAATCAGTAAACCAATCAACTTACCGTCAGTCTGAGACTCCTACAATTTAAAACACATCCATCTTTGTGAAATGGAGACTAGATTTAAACACTTGAAGCTCCATAGCAAGGTAATGCAATACTTGACATGTTTTTTTGGGTTTTTTTTCAAATCATTAAAAGGAGTCACTGGCATCACCTGTGACGCTGGTGTCTGCTTGTTTACTGCCGTTTGAGTTTGTCGATGAAATGAAACCAGCTTACAGAACCATAAATATAGCATCCAAACAACACAAGCCAACCCAGTTGAAAGCTATCTGTGTGTAATTAAAATTCCTCTGGATTTAAAACACGTTCTCCAGTGCGCATGCTAATGGCCCTTTGGGGAGCTTCTTGGACTAATCGCAGAGACTGAGAAGTGTGCTCCTTTCGCTAATGGGTGAGCACATGATTTCACGGCTCCCAATGTGATTAAACTCTTATTAGGGTCAGACATTCATAAAAACTCATTAGTCCCCCCCCCCCAATCATGTGTGCGGGTGATATCATTTCTATCTCTTTCGGCTTGCGCCGTCTCGCTTTGATCCCAGTGACTCAATCCCTTCAAACCAATTTGTAAGCCACTGACAGCTTGCGCCCAAACTTCACATGAGATGTAATAACAAGCAAAAGTCAAACCCAAAAAGACAAAAAGGGGACGAGCCTCTCTCGGCCGGTTTGATGTTGCCAATGTACAGATGGTTCAGTTTTAACAGACCCTGAGGTCTGTTAACAGACCCTATTGTTTTTCCTTGTTGTTGTTGTTGTTGTTGGTCTTTTTGGACAAATTAAAAAACACAATTTTGGACAGACTGTTTGTTCACACGGCTGTCCCAAATAACAAGCGACATATGTTGATGGCAGAAGGTAGGAAGAGGTTGTTGAAGCCCGCTCATCCCCCTCACTCTCAGGAAACACGTCTCCACGTAAAAATAAAGATGATAAAGAAAATACTCTGCGATGACACCATCTCCTACCTCAAGACGTTACTACAGCTACTGCTCTCTTTTAAAACAAGAGCTACTGAAATTAAAGAGCCACACTTTTCTGAGTATTGATAGCCCACCTGCAGAGACACTTTATGTTCAAGTTAATTGAATAATGTGTAAGTGCCCAGCGACAGCAGCGTAATGAACAGTTAACAAGCCATCGCTACAACTAGTCGACTGTGTATGTGGCTGTCTTTCGCACACAGATGAGACTTGGTGTTCTCGGCACGTATAATGCAGTTAAGAGGGCAGTTTTGTAAAAAAAAAGAAGCTGCGTGACATTTTTTTTCCTTTCTCTGAGTGACTCAAAGGGCGTGGCGGTGTATCCGACAGATCAGTTCCCATTAGTGCTTCAATGTGCCTGATGTGTTAATTCTGCATGAAGTGTGCTGTTTTAGAACTAACCAATGTCAACTGCACAGGATTTACACTGAATTCTTGGTATGATTTGGTGAGAGAACAAACATGCTTTCCCAAAATACATAATGGTTGTCATCGCTGAGAGAAATCCACATTCATTTTGTCTCGAAACCGTATTTTGCGGTCTGTTAAAAAGTTTTTCACAGAGCAACAGCCACAAGATATGGATGAAAAAGGAAAAACGGAACTGAACGTATTAGCAGCGAGAAAAGTGAGAAGCTTCGAAAATACCACGCACACATGGAAACGCAACGACACGCACGCAAACACATCGGGATTCTCTGCTCTCACAGAATCCTCCCAGTGAGCCACAGACACGCTCCGTTCAATTTCACTAAACAGACGCGAAAAACACGCCGCCATCAATGCAGATAAAGGATCCCACTGATCAGAGCGAAAGCATACAGTATGCATGTGCCGGTGGCATGAAGGTTAAAGAGGAGGGTTTATGACTCCGGGGATGTCACTTTGAATCCAGAAATGAGCTTGGGGTTGACTCATTCGTTTTTTCCTCCCACTAGAAAGCTCCAACGAGGTGCCCTTGAGCAAGAAACGTAAGCCACAGTCCACCCACGGTGGGTCCCCGGTGCGAATGTGCTTAATGACATGAATGTGTGGCTGCGTGTTGCTAAGCGTTTCGCAGGATTCCTCTAATTTTCTGAAGCACTCATCACCCTCTACACCGGCCATGTGGAGGGTCTGTCAGCGTTCATGCTTCTGCTGCACGAGAAACAAACTTATGGAGCCCACAAGTCTACACCAGTCACCCAAATCATCAGGGTGCAGCTTCACACAGGTCGTGGTGCGCAAACACAAAGTAAGAGTCTGGACGGAGCTTTGGAAAAGCGAATTGCGGCACACGCACATGTGGATTTGGTTCTCAAACGCACAAGCATGCGTGCACGACCAGAGCTGCGATGTGTACTGTAGCTGATGACATGGAATGTGTTTGCTGTGTTTTACTGCGTTTGTCGTCTAACTCTGCCAAGCTTTGAGGTGGGTTTGGATCGAGGAGAAGAAGGTTCCTTTTTTAAACATTTATAAGGCATCGGGGCCCTCCGTCGCAGAAGGGAGGGGCCATCCGAACCAGGCTGCGGAGGAAACCGCCTCCCCCACCCAGAAAACTAACCAAACAAATGGCACAAAAAGTTATTTTTCAGATGGCTACTGTAAAAGGAGTCTTTGTGCGCCTCGAAAACCTGCTCCAACTGACACTCGACTAAGTGCAGAGAAGGAGGGGACGAGTGGAAAGAAAGACTCAAAGAGAAAGTACGCAATGTACCCAGTGGGAGGAGGGGATTTTCTGGTGAGCAGCAGAAGATGTATTTTGGGGACATGGGCTCCTTCTCGAGGCTTCTGATCTGCTGCTTCACCAGAAGGCCTTGGCAGAGTGTCAGGGCGTTGGTCTGGTTTCCAACAGCGTCACTTTCTGTGCGACAGCAGCTTCATAAGACCTTAATAATGTGTCCTATTTTTAACTGCTTCAGTTATCTTGATGTGGCGGCGCTAAATGCAACAGTCACGAACGATGAGAAGCTGCAGTTAAACTGAAGCGCACGCATACGTTGACCGACAGCTCGGAGGCGACGCGTGCTGTCCTGGTTGTCCATGGGGAAGACCCCTATGTATGTTGAACAGCTCCCTTTAAGTTGATGTGCCTAACAAAAGCTACTGGACATTGGTGCTTCTGGCTGTTGCCATGTGACTACAGAAAACCCATTTCAGGCAATTTATCCACTTATAACAAATGCTATATCAAACGTGTGACCTCGAGCCTTCTGGTGCTCTGAGCACTCAACAACATGCTCCACTCTCAGAGTGTCTACATACAATAAGGCCTCCTTCTGAATGGAAATACTGAGTAGGAGAAGCCCACGGTGACGAAAGGCTCCAGGTGAACATAGGCAGACCCGCTGAATCGCACAACGCAGAGATGCATTTGAAAAAAATGAATATCACTTACTTTGCAATTCAGTTCACTCTAGGGTGGGACATTTCCTCACACGTCTGTGAAGTCAAACTTCTCTAAGTCAAGCCATTTACCGCATCTGCTCTTTATATATTCAGCGTCAGAATCACACAGTTTAATGGGTTAGAAACATGTATGTAACACAGCATGTGCTGAAGCTATTCAAAATTCATAACACTGTGTCCCGTCAAATCTAATGTAAATGAGTTCTGGCCTTTAGCTGTGAATATATTTACAGTTGTTTATTAGAACTCAAATGAGGTTGAGGAATTGAATTTCCCAGGCCAGATGAAGCAGCACATATATCTCTGACTACTAATGAACGCTGTTCCAATATGCACTGATTCACAATGATCCTGCCAAAGGCATCCAATACCATCCAGCTGGCATTCAGATGTTCAAGAGACGCGCTCAATTCGCCGAGAATAATGCCCACGGAAACAAACGCATCCAGAACACTGCACCGCTAAGTATGGAATGCATCGAATAATGCATTTTCATAAAAAACACTTAACCGTGTCACTTCCGAGCCAAGACTTCTGATAGGAGTAACATTGTGATGGTACAATAGCCCACTTGTTGTGTCTTGGTTCCAGAGGTTACTGCGGTTCACACTGTCCGCTCATAAAGTCAAACGAGGTGACCAGTGGTATGATGGACATGTCATCCATCATTTGTTATTCTGGTCCACCGTCTATTCTACGGCATCAGACCTTCCTTATGCAAAACCTGGACCTGCATGTTCTGGTGCATCTGAATACGGATTTGCTAACTGTAAACTCAGAAATGTATTCACAAGTATGTTTCAGATGTGGGACATAGGCAGACAGATTTTAATCCATTTGTGAGGGCACAGAACCACAGGATTTATTCTCAGAGAGATGTCAGGAGGTTGCTATTATATATATATATATATATATATATATATATATATATATATATATATATATATATATATATGTGCCCCATTGAAAAACAGCAATCCAGTCATAGTAAAATATTAAAGCTTTCATGGTTATGTGTTTTTAATTTCACCACAAATGCCACATGCAAAAAGAGGACACTGCATTCATATTTTTTGGGACATATATTTTGACATATAAGATTCCCTCTGGGCGTGTGAGGAGGAGACGGAGGTAAGCTGACACATAAGGGTGCGGCAGGATGGAGCTGGGCAGCGCAGGGCCGGCCCTGTTGGTTTTGGCAATGAAATGTCCAGCTCTGCACCATCACCACACCGTCCGCCACACACACGTGCTTCACTTCTAAACTGTGATTCAAAATCATACCATGTGCCCATATGAGACTCTGGTTCTCCTGAGGTCCAGTGGTGTAACATTATTTATCTATACTCCACTCAAACATGCCACGCAGCCCCTTCCTTTTCCTAAACATTAAAGTTTTGTTGCTCAACACTCTTGGTAAGGAAGTGTATTATAACACAGGACACCTGGTCACAGTTATATGCTCATTCATAAATCCCGCACAACCGCCTGTTCCAGTACATATTATTCAACATCCTTACAGACAGATTCTTTTCAGGGCCACTTGGAGACCAACATCACTAGTTTACGACTTGCATTTAAAGGACCACGTCAAAGTAAAACCATTAACATATGTGACTGAATCAAACATAGAGTCCTACATGATAGTGAGTAAGACTTTCACATGACCTACCACTCAGGCCTGAAACCACATGCTTTAGAGAAAGTGGTATGACAATTGGAGGGTCACGGTTTAATGGATCATAAGTGTTTTCACCTCATGACAGTCCACCCTTTGGTTATCATTCATGGACAAAGGTGTTGTTCTCGTGGACATTTTCAGCTTAAGGTGATTTGACCAGCTGTTGGTACCAAGGCATACCTTGCTCTAGACATTGGATGGGTTGACCTCATCCAGTGGATTTTTCTTTGGCCCTACTGTGAGGGTGGAAACGTTCGTAATTTTTCATTTTCATTTTAGCATCGGCTGATAAAGCTAAAGATATTTTTGCAAAGAGCAAGAACTGCAGATTTTCTAACACCAGTCTTACACTGGAATAACATGTATTGAAGAATGGACAGGAAGGGAAAAAGGACCAATAAATCTGCCACATGAGTTAAATGTTTTTACAGTACGTTAGATACAAAAAAGAGGAAAAATGTGAACATTTCTTTTAATACTTTGGTTTTAATCAATTTGCATATCCGAGGGAGCAGCTCAAGCGTTGTCTACCAGAAAAACTCTTCAGCCAGAGATAAATCCAAACCTCACTGACACTGACGCAGCTAATTCCCTGCATCAGCTCGCAAACTGTATCCACTCAGCCTCTGCAGACGGGCTGAGGAATGCTGACCTGCATACGCAAAGACAGATATCAGGTAACGGTTGAACATTCCCTGGCAGTAATGTGAATTTCCACTGACCACTTTTTTTATGAGAACGTGGACTGGGTTTCACCTTTCAGCGTGGAACTGTAGGCGTCGTGTTGAAAAACGCCTGGCCCGCAGTGCTATGTGGATTTGAGTGCTCCCAGTAAAACACAGTGAAGACGTGTTTTGCGAGGTCGAGCAGAATCCGTTCAAAAAGTCAGTCAGTTTTGAGGGAGGGTGATGGTTTCCCATCAGAGGAGAGGGGAAAGTCAGGGTGATGTCAACATGTCTTTAACAAGCAGAGACTGTGATTTTGTTGGAGGATTAAAGTAGAAGCGGTAGCCTGAAGTGGGCCTGTTAGTGATTGTAAAGCCAATAACAAGGATGTCCATGATTAGAGCTAATCAATGATGTGCTATTCGGGATCATTCGTGATTATGTGTAATTTCAGTCATTGTTATCCGACTGATTAAGATGATGTTCACTTTGATCAAATTACCGACATAAATGCCTCTTCTGATATTTACTTATCACATCAATGCATCGGGGAAGCAGAAATGCTACACAACAAGGCAGCCCTGTCTGCCTTTTACATCCATGTTCAATTATGTCTGGAAATGAAGTCCGTGAATTTGGCTAAGCGGTGAACCCAGTTAATTCCACTTTCAGTTGCCAGGAAAATATTTGTGCTCACAACTAGCTGCATGTTGGATGACACTATGGGTTTCTGTGCAACAGCAGCTGCTGAGCAAGTTAGCGTTGAGACTTTCACCCAATACCCAATATGACAAATTGCAAAAGGCAAATGTTTCCTTCCACACAGATAGAGTACATCTTGATCTTATTTTTTTTTGGGGGGGGGGGGGGGGGCTATCATATATTTTTTTATAACTATGATTGACTGTTATCAAACTCTCTTTCCATTCCATCAGTTCTCTGAACACACTACCCCTCCTCAAACTGATGTCCTATCTGGTTTGATAATGTCTGGTTGCAAAGTGGAAAACATTCATTTTGTTGAGAAAGTTTGTCGAGGCTGTAAAAAACACGAAATATGATCATGGGAATATTTTCCTATTTAAAGGATTGGACCACACTTTTACAGGGATGAGATATTTCTCTGTTATATTGCTTACCCCTCGTTCACTGTTACAGTAGAGTAGAAGCCTGTACTAATCCCCATCCATGGTGTCTCAGTTGACTCATAGCTTACACCTGCTGACAAGTATCTCCTCCCCTTCACCTACAGCTCATTTGAGACTGGACTCTCATTACTCAACTTAATAAAGGGTCATCACTTTCACCCCGATTCACCCGCTAATGTGAAAATTGCCCATACAGCTACTTGGACATTCAAATATCAGGAGTACATGGAGTCTCACTGATGCAAACAGCGAGATCAAATGATAGTTCAGCACCTCGAGGAGCTAAACCACCCTAAACGTATTTAGGGCTTCTAATGAATGTCGAACACAGACTTTTTCCTCAGTCAACTTTTTTACTACACCGACATTTTTTTACTATACCCCAAAAAAGAGGTATATTAAGGAAAAAGAGGTCAATTGAGCAAGTATGGGATAAAATGTATGTTCTACTGGAATACCTGAACAGGTCACGTACATCATTGGCTTGGTTCAAATGAAGAAATGGAAGCTGTGTTGGCAACATCTCCATGGGTGTTTAAACCGTCTGTCCCTTCCCCTTCAGTGGACCAAAAGAACCAACTTATTGCGAAAGCCTGGCAATAATCTTACCAAGTCTAAACTGAACTCAGTGTTGTTTAAAACACACAGAGCGTCTCCCTCTGTGGTCACTCATACGGTGGCGATTCGTCCAGAAGACAAGCTCAGGAATGCAATTTTTTGGCTGTGAAGAGACGCCCCCCGGGTCACACGGCCAGCTTCCCTGTTCTTTATCTTGACATTCCCCAAGGGGCCTATTCCCGTGGCCAGGTTTGGCACAATATGGTCCATCAGATTGCACAGTTGGCCACAAGAATACTGGTTGTTCTCGGTACACACCCGTATCTCATATCTCCTGTCATTTGCATTTTTTTGGGTTTGGCTTATCCTTTGTTGACATCAACGTGTGCAGCTTGTTGTGAGCTGCGCATAGGCTCTAACGCTTATTGCTCACTTGCTTCATCCTCTTCTACATGCTGAGTTTCTCTGTGTGATTAATCAGACGTGAAATCATTTTGAGCTTTGTCCACCAAGATTTTCATTAAAATATTAACATGGTCTGAGGTGAAGCATTAAAAAAAAAAGACCCAGATAAGCAAGGGGGACAGTATGAAGGACACATTAACAAGTAACAGGTAGAGGTTTGATTACCTTTACATAGCCTGCATGAGAAAGAAGCAGCATGTTAAATCATTTTTGTCTTCATCCAACAGACGTATAATATGTTTAGATAAAACTAGAAAATGAAAACTGTTGGTTCACGGGAATGTGGAAAAAGAGTCCATAGAGAGTTAATTCAAGGCCAACAAAGCCCAAAAAAGCTAATAACTAATAAAGAGTGCATTAATCTTCTGAATGTGCAGGTTTCAACAATTAAGGTAATTGATTAGCAAGCTTATTTGCTATCTGCTTAGAGTTATGGGTAGGTTGATCCCATATCAAGTGTACAGTAAATAGCATCTGGTTAGATTAGGTTAACACAGGACTGGCACCAGGTAAAAGAACTAGCATGGATCAATACGTAATTTATACACTTTGGATTTTTTTAATGCATTAAACGAAGCAGATGTAGTGAGATTTAGAGGGGATGGTGTGCAGATTTTGTTACCTTTGGACTTACACAAGTTAGCTGTTTGTCTCTGTTTCCAGTCTTTATGCCACATTAAGCTAGCAGGAGGCTAGATTTAATAGCACAAGACTGGCAAGATAATGAATAAGAATATTTTCAAAAATGTGTATTGTCTACCCGACTGCAATAACATTTCAAGAAAAGTAGGCTTTGCGTTTCATTTAAGATTCTTAATTAATTAGACAACTTTATTTTGGCTTTCGACTCATTTAGACTTTACCCAATTCCCAACCCAATTGCCTATTACTTCCAGCAATTTAACAGCAACATTAATAAAGGTTGAACCCCAAAAAGTTATGTTCTTTCTTCACAAAATGTACCTGTTTCACCTATTGGACTTTCCTAATCATGATTATGAGCAAATTTTCCTCAATGACAAACCACAGATAACTGACTCTAATTCATAGGGAGAATTGGAATTCACTATTATATGAAACCAAGTTGAACCACTCAACGTCTGTTTTGCCATAACTGTGTGAAAGATTCAACACATGCTCACACAAGGAGCTACGGTTGTCTGGTTTGGTGAATAAGCGACGTGTGCTTTAGCTCGGCGGTGCAGCTGCTCGCTGCTTCTTGCTACTAGAGGCCGCCGTGCAGTCAGTCAAAGCAAACTTCATGGGACACATCATTTCCTCTGGTTATTTTAAGCCTTCATAACCAGCGCGATGACGACATTTGCTCCGGCCTGTTAACACTGGGATCTGTGTGAACCGCAGCGCATACAGAACACACGCCCTTCACTCACACATAGACACAATCATGAACACAGACACACAATCCCCACCCTGGATCCCCTTTCCTCCCCCTTTCCATCGTTCGTCAGCCCCATGTGAGGCACCGCGCTCTTTTGTTGGTTTTCCTCGTCCTGCTATATTTATCTGGTGCATGCTATTCCAGACTGTCATCTGCTAGATCCCAGGCCTGGTGCTCGCCCCAGCCCCCATGATCCTGTCTGAACCCAGCCTGTAATGAGGCCGCCTGGCGTCAAATTACTCAGAACACTTCACGGTGCCTCGGCGGCGCTGATGAAGATTTTCAACGCGATGAGAACTGGTGCCGATCTGCCTTCAGGTCAGCGTGCTGTGAAAAGTGGCCCTCCGAGCTGCAGCATGCCGGGAACGATAGAGTAGGAGACTATAACTATATGGAAAAGGGGGAAGTCTGTATTTATTTTATATTGCTCAAAATCCTCTTCATGGAAAATAAAGAAAAATAAGTCACATTCTTGGTGTTACCTGTCTGCCATTATGCACCAGGAGTCAGATGTTTGCCAGAATCTTTGAACTTTCTGTCAAAAATTGGTCTGTAACGAAACGCACTGAACAAGATACACTATATTTCATTTTCCTCAGGAGATACACATAATAGCACATCCGGCTAAAGCTGAATTCCTTTCCGTTGTCTTGGAGCGAAGGCTAGAGAACTAATTAGAAGCACAAAAAACGATTAGTTTGGAGTCTGATGTCTCATGATTAACCACAGCAGCCTTGTGCTTATGAGTCATACACCCTCTGGGCTGGAGGGAGTCCCCGCACTCACAGTGGATTTCTCTATATTTAAAAATATGAGTCATATCCATGTGAGCTACTGTCCCGTCGGACTTGTACAAATGGTAGACATAAGTCTCTGAGGAATACTGCTTCGTAGAAAGAAACTCAACACGTGAAATGCAACATGCAACAAACAAATATTAAAGAATGCCTCTCCTTTGAAAAAATTGTGTTGGTATTGCACGCGGCTTACTATGTAAAGAACTTTCAAAAAAAGGTCCAAGGTCCCAGGAGATGGAGTTTTGCTGAGAGAACATAAAACACATCTGATAACAAACTGCTCTCTCCGTCCCTGTTTCAACAGCTCCTTCAGATCTAACATTCTTCAAACGTTGGCTAATTGTGGCAAACTCGCATTCTTTCTTTGCAGTTGTTTTGTCTATATTAGGCAAGAGACACGGAGGGACAATTTGATTAAAGCCTCCAGCTCTGGCTCAGCACTAACTGACCAAGCCAACTCCAGATGTTGGAGTGGAAACCTCCGTCTCTTCATAACACGTCTCAGATGAATCAGCCCAGCGCTGGAAACATTTCCCATGATTCACGCTGCTTTTCCAGTAGCCTTCGGTTACCCCACTGGCCACATTGGTCTGCTGCCACTGATCAGGGCATGTGAGTTACACGCGATGCAGTGCTATACAAAGCAGCCATTGTTCCTTTATCAAATTTAGACATTAATCTATATCATATGACGATGATGATGAGGATGAGGAGGATGTTAAATAACAGTATCGATGACTTTACCTATTAAATATGGGGGGTTTGGGGGTTAACTGGCTGAGTAATTTCACAAAAGCCCTCTGGGGTAATGCGACATTTTGTTGTTCCTTTTTCCCTTCCATTTATTTTCAATGGATGAGAGAAACAATGGCAGCAAAATAATTCCAATGTATTCAACCAAAAAATGATAAAACAGACTATTCTGCGAAAAGAGAAAAAGAAGAAGAAAAACGCCCATAGAGGCCACTCGTATCGAGACATCTGGTCATGCATAATTCCTGCTTATTTGAAAACTTTGCTGTTCAGTGATGATGAGAATTTTCTCTGCGTTTTTCATTCTGGGCACTAAACTCCCCAACAGCTCTTATCAAAAAAATAAACAAACAGAGTTCAGATGCAGGGGCAGAGGAAGAATATAAGACACACACATATTTGTGTTATTGTTTTTTTATCGGGACTGTGTATTTCATCTCATCTGTAAAGTACTGTGCAACTGTACTGTGTACTACGTTTTAGTTAGTGCTTGACAAATGAACTTATTATTATCATTTTCAGTTTTCCACAGGGCCATAACAATACACTTTAATTTTTAACGTTTCTCTGGTCTTGACCCCATCAAGATCCAGCAGCTATGATATTATCTCTGTCGTGCAACTACCGTGGTTATTTGTCTTATTTAATTTTTTCAGCATTCTTGGTTTGTTTTATTATTTCTTTTCTTATATATTTTACAATGTTTGCTTTTCATTATGTCCAAGAGTCAAGCATTCGGCCGAGGGCACGGATATGGTATGATTTTTTGATGATTTCCCGAGAGGGAATCCTACTGACTTGGTGATTCACTGACTTTACCTCATGTCATCCTCCTCATGTCAGAGGTGGAAGCATGGATGTAAAAGTGTAGTCTTTTTCGCATGAACTACTGTACCTTATGCCCGTTTAAAATGCGTTGTTCAAATTATTACAGAAAAATAGGCTGATAAGTGTAATGGGCTCTATTCACAAACTCACAAAGTAACATACTGGGACACTACCACATCAAAGTCACTGACGATGTCTAAAATGAATAGGTAGTAAGGGTTAGGTCTGGGGACTCAAGAACCACAAAAAACACTTCACAGTCGACACTGATCTTCCCGTTGTCCTCAGAAATACACCCGCCAAGTCTGAAGATGATTGGGTGAGCAGTTGTTGAGAAAATCAATGTGACGGAAAATCTGATTTTTCCAATTATTGGTGGGATGTTAAACAAATGCAAAGTATATATATATCCAGGTTCTCTGGGAGAAGTATGGTGAGCCTCTGAAACATGTTCATATTTTGTTAAAATCTGAAAATGAATAAAAGATACAGCTGTTAAACTTTGCTACCATATAAAGTGAACCAACACAAAACAACATGAAAAAGCGGGACTGGCCCCTGTCCTGCAGCTGTAAAACTCTTTGATTGCCTTCACCAAGGCCTTTTCAGTTCTTTCCTCTGGAATAAATGTCGGCTATTTTTGTCGGCTCCTTTCGTTCGTGCAGGTTTAACCCCACACACTGCTGCTGCTGTAGGTAAGACTGTGTCAGAGTTGCCTCAAATTGCATGAAGCAAAGGTAATCACAGTTTAACAACAATTTGAAATCCCAAATTGCCACTTACAGCATTGAATTCTGGGTGCACACCATCCATCACCTCTCTGCTGCACCCCCCCCCCCCCCCCCCCCCCCCCCCCCCCCAGGCATCAGTTTATTTGATTGACATGGAAGGGGTTAAAACAACATTGGAACACACCGTGAGATGGCCTTTCACCTTCCACCTCAGGACAGAATCTAGGCCTGTGTTTATGTACAGAAAATCTTTTGTGTACACACCCAGGACTAAATGAGGTCTGTGTGTGGGCCGTCTGCCTGCTCTGAGCAGATCACGGCCCCTAAAATATAATCCAAGCAGCCTGCTGTTGACAGCCAGCAACCTCAAAGAGAGCAATGTGGGGAAAGATCATCTGCCAGGAGAGTATAGAGTCCTCAAGGCGAGGGACACGTCTTTTTCATTTTTCAGTACTCATCATCACAATGAGAATAAACGGAGCTGCGATATATGCTTTTGAAGTCACCGAGTCGTCTGCTTTAAGTGTGACAACAATGCAAGTGGCAGTCTGAAGAGGAAGGGAGAATTTCACTCTCACTTTTGAAAGGCTTGTGCATCTGGCACATGTGCGGCCCTGTGACCAACAACTCTGCCTGATAGCTCCATCACATGTTTTGCCTGCTTTAAAGGATATTTCTAATTCATTACAACGTGGGTGTTGTTTTTGTTCTTGTTGTTAGACATTATTCCTGTCAGTAATTATAACTGTGTACTTGCGTGTGTGTGTGTGTGGGGGGGGGGGGGGGGGGGGGGGCTGGCCTTAAAGGCACCTGTAGGCTGGGACTAGGCAGTCTAGTTGGCCTTGGGGCAAAGAAGTAGCGGATGCCTGTTGATCCCCCATCCCTTCAACTCTCTTTACACTATGTGTGTATTCATTGAGATTGTTAATTAGTTCGTGGTGAATTCCATCGATTGTTATCTAGGGATACGCATTATATAAGCACAGCAGTAACTTATACAATAAAGGTCCATTTTACTTTGGGGTCCCCTCTACACATGAGGACTTTGTGGATAGGATACATTGCTATATTGTGATTCATGGTCGCACGCAGTATTACCAAACCATCAAATTATGGGTCCTTCGGGGCTCCTGAGAGTCTGAGGCTTCGGGACAGTTGCCCATTTGGTAATGCAGCCTTGCTCCAAGGTTAGCCAAATTTATTTGGAAGAACAATCAAAGACAAATAGCAATAGCTTTACCTCAAAATGTTGGTTGTAAACATCCATCACAGATATAAGTATCAACTCTTACCATAACAAACCATGTGCGCGGTTCAGGTCTCCTCCCAGATAAATGGTCTATAGAATCTGGTGTATCGACGCACTGTCTAATTGTCAGAACACTCACATTTTACATTTCAGGCTTTTAGCCGGCACGCATCCGACTACAGCAGGTCACTGTCAATGAGCTACATTGATCCAGTGTCTTGCTCAAGGACGCCCTGTCAGGGGTTACTGCTATTACAGGAATCAAACCTCTAACATTTCCAGTATTGACCATCACTGGAATTACTTGGCAGACATGCTTTCCATCCTTGTTGCTGCAGGTCAGTTATAAAATTGTAGTTTTCGTAACAAGAGGAAGTTACAGAGAGGAAAGGAGTAGGGTGAGGCAGGTTGCCCATACAGCTAACTTTGGATTCTTGCAATGATGTTTGCCTCGGGCCACAATCCTCCCACCCCCCCAAAAAATACTTAATAAACCATGACTCACTGAAACTTTCTTTCTGAAATAGCCAGGATACAACATGAGGCAGGCAGAATATGAGGGAGGTCATATCATTTGGAAACATTATCAATATTGCTTGTCTGCCATGCTCGGAGACGTTCTGAGGGTTTCCTTTTTTCGTGCAGCCAAAAGGACAAGCCTCTCAATGAGCAGAACGCCTTCAAAGAACACGAATGACTCATGTCCAGTGCCCTTGTTCTGCAGCGGAGAAACATCCAGATTTTATGATTTTGTTTAAAGATTAAAAAGTGAAATTACCCTTGTGTATGTTTTGTGTGGATTCTATAACTAGTTAGTATTATAAGATTTGTCTAAACCATGGAATATGTATTCTATGTTGTAACAGGTTATAGCTTATACTATAAATTGGGCGTGTACATGGAAATTATTGAAAATAATAATGGCATGTAAAACTTACTCCTAAGACATGTCTTACAAAGCTGCGCAGTTTTCGGACATTCAGTCCCTCAGTCACATATGGAAGGATTTACATCTAGCAAGAGCAAGGGGCTGCGCATTCCCCTCTGCATTTATAAACACTCTGATTCCCTTGCATGGATGTACTCCAAATGCCCCATTTCTATTCTGTCCTAACATTGTGTTGTGTTTAAACTGAGAGGTGAGGGGAGGGTCACAAAGTGCGTCTGTGGGACCAGCACAACCAGCGCAACACTAATCTCATCAATTTCCCAAAGCAAATATTGGACTTATTAATCTCCAGTGCAGACACTTGTAGTCACACCACGCTCCCTGCCAACCCTCAAGGAACACATGGCGGCCTTGTATACAGACACTTCACACGGCCCAGGCAAAATCCATATTTATTTTTCTTGTTACCATAGTGACATTATACTCTCGGGGAGGTAGCAGGCGCACATGCAGGCTCAGGATGCGACTCCCCCTGTTGAGCTTTGCAATTGAAAATGCAAACACATTCAGGAGCGAGACGTCTGTAAAACACTGACAAATGTGCATAAACCTTAACACGGTGTTTGCAGTTGATGGTGTTGTCCTTTTATACGTTATATGAGCAATTTAAGACAAACATTAGCCATTGTGATAAATCAGCGAATGCTCAAAAATCATTAGTTCTACAAATAAAGTCGGTCAGTTTTGTTTGCTCTCCATTTTTCCATTCTTTTTATGAATTGACTTTTGGAAAAGAATTTGAATAAAAGACACAAACAAAAGACATGTTGATTGTGGGGCAAGAAGTGAATAATTCCACACAGGTTTTGGCCAACTGAGGGGAGTGGCAGTCGATGTGGCTTCCTCAGGAGCAAGGGACTTCTGAACAGATTTACATAAGAACTTTAAACTTTGTGAGCCTATCAAGAGACAGAGAGACGGGAAACAAATCCTATTGCCAGGCCAACAGAACAACAACCAAGCACTGGAGAGTAATTTACGGTTTGGAAATAACTGCCCTGCCATTTTTTCCCCCCAAATCTTGATGGAGTGGTGGTTAAAGGGCAGCTTTAATGGCCACTGAAGAAATACAGAGCTGCAGGGCATTTTAAAGACAGCGACATGTCGTGTCCAATTTCAGATCGAGCCATGATAAAATGTTCATCCTCTGATTTGCTGTCACGTGGCTGCGAACCTTGCAGGTCAACTACTTTCACTTCTTATCAAGAGGATGTGTCTCTTTTAAATTCTGTGGTGATATGATATTTACTGATGCACAGGTTGATAGTATTTAGTAAACCTGGGTAGGTGAAAGATTGACTGTGACATCACCACAAGGCTCAGGAGTCAGAACTTGGAACATGAAAGCGAAAAATACATTGACCGCGAAACTTCATGAATTCTACGTACAGAGAAAATTACAGAATTGATTCGGTGAACCGCTGCATGTGCTCAGACTGCATCCTAATTTTTCCCGTGGCTGTCGTGTGGGCGGATGAAACACAATGGCGCAAGACTGTGGCAAAGTGGTAGGTCGCGGCGCAGAAGAAAAAACTCACGGAAAGGGAGATTATAGGAGGATGGTTCGCTGCGCCGCGCTCACGATTTGAATCACGTCATTTTGTTCGCCGGAGGTAGAGGAACAGTGGAATGCCGGCGCACAACTGCAGCATTCCATGAACCCAGTGAAGTCAGTTCCTCGGCATTAGAAGAACATTGGACAGCACAGTGCCTCTTTAAAGACCACGGACACCCAGGCGTCCGGGCGTCACGTTGGGCATGACATTCGAAGAGGTAAACAGGGAAGAAATGAAACCCTCGGTAAGCCTGCTAGGTAGTCGGTGGAAGAGCCCCCCGACAGCTTGTGGCGGGCATTCTGTGGAGCGAAGGGGGGGGGGGGGGGGGGGGGCAAAAATCTAATCAGTGACTGGGTACATCTGGTCAACATTAGCATTTTGTTCTCCAGGGTCAGTGGGTGAATGCTCTTCACACCGAGGCAGCGAGGACAGTGCCAGCACATAATTAGATGAGGAGAAATTGTTCTCTAGTAAACTCCCCCCCCCCCCATTTTATCCCGCCATCATTTTGATTAGAGGAACGTTCGCTGTTCGACGGGTGGAAAAAAAATACATCAGTGCCTTTCAAGTAGTCGGTGCTTACTTGAACGCCAACTACGGCATCCGTGTTTTTCACGAAGATACTGCACTGGTGATGCAAAAGGTGTCTGCGAATTGCCACCGAAATCCAACGTGACCACGCTCAAACGGCACAACGGTTTGCCCAGTGTGCGGCTAATTCTCTAGCGGAGGTGTCGCCGTCACGGCAGCCAGCGGGGTTCATCTGTAATTGAGCCAACGGAGGGCCAGATGACTCTTCTCGTGCTCGTGGTGAGGAGATCACAGTGACTCGGGCTCTCCAGCTGAGCTTTGATTCCGTGCCACTGGAGCGAAGCGATTCTCCTCCGTTCCGACGACGGGCCACTTTTCCGCCGGCGCGGCCAACGAGACGCTCATGGCGAGGCTTCCCAGACTTAATTGCGGTGAAATTTGCGGTGAGAGTTTGCGGATCCGACAGCCAGCGGGGGAAAACAATGGGCTCAACAGCTGCTCTGAGTCCAAGGCTGGTCCATGCCAACTCGCCATATGTACAATTTTTTTTTTTCTCGCGCTGATGTGACTTGGTTAAGCTGTTGAAGACAGTTTCTGGAGTCGAAGACAACTTCCATCCACATGCCGGATTCGCTTCGCCCGGCCACTGCACATCCCACGGCAACTGCACTGGCACTCGCGGGGAATGAGCAGAGGAACTGCACCATCACATCATATTTGAGAAAGGTACATCTGTAGCTGATTTTACGTGTGCTCTATGGGGCCATTGTATGCTCTGGCCCTCCAGCATCCCCCTCCCCACCAAACACACACACACACACACACACACACACGCTGCCTCTCTGCCTCCCTCGCTCGCCCCTCTCCTTCTCTCTCACTTTCATCTCTCCTCTCTGGGTGGATGGGGAGCGGCTCGAGCTGTCACTGTGCACTTCCCTCTGAAAGAGGCATTCATCGCTGCCGGCAGAGCGACCTCAGCCCCTCTGCCTCCTGCCTTTTGGCAACGCACACTCTCAATGCAAACATTCTCAAGGTAAATGCATTCACACATTCAATCGAGCACAGACTGAAAGGCATGGAAGAAAAAAAAGAAAAAATCAAAAGGAAAAGTGCCTCAGATGAGAATCTGCCAGATGTTGTCTCAGACCTTGGACCAGGGTCAGACCCTTGGCGCACATCTTTCCCCCTCTAGTTTCAAGAGAAAAAAAGGATCTTTTTCGCTGCTGTGCAATGATGAGTGAGTGTGGAAGTGGAAAAAAGAAAAAGTGAAGAAAGGAAGACCTGGTCTGGAGTTTATCCCTAAACTTTGTGCTCAATGCTATATTGTTGCAGGCTGAAGTGAAAGTGTGTTTAGTTCAAGTTGGAGGCATTCAATCGTCAGCGCGTCACACTTTCACTAACGTTCCGGGGGAAGCCTCTGAGGGTCGGCCGCCCGATTTTCCATACAGTGCATCCTCTGACGGAGGTGAGCAGAAGGGAGGAACAGGACACTCACAGAGTGATTAACAGTTTCACTTACCGCCATGACCGGGGCTGGGGAGGCAGAGCAGCAGGGTCAGGAAGGCAACGGCCGGGAGCGAATGCAGGGCTCTCATATTGTTCGTGCTGAAAGTTAAGTCCTTGACTCTGACGTTAAAGACACGCCATTCAGAAGGGACTGAATGAGTTTTCCAGCTTTGGGACCTGCTGCAGGATACTCCTCCATGTGAAGGGGCAGGGCTGGGCTGGGCTGGGGAGGAACCATGAGAGGGACGCCCTCTTTCAAAACCCCCCCTCCAACACATATATACTTAGCGGCGCGCACACACACACACACACACACACACACACACACACACACACACACACACACACACACACACACACTCACTTCTGGAATATCATATCCTGCCTCTCCCTGCTGCCCCATCGCTTACACATTCACAAGTTCAGGACACGTTACTACACACGTTTGTGCAAAACATCACACACACAAACACCTTCGCGCACACATGCGTTTACATGTTTGACTTCTGTTTACAGGCACGCTTCCTGCGCCGGCGCTCAAATCAAACACCCCCCGGGGAAACCGCCAGTCTCCCCCGTCGGTCGGTCTCTCAGTCTGCCCACCCCTGGATTTTCGTAGCCCCCTTCCTTTTTGTCTCACTCAGTAATTGGAGTGGCCTTTGGAGACCAGCCTTTTGCAGGGATAAACCCCTTCACTTTTAATTAAAGACAAATCAGGTTGCTCGCCTCGCCTGGTGCTTTGTCTTGCCAGCCTTTCCCTTGATCCATGTCTGGTTCTTTATGTTTTTTGTCCAACAAACCCGCTCCTGAAGCTAATTAAACCCACACTTATGCGCGGGGCGGCGGTGGGCCGTGTTGAATTTGCATTCACTATTTCTCCTCTATTGATAGGCCAGGGGACAATGGGGGGAAAAAAACAAAAAAACTTTTACTGCCAAAGTTAACTGACGCACTCTGAGAGAAACTTTAGTCGTGGCGAGTGCTGTCACTGATTGATCCCCACTTGGCTTTGACTTCCTCCGTATGAACATGCACACGCTCCTCACAAGGATTAGTGGTTTTCTGGTCGGATGCTAAGATTTAACCTGGAGTTCCCTCTCAAAGCTCCCAACGTTCAATTTCACCCGCCTCACACTCAGCTGGTTGGCAAATTATTCCTCGTTCTTTCCAACAGCCGAGATGGGAATACAATTAGTAAACACCTCCTCTCACGTGCGGAATAACTGTGACTACAGCTCTCGCAGTTCAATTACAAGTTGCCGTGGGGTGCGTGAAGTACGATAAACGATTCCAAACGTGTGTGTATATGCACTTTCTGAGGTAATTACCTTCAGAATATCACGTTGAATCGCTTCTCTCACCCATGACTGTAGCTGATATTCAAAACAGAGCGTCGCTGTCACCTGGATCAGGCTGATCTGTGGAGAAAATGTGAAGTTCTTCCTTGAAACAAAACGGCTTTTCTCTGGACCAGCAGCACCTCTTGTGGCGAATGACCTCACTGCGCCATATACCGAAGTGGCATTAATCTGTTGGGAAAAACAAATGTCTCGGAGAGCACATCTCTGCACTCGGGCGAAAAAAGGGTGTGAATGATCGTCGCCGTGAGAGAACCTGTGAAATAGCACATGGCACCTCCAGCATGACAATATTTATCGCAGGGAAGCCTTTGTGACACCGCAGCCTCCCCGATTATTTCAGCATGAACCGAGCTACAATTAAAATGCTCCCTCTGAGCCCCTGCCAACCGTTTGCACCGATGACATGCTCTCGCCTCCCTGGGGATGCATAATTCGCCCTGGAGGGATGTCACCCACCGACACGAGTGGGCTCCTGCAGTATGCCAGAGCACAGGCAGTCTTACGCAATCCGCAGCACCAGTGACCCCTTTAGCATACGCGCTCCAGATGATGCAAGTGAACGTGTGTGAACCCTCTTGGAAAATACATAAGTTGATGCAACTCAAGATATATATTTTTTTTTTTGGGGGGGGGGGGGGGGGGGGGGGCTTAATAATGCACGTACGTACTTTGATTAACGGTGTCCTGTGGGGTCTTTATAAGGTGAACTGGTAAACAAACCCCTCAAACCCCTAATTCAGCTATTCAAAAAAGAACAACATGTTGTGTATCCTTGAGGCTTAAACACATGTTGAATGCATTTCCCACCTCATAAAATTCTTTTTTAATCTTGTGTACACTGCTTTGTTCTCAGCCTGCACTCCTCTTCTTTTTTCTATCATCTTCTTTTACGGCCTCATTACTACATTTTACCGTGAAACTTGCATCGCGCTAACCCCCTGTTCGCATGTGATTCATTGTGGCGGTGAGTGACAAGATATGAACAACATGAAGACTCACTTATGGAAACATGTCAACACAGAAACACACCAAAAGAACTTCATACAGTACCTTTAAAGGTGCATTTATTTACTTTTGACCCACTTGGGGGCAGCAGTGTTCTGTTCCCCGGATGTGGGGGGGGGGGGGGGGGGGGGGGGGGGAAGGGGGGTCGGGGGTCAAAACAGGCTCTGCAGAGCTGCGTGGTGGGTGATCAGTCTCTGCCCCTGGTAACCATGAGGGTCACCTGGTCCCAGGGTTTCACACACCCACGTTGGTGCTCACTGCAGTTGTTTCTCCTCTCCATCCCGGCAGTGAAGCAGTCCTTTCTCAGTGGGGATGAACAAGATAAAACAAGACTTACTATCCCTCTCTTGCAAACGAAACATCTTCACATGCAAGTGAGGATGCCCACGTGACTGACTGATATTGACTCAGCCTCACATTAGCTTCAGATACATTTTAGAATTGGTCTTTGATTCCGGGGCAGAGAGGTTTGTACTGTCGCCCTCACAGCAAAAGGGTTTTTGGTGCGACCATGGCTGTGCGGCTTTTCTCTGGTTACTTTCTCACCCGGTACCACATGCAGTTGGTGAGGTTAATCAGCAACTCTGAAGATAGGTGTGAATGTAAACTTGGCCGGTTGTTTGTCTGTATATACTGTATATGTCATGCCTGAGATTGTCTGGTGACCTTTTCCGGGTGTACCAGTGTCAGCTAGGAATGGCTCCAGCCCCACGCGACCCTCAGAGGACAATCGTTATAGGTAATGGATGATACGCAGACTGTGGATTTTGTCCCCCAATCACTTACATTGTCACGTTGGGAAGAGATCACTACGAAGCCGCGGAGAACTACAGTGATCCAATAACTTAACTACAAATAAATATATGGGCGTGCGAGTGTTGTATTTAGATAGACTAAAACAATCTGAACCAAAATAGAAATACGTCTACCGGTCTGCACCAACATGCTATGTTTGACTCCCCCCCCGTCCTCATATTACCTTCTCTATCTCAGCAGCTCTCCCGAGGTTCGGGTCAGTTCAACAATCCTTATCAGATCAAATTTCTCCCCCAGTTGATGTTATCTTCACACGGAGCAATAACTGGGGACATTTCGCCGAAATATGGCCTCTCGAGTTATCTCGGGCAGAGCGTAGCAGCGCCGCTTTCCCCGCTTACACGGTATCAAATATCACCATCATGTGTCTGGTCAGACCACCGCCACGTTCCCATTGCTCCAGACTTGATTAAACCGCAGCAACTATGTCAGTGTTTTCCTAAACTCTTTTCTTTTCTTTTTTTTTCCGTCGTCAGGATAAGAACTTGAGCCAAATGCCAGATAATTACAGCGCTCTGTTTTGATCACCATGATTTGCTGGTTTTACAATACACTGTAATAATCAAGTGGCCCCTGAACAAAGGTCTTTGGTGGCGTTGGCAGGAGCAAGGAGCGGCTGTGGGAACATAGAACCGCTTCATTATAAGAAATACTTCATTTAGTCTGCGAGATGTGACTTTTCTATGCCCTGAAATGAGCCCACTTTGCAGCTGCTCATTGTCTCTTTAGTGCAGCATAATAGCCCAATTTTCCTTTGCTCAACTTTTTTGACTTCGCGATCGCTTTTCCTCCTGCTTGTCTTCATTGTTTTTTGAGGGCCATTCAAAGAGGAGCTGCATGGAAACATAAAACACAATTCATATTAATCCGTGACTCCTAATAGTTTTTTTCTTCTTCTTTCCTGTTTCTTTCCATGACAACCAAAATTGAGAATAAACTGAAACCACCTGCATAACCTCAGTGCTCTCCGCAGGCAGTGTGCCTCAAGCGAGAGTGGAAAGCGTCTTCCGAGGAGGTTGCATGTTGCACCCTCCTGTCAGGGAGCAGCGCAGGTCAACACTTTGATGAGTCGCCCTGAGAGAAGGCAGCACGCAGAGAGGTGAAGCGAATGGGGGCCTTGATTCTGAACAGGGCAAAGAAGATTTTTTCAAAATGTGATCTGTTACAGATCAGGGACCATTGGGGAGTCAGCCTTAACAGATGAAACAGTGAAAAGAGAAAGTAGGTCACTGTAAATTGAGGTTTTTGCAGTTAGAGCCGGTTAAGATATATGGATGGATGGATGGATGGATTGATAGATACTTTATCGATCCCAAGCTGGGAACATTTTCATTTGGGGTAGATAGATAACTGGGAGTTGCTGCATCTGGCTGCCACCAAGCCATCTGGGGTTTGTTTGTTACATTACAAATAAGATTTGTCCAACAACAGATATATTTTGATGACTGATTAATAGATTCATGTCAGACAACGGATGTGTCCAGCTTCTCTGATTTATGTCACTGCAAACTGAATAGATCATAGGTTTTAGCTCATTGGCCACCCAACGCTTTTGAAGCCATCACATTGGGCTTTTTTGGGGATTATTTTCCATGTTCTATTAATTATTAAATGATTAATCGTCAGCTACTGCCCAATTGCAAATTGAGCCAAATGTTAATAAGTTATTGGAGTCTTTGAATCTAAATGTATCTGTACACACTAGCTTTCTGCTCTCACTACTTGTGACCTGATGCATGGCAGAGATTTAATGAATTGCAAGTGTTGCTGTCCAGGAACAAGCTCTGCAACTCAGGGAGGCCTTGTCACATACAGCACTAAAAATAAGATTAGCATTCCAGTGTCCCATATTTAATTCTGCAAAGGGGCTCACTGCCAAGTAGCAAAATATGTCTCATACATAAGATGCTAACAGGCTTATATTGACACATCTCGGTGGCATATTAATTTTAATAAATCTATTTTGGGCTTTGAGAATCGACGTCCGCCTAGCACACTGAGGTGTTACAGTGTGATCAAGGCGCATCACACTGCGACAGAGGGGTTGATTGAACTCGCATTTTTAAGGTCGCAGCCTGATGTTTATACGCCGAGCGAGAAGAGTGGAGCTCTACGAAATCAGTGAAGGGATTCCAATCAATAAATGATCCGGGCTGCGTGTTCTGCAGCCACAGTGGTTTTCCACCCACCAACTGACAGTCTGATGATGAATTCATTTCACATACATGGCTTTCAAACTTCCAAAGGGCTCCCCATCAGCCAACATCTTCTGATGATTTAAAAAAAAGAAAAGAAAGGAAAAAAGCATGGCGAATATAATTTCTCAGGCTTCTATGTTGTGCCTCCACATTAGCAGACGCTAGTTGTCAGAGTTACTTTCTTCCCGCCGTAAGCCTATTACGCTCCCTTTTTTTTGACAATCCATCACCAGTGTCTACATAATTTACTTTTCTCACCTAATGCATGGCACCACAGGAACACCACTGGTTGACTCATTTGCAGCTCGTGCGCATGTGATGCTGCGTCTCCCTTGATGCTAATTCCCATGCAACATTTGTGTCACCTTCATTTGTTTCCCCCCCAACTTGAATAATCACACCGTTTATATATGTTTGCTCAAGGCGAGGGGAGGATTAAACTCACCAGTCTAGTCATCCCACGGCCATGAAAGTGATATAACATAATAATAAGTGGTTGCAGACTAAACCGTGTTTTGCCATTTGCTGTTAACTTCATTTCAGGGTCTTGATCTCTATTAGCATAGTTTTCAAAAGACACAAGGCTCCCTGGCTAAATCCTCGCCACATCCAGTTGGTTTATCTTTCCCCTGTCAGCTTTGTGACTTTGAATCTCCGTCCCTAATGCGACGCTGAGGGGAACATTGTCTGCCGATAGATGGGGATCCTCAGGTATTAACAGATGCAAAAAAAGAAAGAGTGAATAAATCAAACACAAAAATGCATGACAAACAACTGGGTTTTCCCTCCGTCAAAGCAGACAGACCATCGTTTTGACAGAGATCTTTCAAACAATCAGCTGTGCGCCAAAGTCAGCATGTGCAAAAAAAAAACAAATTCTGAATTTCACGCGTCATTTCACTTGACAGAGAGGAATGTCAGCCGTTCAGCTGCTCGCATGTGGACTCGCTGAATGGGAGGGGAGACGGGAGTGTGGCAAACATTGTTACTGTTAACACCGAGTCCTCCTGCTGTGCTCTGAACACCACAGTGATTCAACGCGGCAAATATGCAGACGACAGGACATTCGAAGCTGCAGAACAGAACAGTGAAGACTTGAGGCCTTTTTTCATTTCACAGCAAACAAAAACATCATTCGGTTTTTTTTTCCTGCAATATATTGCAGCATATTCCTGAGACAGCAAAAAACCAGGAGACGAATGTAAGCCGAGCATGAAATCACACAAATCTACAAATGTATCTCATCTTTATGTCTTTTGTTCCTCTCTTTTAAAGTCCATTTTAGATGGACGCACAATTGTTCGGAAAAGGCAAACTCGTGATGAATTAGTCACGTAAACTTGACTCATTCATAATCAACAAGTATGGACAGTGTGCATGAGAGGGAGTCCAGAACCTATAAAGGCAAGGTCAGTAGAGGGAAGAAGCCTTTCTTCGGTCGACCTGTATATGAACCTGAGCTTTAGAAGTAGGTTGGAATAGTTTAACATTTTTGAAGTACGCTCACACGATTTTTGCCGAGAGTTTGATTTTTCACAGCAGTGGTATTTATCTTCTCATTTTCATCTCAACATTTTTCTTTTAAGCACACTATACTAAGTTGGCTGTAAGAATGATCATGCAGATAGGTCACGCCGAGCACCATGTTGGCTAGGGAAAAAATGTATAAATCACCCCAATAATGACTGACAGCTCCACGGATGTGGAAGCGATGTTATGTTTTCCTCCTCGCTTAACACGCGTCTCTAACTCTGCACACATGCAGCGATTGAAGGTGACGTCTGCTTCTCACTTCACAGACCTGCAATATGTCGGTGTCTTGGGAAGGTGTTGCCACCGCGTGTCGCCGGAAACAGCTTCATTGTACCTTGGCGTTTATTCCACGAGACTCGAGGGGCATGAAATGCCATCCTTTCAAAAGATCCTCCCTCATTAGGCGTGTTGATGAAGGAGGTGGGGAGCGCTGTCTAACACGTCGGTCCGGAATCTCCCTTAGCCGTTCAGTCGGGTTGAGATGTGGTGACTGTGAAGGCCGCGGCATGTGAATCACATCCTCTTCGCAGTCGTCCAAGGATTCAGTGGCCCCCTGGCGCCCTGTGGGGGGGATTGTCATCCTGTTCCCCCTGTTTTTCTCTGTCTGTATATTCATATCTCATAATGTGAGGTGAAGGCCTAGTCTGAATGCCAAGCTGTGGGTGGTGAGATATGTGTCTTTGCAGAGGTCGGTGCACAGCCTCTGCCTTAGTGGTGAATACGCAGGAAGAGAAAAGCACAAGTCTTTAGTAGTCATTAAGGCTTTTTTTTAATGATGTTTCTCTTTCACAAATGCCCGCTCAAAATGCGTTGGTGCGGGCTGATCTGCGTTCTCGAGAGAATCATCCAAACATGGACACAGTTCTGTGTGCTACTAGTCAACTTTCTTAAGTTTTTTTTTTGGTTTTTTTTGGTCGTGGCACATACTAACCCATAGTCTGTGATTCTGTGGACTGTGGGAGGAAACCAGAGCACCAGGAGGACACGGGCGCACACACAGGGAGAAAATTCAAAGACTTATTGCAATATTCTTATGTTTACTTTATGTACATGTCTCAAGCTTGTCTTCGGTCTAGACTTCTGTCAGTAGCAGGAATGAGCATCACGGTGAACACAGGAGACCTAAAAGACTTAATTACCTTCTATTCTGTAACCTTGATTGAAGAGACCATGTGGCGGCCTACTATTGTTCATTTGTACACATTTAAAGACACCTGCTTTGAGCTCTTAAAAAAAAAAGAACAACCCCGCTGGACTGCCTTTTGAGTTTGTTCCAAAAAGAAAAGCTCCATCCTCTGTTCTTGTATTCCTTTTTTGAGAGGTGCTGGCACAGATCCAAAGCACCTCCCAGCTATGCTTTGAGAAAAAGGAATGAGGGTTTGTAGCGAGAAAAGTCAAGGAAAGAAAAAGTTTCAACCCGCACCGTCTGAAAGTCGAAGCCGGCACATCGCCTACTAAATAACAGAGTGCACCGCAGGAATACAGAAGAACACCATCAATATATTGGACAGCCTTAACATCTGCAGCAATTAGCTGCTGTTTTTTGTTCTGTGTTGTTGTGTTTTTTTATGTGCTTATTACATAAAAACGAGAGTGCTCATTTCAAACGAACACAGCTCTGATTTGCAGTAGTAAGTGGGATGGGATGCAGCCGCTGCACCACCCGGGAGTCAAGCGGAGCTCGGAGGTCAAGAGAGCACTTAGCACTGCCCTCTGCTGGAGATTGAAATGAGCTTTGATGACCGCCCATCAGGCCGGTTCGCCTGCACAACCCTGAATGTGTAATTGCAGTTGTTGCAAGGGACAGATTGTTGCAAAGGGGCAGATTGTTGCAACGGGCAGATTCGTTGCAAAGGGGCAGAGCTTTTCCCTACAAAGAGCATGACTCACGCGCAAAAACTGTACCATGGGAAAATTCTCATATTAACGGCTTCTGGTTCACAGAGTAGGAACAGTTGGCGTTGTTCATCAAACCGCTCGTGCAATGAATAAGGCATGTAAAACAAAACTGCGCGGCGTATAAACAGTCGTTTCCGGTGTGCTGAGAGGAAATGGTCCAAAATGCAAGGTCAGTCACAGTCTGGGTCGCAGCATGGGAACCAACAGTACAGGATGCTTGTCAGATGAAATCATCCGTGTGAACATAAATGCATTAGTGCACTGTGATCAAAGACTGTCACCACGCAACAGCGAGAATCAGAGAAAACATTTTGAGCCGATGTTGATTTTTTTCACCACTCGCAAAAGGACATCCGGTTCCATTCTCACAATTCTGCTCTTATATTAATAAAAATCTCACCGCCGCTCATAATTTCGGTGAGTGAATTGCATTTTCTTGCCAGCAATCAATCTGCAAAAGGTTTGTCCCATTATTCAAAAGCCGCCTTTCTTATTTTATGAGCTGTGCAAAGTCATGTGGCAGTCCATTCACACTCCGACAATACAACATCCCAGGGTGATAGAGGAGGTTCTGGTACCATGGCGAGATTATGCACAGTGCAGCCTGAACGGTTTCTAAATCACTGCTCGAAAATGGATAAGATGGCCTCCTCTGTGCTTCTGTCGGACCCTGATGTCTTGAAATGGAATCGACGGTGATGTCTGAAAGGCACTTTTGTTCATAAAAACGCTCCCCTGTGCAACGACTTCAATCCAGATACAAGCGCATCAGCGTGATACAGATACACTCTATGGAGATGTGTGTATGAATGCGTAGGTGTTGGCGCGAAATCAACACCCACTCCATGTGTCCCGCCAGCCTTGTAACTCAGCACTATGAATACACCAATGTTGGGCCAATTTTTTATGTGTTTGAGAGTTATGTGTCCCCCCCCGAGCAAACCTTGGATGTGTCCGTCACTCCCTCAGTTGCTACATCTCTGTCTTCTGTCTCTCCCCGTCTCCTCCTCAGCGTGCCAGGGCCATTGTAAAACACTGGCCTGAGTCTCGAGCCCCCAGGAGGCTCAGGGGCTCAGGGTTGACTGATCTCTGGATTTCACCACGGGCTCCAAGAACAGGGGATTGTTCGAGAAGCTTTTCCTTCCCACTGAGACCCCTGTGGATTAAGGATTCCTGGCTTCTGTTGCAATAATAAGGCCTCACACGGTGCCAAAAGAAAATACTGCAGTCAAGCTCTGCACCGCTTCAACTGTAGATGCTCTGCATTTGCACATTTTGCCCTCTTGGAGGTTTTTATTATATTACCTTCAGCATCATTCTGGCACGTTAGACTGACAGACTGGAATTTCGTAACACTGTTTAAAGTGTGCCAACCATTTTACTGTTCAGTACTTATTTATTTGGTATAGTTTATTATTATTGTATAGTTTGTTATGAAAACAGCATCAATTTAACAACAAGTCAATGTCTATTAAATTCTCTCAATACTGGAAAAAACTGTATCAAAAGCACAAGTTAGTTTCCTTGAATTAGTTCAACAGGAAACATTAAAAGTCAGGGGTGCTGGAAGTCAGTCAGAGTTGGGGGTCGCTGAGAGCAAGTCTATATAATGCCCACTCCCATTAAATGCAGCACAGCAGCGCCTTGTGAATTGTGTATTGATTTGTTAATTCATTTGCATGGCCAACAAAAGCTTCTCAGATGTGAATATTGTCTGGTTTCTTTGCAGCTCTATGAAAAATAAGCATCATCTTAGGGTTTAGGGAACACAATCAATGTTTTCCACCGTTTTGTGATATTTTATTGACCACACAACTAATCAATTAATCCAGGGAAATAATCGAGAGATTAATCGATGATGAAAATAATTATCAGTCGCAGCCCTGAATAGACCAGACGGCAAACTTGGCTTTAGTGCCTTTTAAGAAATCAAACTTAAGGCCTACTTCTATGTGACTCTCAATAAATGAATCTGCAAACTGAAATTAAAGTTTGATTTGAGTAAAATGTAATTCCCTACAGTTGCAGTTCCTCACCAGTAGGAGGTGCTGCAGCCCCCTCATTAACCCCATTTTTTAAATAGGTATTATTCAATTGATATTTCTAATCAAAAGAGAAGCACCTTAAGTGAATGCAGACTGCACATGTTGATGCCGATATTCCCGCCCACACACTGACACCAGTGCACATGTATATATATAAACACATCAATGCTTCATCACGTACAGAGATGGCAACAGCAACTTTGCGGCAGATAAACTGCTCCGGAGAAAAAATATGCACATGCTCTCCACATTCCCCGTCACGAGCACTTCATCAGTCGCTCAACGCTCTCGGCTGAATGCCAGCAGGTCGATTCTGAATGCAAGAATGAGCTAGATGCAACAATGGCCAAACAAATCCTGACGCGCGGGTGAGATGGAGGCAAAGAGGCTGGACGTGAGGATTCGGGTGTGCTGGTCTAAAGAATGAAAAGCCCAACGTTGGCATACAATCATCCAGCGGGGGTTTCCTCCTCCAGTAGGTATAAGTGAATGTCTTTCTGATTTGAGCCCCTCAGCGGGGGTGCTACTGCATGTATAGAGAATCAGAATCAGAAATACTTTATTGATCCACGGGGGGAAATAGCTGCACTATTAGGATACCATTATGGTTCATTGCAATATTATGGTTGAGGTGATTGAAGTGAAATAAATAAATTGTCAGGTACATTTTTTTTTATAAAGCCAAGTACTTTAGCAATCAACCTTGCAAACCTAAGGCAGTTGTGCTCTGAGCTGGTACAGGAGGCCAAGGTGCAACACAATACGTGTCCAGATCCGAGGAAGGACACATTAGCCAGAAAGTTAATGTGAGGCAAAGGTTAAAGTCTGGGGATCACAGTTGCTGTCTATTAGTCAGACAAATGGTAAGTAATGGTGACAGTTACTTTTATATGCAAAAGTTGATAGGTGAATACAAATTTAAATTAACAAATTGTTTGACTGAATGTATGCAAAGAATATTTCCGTCATTGTGCCTGGTCATATTTGCACAGATGTGGGATACTGTCCTGGAAAAAAAAAAGATGCAGAAAAAATAGTAAAAATTAATTAGAGTCTGGGGAAAAGTTGGGTCCAAAGATATGACGCACATCCAGATTTTTGCCAAGTGGCTGTTGGCCCGAGAACCAACTATTCGTATGAGGTTCCTGCGGCAAAACAACTGCCTCAGCCAATCATTGAATTTTGGGTAATTCGAAATTAATAAATGCATTGATTTACAATATAGCAGACCAACAGGCCTATGTAGTTACTCTATGTAGATAGTCAATACGTTTTCTTGAATCATAAATAAATCATAATCTTAATCCACTAACATGCTTTAATGTGCATTTAGATTTGATTCAGATGTGATGATAATACGCAATCTGATTATCTAAACGTCTTACCCTTCATAAGTGCAACACAGACGGTCCATCAACTCCATTCTGCTGCTACTCTAATGCGCTGGTGGTCACTTCCGGGAACTTTTGAGAGGCTCCATGATTCGCCATTGCTGGGTAAAAAACTGGTCCGTTGGAGTGAACGGAAGTGTCGCTACTCTCTCGCTCAAGGGCTCTGCCGGCAACCACTTCCAGATATCACACATGGGAGTAGATGGAGCGACCGAGACCGAGACTGGGGCCGAGTCTCTGAGAGCTGCCACAATGAAATGGGCTCCTTATGCGATGTTGATTGCTTCGATACAGCACTCATTGCTAATGGCGTATCCAGGCGGCGGCCATTGGGCGGCAGGTCCAGATGGTACTCTGCAGCGTTTTTGATGCCACAGCCTTCTCCGCGCAAATTGCCGGCAGAGGCTGACCGACATTAGCTCTTTATGAAAGTCACATTCCATTAACACCATTGATTACATTATTGTCGAGCACCTCAAACAGACAGTGCCCTCTCATCATCGCGCCGTCCCTGTAGCCTCGCTGTAAAATAGAAATAAGAAATAAAAGATCGGTGTTTGGGGCACAGATGTAAACGGTCAATTGAAGCACTTTTTCGAGAATAAAGTAAATGGACAGTAATGACAACTTTGGACTTGTACACCAGTTCAACAGCACTGCTGACATGATCAGATGCTCGGACTGACATGCTGCCAGTTAACTACACGTAGCCCTCAACGGCTAAACATTGCCAATACAGAAAAAGGAGTTTCTCCATGCCGATGCTGTCAGGATGGATTGATCCCACTGTCCTCCATCAACGTGAGCAGTGAATTCTAATGTAAGCCGGTGTGAATATAAGGAGACACTACTTCCATCGCACAATAGCAAGGATTACAGAAGCCTACTTTCCTGATCTCCCCAAGGTCAGAGGGAAAGTAATTACTGGACTTTTGCACTTGATAAAACCACGCCAGAGACAAATGGACAGCCTCCATGGTTTCGCCTCAAAGTAAAACTAGTCAATAATTCCTCTGTTAATCCTTTCTCCCTGCTTTGAGCGTTCTTAAGAAGGACTTGAAAGACATTTAAGAGGAGGTGGAAGGAGGTGGATCGTTATTTTTCCCAGAACAGGCAAAAAGAAATTGCAACAATTGCATCTGTGTCTCATTCTTTCATTTGAAATGTGATTTATCAGCCGCTCTGCTTTCTACAGACATCAACTCGCCCTACACAGGTTTATTATTCAAATACTCATCCAGAGGCTATGATATACTCTGGAGAACTTCTTTTACTTTCGAATGATTGTAAAGTGGTATTGATTGCTTAGTTTTTCTTTAAGTACTGCTGTATTGACTGGACTTATTTAACCATCCCTCAAAAGCATGTCTTGTTTGCAGATAGAGATATAAAGATAAAAAGATATTTGTTATGTCTTTGCAGGCGTACACAAACACACCCACGCATGCAGGCACGCACACACACACACACATTACATTTTTATATATATATATATATATATATGTAGTCTCTCACAGACTCTAATGTCAGAATACCAGCATGTGCATTTTAAAAATAATACAAATTGAATTTCTACTCATAGGACTCATTTCAAAACAATGAATCCTTGGACATGCATTATTATTCTTTCATTTCATATATGTAGGCCACAGCTACAACAGCTATTCTGAGGAAATATATTCAGTCACGTCACAAATAAAAGTAGATGAGTGGCCGCCGATAAAACAACATGTCTGGTTGCACGAAAAAGTTTGGGTATCTGGTCTACATATCTGTTAGTGATCACCAATAGGCAAAAGTTAAGAATGAAACACTCTTTTAAACATTTCAAGCACCATAAGTGTATTATTTTTGTTGAGTACAATTCTATACCCGACAAAAGGAAACAGGCTCGTTCACAATCATCATTAGCAAAGGCCAAGTGATCCAAATGTTTATAATTCCTCTGATTCCTCGCACCCTGTCCCAACAATCAGCAGCCATGGGCTCCTCTGAACAGCTGCCCTACGCGCTGAAAAATTAAATAACCGTCGTCCACCAAGTCCTGTGGACTGATGAAGTTGAAATAGATTTGGCAGATCCTTCTGGGCTTGTTTTGCAGCTAGTGGCAGAGGGAACATTTCATCGGTCGAGGGGAAGAAAGGGTTTAATTAAATACCTGCAAAATCTGTGAGCAAACAGAGCTGACGAGGAAGAGCGGATGGCTGCTACCACCGGATAACTTTCCTGAACGCACCTCAAAATCCACAATGGCCCACCTCATGAGGCAGGGAGGTTCTGTCATGGCACAGACCCAGGAGTGAATTGTTAGGGAGAAGATAAAAAAAAAAGAAAGCTGTCTGTCCTAGGTGGGCTTTCAGAGCGGAGATGCTGCATTCGACGCAATTAACCAGGTGGAGTGAAGATGACTTGAATTGACGACAAATACACGTACTGATGTCCAGGCAAATATCAAACCACCAACAGTTCAACAGTTCAACAGTTCTGCAATCTCTCAGTCGCATGATTTACACAACCATCACTGGGTAGACTAAAAGACTAATCGTCATGGAGAACTTTAAACAAACGTTGCCTGTCTGCAGTCTTTTTTCTCTCTTTTTTTAACCTGTCCTGCCCCGCAGCCTGGTATACAGTATGAGGAGCTGAGTACCTTGTTGTGCCAAACAGATTTCACTTTAACAAGAGAGTTTTACTATACTCCCTTGTCTGTTTTATTATTTATTTAGTTATGTTATGATTGGTCACCGGGCCGGACAGAGGGACCTGTCTGCAGTCTTAATGATTATGACTTTTCATGGGTAGCCGTCCGTGGCCCCTATGTGGGCTTTCTATGGCCAAGCCCAGGGGTTAAATTGGACTGGGGCTGTCAACACTGCCCCCCTGGCAGGCTATTGGCGCCCATTCCAATTGGCTCACTCTATATCTTTGTCAAAGGCTCGGTGATGTAAGAACTTGAAAAAAAATCTGAACTGTCTTGGGGGCTTCCCTTGTTTTCTGCCAAGGTGTTTCCTTGGCCTCAGTCAGTCACTTGTCAGTCCGACAGACGGATGGCAGAGAGCTCAGTGGATGGTAAGGTAGTCATTAATTAATGACTAGCTTAATGTCTTAGCCTTGCCTTTCATGGGAACGATGCTTTGTTTAATTTAATGGCCCCGATACGCTGTCACACACTATGCACCCGTGGCAACCCTGGACACCTGAGTGCTGACAGACTCCACTGGTTAGGATTTATAAGCTTGAGGTTTTGTTGGGGCATTTATTTCTAATAAGTCGTAAAATACTGTACGGCTGATACACCTGTTAACTGAAGTGAGCTGAGCACAGTTGAATAACTTATTACATCAACGCTGTCGGACAAAAAGAACGTCAATCTGAAATGTGCAGCAGCATCCCAAGCCCACCTCAACTGCGAGGGGCTGTTTTTTTGCTCTTTCAAAAAACCATCTCATCAAATATCTATGAGTGAAACACTGGTGAGGGAAGCTCACAGGAGGGTAACGCGAATGCCCTGCTCCAGCTCGCCTGAGGCTCTCCTCAACCAGGGTTGTGCGCTCCGTGACAGGCTCGGCATCACTGTGCCCGTGAGCTTTCCCCTGCAACACGAGCAGGCGAACAGCCGACTGACTACTCACAAGTGTCCACAAATATAAAAAGTGAACTAGTCAGCAGCCGTGGACTGCAGCTGCACCATCGCAGCACAGTGTGACACAAAGGCTCTGTCCACTGGGCTTTGAACACCGACATGAATCATTTTAAGAACGTGGGAGAAGCCTGGGAAGATTTCTTGTTTTCTCATCTTGGAAAATCAATAACTGTTCCTAAGTGCAATCTTTGGGTACTTGTACTTTGCACAAGGTTTTTCTCCTTTATATTATTTTATACTTCTTCTCCAATACAGGGAAATATTGTACTTTTTAAACAAAAACTCCATTTGACAACTATAGTCAATTTGCAGATTAAGATTTAACACAAAACACATGACTGATTTGTATAATGTATTTTCATAACTTCAGTATGGAAGTGTATTGCTATATATAAAACATTTGATGTATCCTTGTATCTTGTGGGAATCGTCTCACATTATGATGAAAAGGATTTTATAATGCATGGGCGATGTGCAGAGGAAGACATCGTTGGTAGGCATCTTTTTTATTTGTTTGGTGTTTTTAAGATAATTGTTTATTGTTATTAAAAGAATACAACAAGATAAGCTTGAATTTTATAATAATGTGGAAAATTTCTCATGATAACATGAAAACCATCGTTTTATGACAATAACAAGACAGTTTTCATGTTATAATGAGAAATTCAGTATCATAACTGTATCATTGTGATAATCATTGGCAGCTCTTACATAACTACTATAAAGCTTCTTTTTATACTCGCATACTTCACTCCTGGTAGATTCTGCAACTCATGTGCTGCAGTTTTTTGTGTTAGTTTTTTGTTAAAAACATCATGTGCATTACCTGAAAAGGCTTCTCTGTAAGAAAAGCAAGAAAAGAACCCCAGTCTATTTACAGTGAAGCCAAACAAACTTTGGACTGAGAGAAACCGTTGGGTCAATTCTGTATAAACAGGACAGTTAGTTATGATGGGAAATACCAGCTTTCTATGTTCCACATCATTCCCTATAAGTACATGCATACTTGTGAAACCGTTGAGCCGTGTACCCAGTGTAAATCCTGCACAGGGAAGGTAGAAGGGATTACAAACTGAAAGACTAACGCTGAAAAACATTCTGACTATACATGGTTTGACAAATGAGGTTTAATTTAATAAATATCTGATTTAATAAATACCTGACTTTAAAGATGACAACATTTTACTCGTTATAAATCTTTTCTCATACGACTTCTGTGGTTTGCATGCTTTTGAATGCAGCACCTGTACCACAAAATTAGATTTTTTGTTTTTTTTTGCTTACATTGTTGTATCTCTGCTTTTACTTAATTAAATAATCTAAATATGTGTTTTCCCACTTCTTGCTTCCATGATGCACTTTCATGCAAATACATGCATAACCACACACTCACATCACCTTCATCTTTACCTTTCACCCCATGCCCTCCTGTGTCCTCCTACTTGTTGTGCCCTCCAGCCTGCTTGTACAAACCCTCTGCAGGTATAGCATCGGCAGCTAATTATTCATGCCAGAGGATACGTCTTTCATAGCGTACTTATAGAGTAGGCATTTCTACGGCTTGGGCAGACCAAGCCATTTGTGTTACTGTGGGTCAGGAATGGATGAATGCCGATCCCCCCTAAGGACGCATTTTGACACTTTGAATGAGATTCTGGTTTAAGGTGTCCAAGTTTCAATCCTATATGAAAAGCAGAAAAGAACAAACTCACGGAGCTTATGTTAGAGACGTGTTCAGAGAGACACACACCAGAGAGAGGGAGGGAGGGAGGGGGACACCAAGAGACAGGGGGAATCAGAGGACGTATTAGGGGAGGCAGAGCTGGCATACTACGCATAACAAGTATCTCAAGAGGAGCAGCTCATGTCTCTGAACTGCTCTAATACTACGAACTGAAATGGTGGTTTGATATTTACAGCACAGTACGAATATAAAATCAATTTGGGTCTGTCTTGGCTCATTAAGGATGAAAACAACAAGATCCTTAATGGATATTAAATTCTAATCGCAGTGTATTTCTCATAAAATACTGTCTGAAGTATATGAAAGTAAACTTAGCAAACCAGAAATTTTCCGACATTTATGAATTTATTGTACTTCAACATTAAAGTGATTTTATTTTTTGAGTTGAAAAATTCTAAAAACACTGTAAGAATTTATTTTACAAGCTACATTTTTAAAGTTCACTTAAGAGGGTGAAAACATTTATGGCACAATTCAGACACTGATGTTTCCTGAAACACGACACGCTAATCCATGAACAGGACAACAGACAACATTAAAACTGAATGGGCTTTTTCAAGACAGTTGCACATTATCTATGTAAAAAGCTTCTCTTACAACACGTTACAAGCACAATGACATGTACTTATGCATCTGAAGTTTACATGAAACGTGTATTTGTGTGTTCTCGGAGGAGAGAACGCACGACTTCTTTATTTCCTATAAACATACAACTTTCTTCCTTGAAATTTAACTGCAGTTAGAAAAACATTCTCAGCCTGCCATCTGTGTAACCCAGCGAGGTCACTATACTGCAAAGAGGTATGCGTTCATATCTCCACGGCTGTTGGCTCTGTTTTTTGGAAGAAAGGAAAGAGGAGACAGTCCACATCCCCCCCCCCCCCCCAGGGCACATCTGGGCTGTGTAGTTCCATAGAAGCAAAACTAATTGGCCTTACTTCCTTCTTACGTTATTTGTGACATATTTCTAGGGCTGGCCGGGGTCTAAAGGGGGAGCTGTTGCTCAAAGTTGAACATCTGCTGACCTTTTTGCTCACCAGGCAACACTGAGGGCCAGTTTTAGTCTGCTGAGAGGCAGCTTTTCACACCACAGCTCACGGGACCTCACAGACCTCATTTGCAATGAGACTGTCATGGGTTTAAGCGCTTAACCCAATGGACATGGTTCAACAGCTCGACTGTATGGCTTCCTTCTACCCTCTGCTTCCCTAACCTTTCTTCTGTCACCTCTTCAGAACTGCAGGTTTGCTAATTTAATTTTTACCTGTGTCTCACCATAACAGTATTTTTCTTTATCCCAAGGGCTATCGCTATGTTTCCACTTCCTATCATCATTTGCATGATAATAAAACAGACAAACAATTTCAGCCAAAATCATTCCATTTTTCCCCCCCTTTTTTCTGTAACATGAAAAGGTTGGGCAGCATCATTATGACAGACTCTATGTACAGCACAAGATCCACACCCAGATCTCATGGCATTTCAGAATCTACATACAAAGCCCTGTCACTTCCGCAAATGCTAAACTAGTCTTTCGATGAGTGTGACATTTTCCAAATGTTCAGAAAATTATGTATGTCATTGCATGAAGGAAAATGAATACGTAAATGTGGGGCATGCCATGCCACGGAGAAGAGCATTTGGACATGGTAGTAGGTGGGAATGGTCCAAATAAACATTTCCCCATTTAAAATCATTGCAAAAGAAAAACCCACCATCACTACCACCAAAACAACAACAACAAACCTTAAAACAAGATGAATCTGCATATCATTGTTGTCCAATTCATGTGTGCAAGGAGTAAGTCCATGAGAAAAAGACACTAATGGACCCGCTAACCATTTATGATGGAATTGAGAGTTAGCACCTTGGTACTTTTTTTTTTCATGCTGTAAATCCATGACGTTAACTGCATTCATTAATTTCCACTCGTGGGCAGATTGAATCAAAAACAAGAAGATAGCCATGCAGCATAAACCTACCGTGTATCATTCAGCACCTAGAGCAACACCTAGAGCAAGGTTAAATTCTACCTGACTTGTATATATATACAAGTGACCCCCTTTAAATGAAAAAGAGTCACTTGATTCAGAATTTATATACAAAATATTCATTAGTGTAGCTTTGAATGCTGCAAGTGAAAGTGGCATTTTGCAGGTTGCATTATTTTAAATATTTGACTTGTTTTATGCAAAAATCACAAAGGAAATTCTGCTCTAATGGACTAAATATTGAGTTATCTCTTTAACTTTTACCACAAAAAAAGACTAGCCTGAGTGACAGCATCTGACTCGTTTAAATGTCCGTGAGTAATAAAATGAATCCAACTTCCCAGGTACTGTTCTGTAACTGAGTTTGACCTCATAACCTTCATTGTGAGGTTAAAATAAATGGGGAGCATACTATGAATGAATGGGTGGATGAGAGCAGAACAAGCAGCCAACCAGAAAAACAAGTCAGCATTGCTCTTAAACTTAACCAATGATGAGACAGATTTACTTTTTCCAACAGGCAGTGACGTTCACATTTAGCAATATATGCAGAGACACTGCAGCCTAACCGTTACGCTGAAGCAGATCCACTGTGGCATGCAAATGAATATGTAAATGACACATTTTCAAGCCTCACATCCACTCAGCTGAATTAAATATCGGGATCCAAAGCATGACAGGTGACTTTACCTACATGGACCTGGGACTTTCTCTGAAGAAATGTTGCAGTGAGCAGTGAGAACAGCTGTTTCGCTGAATTATAATATCCACTGTTTCGCTGGTTGAGGACGTGCACTTTGTTTAATAGTTGTAGGCAAAATTATTTTCCAAGGTATTTATTAAGGTTCTTAAGGTACATAATGAGTCCCACTATTGTAATCTGTCAGCATGAAATGTTTGAACAGGAGCCTGTTAGAGTCCAGGGAATGTATTTGAATCATAAATATAGATTTCCTTACCTTATGTGCATCAGAATGAAACTACAACTTTTCACACAGCTAACATGGCATGAGACATCTCAGGTTCATTTTAGTTCCATTTCGCTATCTTTAAGTTCCTAAATAGACAAAAATTGCTGTCACAAGACAGACTTTGGCTCAAAATATTATTTCTTTTTTGTCGTTTAAAGATGCCACAAGATCATTTTGGAGAAATGCTCCTGTGAAATGCAGGTTAGACACCTCCAGCGCTTCAGTGTTGGCAGTTTGTCAAGAGTCAGTCGGCAATCGCTAAAACAGATTGCACTTTTCTTTCACACCTCCGAGAGGCTGAGGGGAACGAGTGGAAAAACCGCAGCTGCCGTCTTTGAGTCAAAGCTTGACTCCAGACAGAAAAACAAGTGTTTTGACATGCTGCATCTCCATATTCAGCTCCGAACTGAAACAGAGATTAACAGTTGGATGCATATACATCTCACGTCACTTCTCCGGGTTTGGAAGTAAATGTGCATGCACTTCAGAAACCGTCTTTGAACTGTACTTGTGACACATCTGAAATGAATTAAAAAGGCATGAAATTGCAATAACAATAAGCAGAAAAAAATAATGATGACAGATTCATGATAATATTTCTTCTGGGCTTTGGGCGGGATTCTGGCTTTCAAGACTAGTTATCAAGTGTTTACTTTAAGACACATGACAAAAGAATTATTAATGGCTGGTTAATTGGAACCACAACATAAGGCTGTTTTTGAATACTCAAAAATGAAGTCATCCCTCACTATCAGTTTTGCAGGTGCTGATATGGTGATTATCAATTTTTATGGTAATGATATATCAGTGTTGGCAAACAGGTGTTAATTACACAGCCAGCAGTTTACATGCACAACTATCATTACGTGAACTTCAGCTGCTAAATGCTCCACTGCGTTTGCCAGCTAGTCGCTAACTGTTTACATCTGCCATTTGGTGTTAGGGCAAGTGTAGTGTATAGCTTTGGCTTTTTCAGTGACTTTAGCTGCCTGTCGTGGTTTAAAACAAAGTTATGAGAGCCATTGTTTTCTCAGTGTTCTTTGATGCACTGTTACCATAAAAATATCAATTATGGCTGCTTCACAGAATCACTTTGATTTATTACTGCCTTTGTTATGATAGTATTCTTCACATCAACTTTATTGGTGTAAAATCGCAGCAACAAGGTCCAAAAAAAAGCAGTCATACAATCCAAATGTCAGGTTCCAAATATGCCGCATATATTATAGAGAGAATAATGTCTTCATGGACATAAAGTAATTAGTCAGCATGTGTAGGAAGTCACGGGTGAACCAGTCTGGAAACTGTGATGGATGTTGACAATGTGCAAGGATAATAATTTTAGCGTTCCTCCTCATTTTCTCCCCGAAGTAAACTAGATTTATCCTTTAGTGTTACTTTTTCATTGAATCATGAAGTAGCTCTATGGGAGAGCTCAAACACCTTTTGACTAACTGTGATAAAATAGAATCAAGAACACACATACACACAAAAGACTGAGGAATTTGTGTTCAATGTACAGTATATTTCCAAAATGTATGTAATCCAACATGAAGGGCCAACACCAGCTTATCGCAATATGTAGATGTTGAAGAGGAGAATGCAACTTAATATTAATACAATCATGGATAATCCCATTCAAATCCAGGGTTTGAATATGAGATGGCATTTGGATGTAAGAAGCTGATAGCACCGCTGGAAACCCATATACGTAGGCATGCTGCCATTTAAGTGTCTTCACTGGAAAATAGTTTTAAAATCCAGCCGTGTGAATTCTATGGCTGAATGTCTGCAGTCATCATTTGACCTTGGATACAACTCCCACACATCCTTCGTGTTCTGCTTACTGAATGCAGTGTGGAGCTCTGATCAGTCAGTTTTGCATTCATTTTGGGCTGTCTGCTGCCACTTGTGCAGTATTCAGCGGACGTTTTGATCCATGCCATCATTTTTACTAACACACTTTACACAGAACATTTACTATGAATATCCTTTGTTCAAAGTGGGCAATTTGGCTGATGGTGTGCAAGAGCAAAGCTCAAGAGAAAAATGCATTAGTGTGTTCAAAAAGAAATGCAAGAACCCATCAACTTTGAATGCTCATGACAAATTTTACATCACGTCAGCTTCTGACATGACAATATGGTTGTCACCACTACCAACGAATAACAAGAGCCCAGAGAGGCGCAGACCCTCCATCAAGGCTGACCAATCCCCCCATGTATCTGCTGTTTCACCAAACACTTGCATTCCCATGTCTCCTTCTGGCATACATATATATATTCTTTTTTTATATTATGCATTTGTGAAGATATGACTCACAATGTTCCATTTCTCCTTATATCTCGCAGTGGTGACGTATCCTTCAAAACAAAACAAACCAATCCTGGACATGGATCTGGATCTGGATCTGTTACCATGGCCAAAAAACAACCGACCCAATCACATAACCTCCTTGGCAGCGGCAATTTTCCTCAAATGCAGCAAAAATACAGCAAACAACAGACGACGTGCTGCGACCTAGGCCCGAAGAAGATGAACCAACAAATAAGGAAACACAACGCCAAATCGCAAAGAACGGCGACACATACGAAAACAGGGCGGCAAATTTAAAGACACAGAAAGAAATTAGAAAACCGTGGCAAATTTATAAACACTGCAAGGAAGAAGAAAACATAGCGGCACAGTTTGAAAACATAACCAAAAAATTGCAAAACACAATGGGAAATTGAAAAACAATCCATTTGTGTTGTTGTTGTTTTTCTAATTTGGCCCTGTGATTTCTCATTTGGCCTTGTGATATGCACTTAGCCGACTCGTCCGCTCCCAGTTGTTTTTTTATTGAATCTATCACAGATAGCCTCGAACAACTGCGGCCCTCTGCTCTGGAGCGCAGAGCCCCTCCCCCTCCTGGGTGGCAGGAGGGGGAGGAGTCACGTACAGGTGAAGACACCAGGTGAAGCTGATGCACCTTGATTAGCCCCTCACAGAGAGAAGTGCTGACACGGTGGAGAGTTAGCATGTCCCCCCCCCGTTAGCATGTCCCCCCCCCCCCCCCCGTTTTGCTAACGATACCAAGTGGCTTGTTGGGATGAGAGCTTTTAAAACCTGAGCCCCCCCGGGAGCTGGCTGGAGCATCTGGCGCACGGGAGGAAGTTGGAACACTTGAACACACGGAGTAAAAGTCCAGTCGGGGAAACACACGACGCGGTTCGTGGACACCTCTCTCCGCCTTGGAGTCCGCACAGGGACAGTGGACTTCAGAGACGCAGCCTGTGAGTAGAACACACCGGTGCTGGGTCTGCTTGTGTGTGGGTGAATACACACGTGTGTGTGTGTGTGTGTGTGTGTGTGTGTGTGTGTGTCTTGAGGAGGTGCGACTGTGGATTATTATACAGGGCCTGCTGTGGACCAGTGTTAGACTCATAAACTATCAGTTGTCAAATAATCACATACGATTGGTCGTGAGTGATTTGTTATTGCTGCCTGTGCAGAGGCCTGGTGTTCAGCTGTTGGATGGATTGATATACTATCTATCTATATATATATATATGTGTGTGTATTTGTAATCTTTGCGCTGTTTGTAAATTGTGCTGTCAGAGGATTGTGTGGTTTGTTAAACTCTGGCTGTGACATCGCAGTAGTAATACTCTTGACTAGTGGCGGAACATGCTGTACACCCCGTTCAGTCAAGTGTTGTTCCTGAGTACAGGTTTGAGGTCGTTTTACTTTATTGTCTTACTGTGTCATGTTACTTTATACTTATGTAACTGCGCCTCTCGCAGAAGGAACTGCTGTACTTACTCCACGGAGTACAATAATAGTTACTTTCATCAAATCAGCAAATACGATATGTTGCAGACAGTGTTTTTTGTAGCAAGTATTACTTCCACCTTCACAACATAAACATGTGTTTTTATATGCGAACGCATCAGTAAAAATTTCCAAAACATACTTGATGACTAAGACTAGACTAGCTCTTCATAACCAGTACATGTGCTTTTGATGCTGAAGATGTATTTGCTGAAGTGAAAGTTCTCAATATGTCTTAAAGTTTGTTGTGGAGGCAAATAAGGGACGTGTGAGTCCCATGTCTGAATGATATGTAGTATTTGATTCCCACTCTAATTCGAACCCATCGCCCCACTTGCTGTAGTTTTTGTCCCTATTATGTTCCATTAAACCAGTTTTGGACAATCCCCAATGTTAAACTTGTACTGAACTCAAATGCATATTCTATTGTGAGGGGGGGTAGGTGAGCGTGTCATGACAACCCTGACTATGTACAATTCCTTTGGTGTACACTGGGTTGCTTTTATGTCCCAGGACGTTCCAAAACCCAATAGTTTCCTGGTCTCCTAAAGAATTCATATTTGTTACGACAGCCACCATGATCTGTGGCGTCTAACACTGCAGCGTTAGGAAACTTGAATGAAATATGTAAAGGCGGGGTACTTAAGAGATCTGCAATTATTAAAAAAGTCCATCAAACTTCATGAAGAGGTTAATTTTTTATCTTACAACAAGACGGGTACATATGCATTGATGCGTATGGGGGGGGAGGGGACAGTGGCAGTAAAGCATCTGTCAAAAGGGCATGACATCACTTAGTGTAACCACAGTGGAAATGTTTCAACAATGATTTTGTTATGCAATTTGTATGAAAAAAGGAGTAGACTGTCCTCTTATGTAGCATGAGGATCCTATATATAATTTCATGCATTGTTCACTTGTTACGTTACATTTAAATACCATGCAGTTTCAACTCATTCTTTTTCTTTTCATTAATCTATTCACTGGTATATTGACTATGACACTACAAACTTTGTTCGAGGCTTCCCATGTTTTAATTTTCCCTGGTGTGTTCTCTGAATTTAGCACAAGCTTTTTTCTCCTCCATATCCTGCCGTCATCAGGAATAATAACAAAAACAACTTCCACTGAGGTGAAGTAATTCACCACAGCAAAACGCACTGAGCCTAAATTTGGGTTTTGTCACTGTTTGTGTGTTTATTTTATTGTGGTTGAGAGTTTCATTCTTTTTTTTACATCAGTGGACACATTACATTATGCTCTACTTCCTGTCAATCACCTGATACCCACAGGAAGACACAGAGTCTGTATAAGCATGTGGCCTTAACACATCCTTGTCTTCTTATCTGGGACACTGTTGTTAGCTGGGACAGCAGTCAGTTGTAAACTAGGTTTAAAAAAATAATAATACAAGTTTGTGTTTTTAATATTTCACTAGTGACAATGTTAAAGAATACTTTCAATGATATTTGCTGTGCATTACAAATCAGACATATGTACATAGGTTCATACAGCTGATAAATTCAATGATTTAACTATAATAATGGCGAATTTAAAGCCTGTATTTCATAGCAGAAACCTCGTTACATGCCATTGTTCTAACATCATGGTATATCGTTGCAAATCCATGAATGAGGAAAAAGCAATACCACGGGTTGGTTACAGAATTGTCGACCCGAATGATAACGGCTGAGAAATGTTAACGTTTGCAAATGTACCTCAGGTTATTGTGACTCGGCCTGTGGAAGTTACTCCTGCAATGCATGCAGCTGCTCCACTGACAATAAAGGATCTAGCTTTTGGGACTCAGACGGTTTATTTGAGGGGTTTTTTTTTCTTCTTACACTTGAATGAGCTTTATCTTTGTTCCACACTATGGCATGCTGCTTGAGTACACACAGTGGTGGCATAGTCGTGTCTACTGTCCATTGTAAGTCATACGTTGTCCTCTTGAACACCACGCCCTGGTGCTGCTAGTATTTTTCACACATTGTCACATTTACTTTAATTTAGGTATTTTTCTTTACATCTATATGTAAAAAATTACTATTTCAATTTGCAAAGACCATGTAGAACATTAACAGTTACTAAATATAACAAGCGAATTCAATTTCCTCTTAATAAAATATGTCCACATGCCCTATATTTTACACGGACATGTCAATGTCACCATGTCACAGAATGAACGCTGACGTTTATTAGAAAATCTCACTGCGGGAAAGCAGAACAAAAACATGATTATACTCCATGTCTATTTAATTGGAGTACATGCTGTTTTTTTGTCAGCGTCTCGTAAGGACATTTCAATGAGAGTACTTTATAACAGAATCTTTCTTTAGTTTCGGTGGGAAGATGTAAGACCAGGAAGGAAAGCACAGAAGAAGAGAGAAGGAGATATGTGACTGATGCCTCGGGGAGGGAGGGAGAGGCGGAGAGATGGTCAGAATTGTTAGTGAGAGATGGAGTAAGTAGACGCGGAATCGGCGGAAACCAATTAGGACAGTGATGGGCACTTAAATCAGCCTTTTATTCAATGCTGCACAGTCTGTGTGGGAGTATTACAGTTCCCTGGAAGTTGATGGAGTATTTCTTTTCTCCAGTTGACAATAGCTTAAAAGGGGCATAATACAGATTTTTTTTTCTTTGTGTGTTGCTCTTATGTTCCGTGAAAACTTTTTGCAGCCTCGAGCAAGCTTGTCCTGCCTTCTAAGCTGTAATGTGACACCTTGTGTTTATATCCGCTCTGTGCACACACATTTTTTTTACAAGATTAGCTCTACAATAAAACATTTTTTGAATTGTTAGCTGCTTCTAAGCCCCGTTAATTATGAAATAGAGAAATAGTGGTCACATTGTCAGCATTTGAGCACAAAATGTGCTTGTGTTTTTTTTAAGGAAACCCATTTAAAGCTGCGCTAATTCATATTTTTAGCCACCTTTTTCAGCAGAGTGAGTAAATATTATGCTTATTTACACGTCTGGCAGATACAAATCAACAGAGTTTGTGCAGCTTCTGTACAAAAGCTGCAGACATTGGTAACAAAGACTTTTTCACTTTAGAAGGAACATCTTTTACACACACGCATCATCTCTTGATCAGTTGTTGACACATAAATAGTTGTTAATGTAGCTTTAATCAATCTGATATAATGGTAATGACCCTAATTTGTAATCCCACTAGAGTACACCACAATTTGCATTTGGATACCACATGTTACCTATCAGAGTAAACTCTCTTTTGTTCACATGAATTGATAATAACATGAGATAACATTTACTTAATTGCTCCAGGTGGGGAATTGTCCTTGTAATGCTAAGGCTTCAAATAAAAACAAAACAAAAAAAATATGCACTTATCAAGAGCAAAGCACTTCAAGAAGTATGATCGATTAAAGAACTAAGAAAGTAACTGCCTGCAGAAGAAACCCTGTGATATGTTGCAGTTGTAATTAGCTCGAACACTTATCACTTATCATTGATAAGCACACATAATACGCCTAATCCAAATGCAAACTGATGTCACAATTAATATTTACTGCAATAAAGGCCAATTCACCTAATTAAACGTGTGGAGCATTCAGTCTGTTTGTTCTAGTGGCACTTAAAGCCCTTCACACACACACACACACACACACACACACACACTTGCATTCAAATCTTGAACTTACCTTAACCATACATGCCGAACCCTTAATGTTAAACTAATTAACTATTATCCTAACCTGAAAACATGTATTCACCTTCAAATGTAATGGCTTTCATTTGAGGACTTGCCTCCATAAGGAAGACAAGTCTGGACGATACACAAACATACATGTACACACAAACCATTCTGTGGCCCTGCCTAAAGACATCTAACAGAATTACTGAGTGTAAATAGCAAGGTATAAAGAGGGAAGGCTTTATGTCCAATCACCTAAGATCTGTGGGGGAGAGCGCTATGAAATGGCCAAATATATGGAGTGGAACACAGCCAGGCAGTTTTTATGCTTAAGTGACTTGTGTTTGTGGAGCTGATTTGCACACGACCCCAACAGATTGATCAGATGGCGGAGCCAAAATCGGAAGAAGCTGTTGCCCTGTTTCAAAGACATCTTCATTTTTATTGATTTGACCAGCGAGTCTGCCAAGAGCTATCTGTATCCCCTGACATGCAGTCTCAGTGTTGTCCTCAACAGACCCATATTTGGCAACTGGGCACTTTATTGCTTGGTTATGCATACAGTGATCAGCAGCTGGGAAACTGAAGAAACTGATCCAGGAAATGCATCCATCATACCACTGAGATGCGCAGTAGTTGCTTTGTTAGCAGATGGCTCCTCATAGACACACATGCACATACACACATGCACACATACACACACACAAATCATCAGCTTTGGTTTCCATAATCCAAGTTAAAAATATCCTGTCAGCAGCTCAACATGTCGCATGAGCCCAGCCAAAGAAGATGCAAAGACATTAAGCACTGAGGAAGTTTAGTTAAATGCAAATACTATTTAGTGGTGTTTCCTTTTATTCACACTGCAGCCATTTTTAATTTATCATACCTGGCAAGCGGGGAAGAATTTACCAAAATTACTATTCAGTGAAGAGCAGACCTCAAGGATGTTTGGCCAGGGTAGTAAATCAAAGTTTATAACAATTCACCTGAAGGCGTCATCCACTAAAGCTCACACCTACTTCCTAGTTTGACATTAAATATTATTAATCAGCAGTAGTGTTACATCTCATTTATCTTGAGACCAATTTAAAATTAATTTTAATTTGCAGAGAAATTGACAAAGTGCAACTTTTTAAAATTAAACTGATGACTGTTAGTCAGTTGGGTAAAAACTGCCACTGCACGGTAAAAAACTGTAACCCCATTTAATGTTGTGGCTGATTAGTGAAACATGCGGCTAATGCTAACAGGAAGTGGTCTGACCAAATATCATTTGATTTTTTGGATTAGTTGGGATCAAGGTTTACCTTTTATATTTTGTCAGGCAAATAATAGGTTTTCAAACAAAAATGGATGCCATGTGAATAAATCAACATGTCGCTACAAATGGTAGTCTCGTCATTTATGAATTCAGATATTCCTCAACACCTTATGTTAACATGGTTGACCTTTTGTTGAAACTGATTATCATACTCTGTGAACTATGTTAATGAGGAACTCAATCTCAGGTTGTGGTAACATTGTGATCACAATGTAATGGCTTTTATGATTCCAACCACTGATGACTCCAACAGTGTTGCACAGACAAATCATACATGGTAATCCGGTTAGGCAAAGCCGGCATTATTTCCATATTAATGGCCATTCTTGTCATTGTCAAGGTTACAGTTGCAGCTATGGTTGCTGACATTTTGTTTGTGAGGTGTAGATGATGCATATTCTCCTTCACTGCACACAGTTATTGGATTCCCCAACCATATTTATGTTCTTAATCCCCTGCGACAAGTCACTAGAGGAAACACAGATCTATAACGAGCCAGTGGGAGTTTGCATTTTACCCTCCGATATATGAAGCATTACAGCTGCAGGCCTTGAGATGAATATCTATATCTATTTGTTTTGACTTTCTGAAAAGTATATCTACTCTTTTCATTCTAAATGGCCTCTGGTAAAGCCGGTTCACATCACAGGAAATATAATTGTCACTATCTTTTACTGAACAGCACGTCAACCGGCAAACTGTATATAATAATCACATTGAAAGCCTCTAGATTTTTTCTTTACTGGTTCCCCAAATTTCCCAGTTGTGGGATGAATAAAGTATTATCTTATCTGCACCTGCAAAGGGTCGTTTCATGTGTTGATAGTTGCGAATCCTACCAATCCATGTTGAAGAAAACATATTAATATTCAAAGAATGTTTTTGACCTCCAGATCTACAGCTGACAGTTGCGCTGATGAGGTGTTTATAGTGTAATGCTCAAAACACGTTCATTTGGCTGATATGACTGTATTCATTCATTCATTGCTAAATTTAAAGCTACACTAGGCAAATTTAAACCCATGGATTCTCTAGAGGTAAGAAAGATACTAGATTTTTTACAAATTCAACACCCAGGAGTAAACTACATTAGTAGTCATAACAGGCAGAGGGCCAGCTTCCTTTGAAGGAGAAAACCTGCCTCTCCTCTGTAGTTTGACCACTTCCTGTGCATGGAATAGATTTCCTGCCAGTGTCCATCGAATTAAATTAGGGAAACAAAGTAAATGTACTGAGTTTAAATCAATAAGTATAAGGCACTATTTTCTTTTGCAGTGTTCTTTTTATAATTTGTACTGAAATTAAATTTTTTCATTCAAATACACACACACACACTCACACACACACACACACTATACAGTACATTGCTTCTGAATTTAATAATACTGTCATTCATATGGTAATTTGGAACCCTACAATAGTTATTGAATGTGGAGCATGGCTGTCTTATTTTTTTACGTTATTCAAGCCTTACAATTGTATCATGTTGTGTTTGATTTATTTCATGTGAACATGAAAAGAAATGCCTGTATAATCAAACTGGTCTGCACACAGTTGGAAGGTCGTGGTTTACTGATAGACTGGTGGATGAATCATGCAGTGTTTCCTGTTGCAGTCTGTTTGGATGTGTATACGGAGATATTTTATGGATTATCATAGATCATCTGTTTCATGAAGCATTACAGTGAGGAACAAAACGCCATGAGTGACACTGCACTGACACCTCACGTCATTAGTCATGCATGGGTCATGTTGTGCGGTAAGAAAAGTTCCAGCAGAAAGTATTTCTGTTGTGTTGTTCATGTGTGTCGTTTCTATGTTGCAGTGAAAAGCATGTCGTCACGTCAATAGATGTTGAGCCTTTAATAGTGCATCTGTGGCTCTCTGCCAGTGGGCAGCTGGCAGAGAGTTGTGTGTATGACAAGGTCGGTGTGGGGACAAAAACAGATGGTAAGCAAAGTGCCATGATTCTTACCAGGAAAATTTTGAAGGTATGTGATCAAGACTGTTATTGGAAAGAGCATATGTCATCTCCTACTGGGAATGCAAATGCTGACAAAATGAAGAATATTAAAATAAAAAAAGTAATGTGAAATGCAGGACAAGCAAAAAAACTCCTGTGTAACATAAATGTAAAACATCTTCCCCCCATTAAGACCCGAACAGATGTTTTTCTTTTTTTTATGTTTACAAACCGGCCGATCAGCAAAGATTTCATTAGCCTCTGGTGCCTTTTTCAAAGATGCATCGCTGTATATCTGCAACCCATAAGACAACCTTGTCTTGATGTGGAGCCAAAATGGCCCATTTCTACATTTTCCTGCAATTCCCTCTTGCATGTGCAGGCTCCTATGCTTCACTGGGCACCTGTTTTACCACCATAGTGCTGCACCCAGCTCCCCGGCGCTGCTAGCAAAATGAAAGTAAAGCTGCTTTCTTTGATGTAGATATTGAGGCCTGTGATCTTACTTAGACTAATTAATGACATTCAAAGCCTCTCAGTCATCATCCTGGCAGGTTTACTCGCAGCCAAACCCCATTTTTACTGTAATGATCAGCACCTTTGGTTTTCACTCAACATTACCCGTATGATGACTTCTCTCATTTTCTTGTAGTCTCTGTCTCTCCCTCCGTTCCGGCAGCTAAACTTGCTTGATTTGCACTACTGTGTAGTGTCCAAATGTCGTACTTGTCCTAGAAAACTGATGACACTTCACTCAGAACACATTCACTCGTGAGCCCCACTGCCTAGTTCAGGCTCTGAGTAGAACGACAGGGCAGCCGGGTGGATGAGCCCTAGTTTCGATGTGGCTCTACTCTGTCAAACCTGCCAGGAGAGGGAGATGGACTGTTACCGTGGCAGAAGTGGCATCCGGCTAAGGTGACGAGGTGGAGCGGGTAGCAGACTGACAGCTGTCATCAATCACTTGCCCGCCAGCCAGATGCAGGTTGACAGGAAGGGGCAAGATGGCTGGAATGGCAATTCGTACACAGTTTACCAGAGATGTCTTCTTGCCAGCCATCCCCTGGTGGAATGCTGTCTGTCATTAATCCAGCTGACATCTATCAATCAATTACTTTTCCAGGGTCAAGCCTGTATGTGACATGCTTCATTTCACTTCGATGTTCCGGAGCTGTGGCACTGCGTCATTGATATTTTCTGAGCCAACAGGCTGCATTTGCCTGAAGAAAGAAAAAACTGCCCATCTCACAAACATCATATCACAGCTGGCCAACACATCCAAGCAAAGCCACGAGTTTCAAAGGGCTATCGCAGTGACTGGTATCTCCTTAAATAGAGGGAGACTTTGAGAAAGGTTCAGAAGTTTCTCGAACTATTCCCAAGCCCCTACCTCGGATCTCCAGACAAGGCAACAGAAATGTGACAGATTTGATTAGAAAAAGCAAGTTAAGAGGATAGACTGAGACAACCAGAAGCTAAATAATGCCAGTCCGGAGCAGCTGGATAGACAGGAGGAGATGCTGCTTTGTCTCTTAGGAGTTTGCATTGGTTGAAGCTCGCTGATGCTGAACACTCCAGACAGCTTGAGCTAACTCTTAACAAATCTCGTTTTCTTGCAGGCTCCTCTATATAGGTAAATCCTCCACTTCCCAAGACGCCATGTATTCATGTTTACAGTCTGCCAAACAGAGCAGTGAAATGCATGCATCCAGGGCATGAGAATATTACATGTGAAGGCCTGGTGTGCATAGTTAATATTCATAATTGAACATTTTGATACCACAAGAGCATCCGGAAAACATTCTTCAATATTTAATCATATAGTTTAGCCCTTAACTGCATGCTACACACATCACATCATCAAAGCCTCGTTCCCTCGGCCACTGCGTCTGCACACTGGTTTGTTTTAACCCGCACAATAAACAAGTTGTTTTCTTACGAGGGTCACACTAATCAGGGCATTCACAAGACGATTTTTTATAGGGTGGCTGTTGGAGGCTATTGCATGATTTAATATTGATGATCTTTGACGGAGACTCACTGTGCCTCCCTCTGTGAGAACAACCTCATTAACATCTGTGCATTGAAACTGTAATTAAAAGAGTCCCGGTTCTGAACAAGGCTCTGGTTATTTACAAGCTTGTGTAACCACTTGATACTGTAAGGCAAACAATGCCGCTTCCACTCCTCGTTGACTTCAGGTGCTTAATAAGGTTGTGTTTGTTCAAGGTACTCACAGATGTGCTGGTGATAACTTCACGCTTCTCGTTTCAGATTTGTAATAGTGAAACTCTATGTCGGTAAAACTGCCACTCCAGATCAAATCCTCAGGGCTACTTATCCTCATCCACAAGCTCTCACTCATCAAATTTACCACACCAGGCCAAGTTTGCTTCATACTTTCTTCAGTGGGATTAGTGGCATTAACAAGCACTTCATGCAACATCTCATTCAGAGGGCTACTGGAGCCTGTCGTTTACCGGGGGAGAGGAAGGTCAACTTCCATTTTATAAGTTGGGGGTGTATATATTGGGTTTAAGTGTCACAAAACACTGAGGTGACAAGCTCTTTGGGATGTGATCAAGTGCAAATATGATTGGAGTGCAGCGGAGCAGGGACACCGCTGCCGCTGTGATGGGATTTGATTATGCCAGCGGCGGGCTGCTAAATCAATAGACCTTGACACTATTTCTGTCTGCACAACAAACACCTGAGCTTTCATACACATGTCCTGTGTGGAAGCAGCGGACAGTCTGTCCAAATGGACTCACAATTCTGTGAAATGAAATGTCTATTTATTTGCACCAGTACATTTTCCCATTTCCATGAGCTTGGATTAGGTCTGTGTGATTATGACCAAAATCTCATATCCCGATACAGGCCATTTCATATTCAGACGATGAAACATATATCATTACTCGTTAACTCGTACCATTCATCTATAATGTAAATTGAGGCCATGTCGTCGTTAATCCAAGTCGCAGCAGCTGTTATCTCGTTCCATCTCTAAAAATCTTTGCCATGTGGCGTGTTGTGGAAAAAAAACAACATCTTGCAACATCTGAGTTTTGGGGTTTGTTTGGAGCACTTGACGGTACTCCTGTGCCTCTTATCCATGAAGTCTCTCGGTTGACATGATTCTTGTGTAGATGTTAAGAGGTTAGTGTCTGGTTTACTGGTCTGTGTCAGACTTTTCATAAGCAATATGCAACAGGAATAGACCCTTTTAGCGCCTTGTTTTGTCTTGGATGGTCAGAGTGCTTCTGTTTGCAATTACCCCATTGTCTGTAACATTCACTCTTTTTTTTTTTTTTTTTTTTTTTTTTTTTTGCAGTCATGCAAATGTCCTGTCTGCATCTGTGCCATGGGGAAGAACACCAATTGTCTGCCAGATTAAAAAATAAATAAGAATAAGAATAAACAATGGAGCATGATATAAAATGACAGATACTTTTGATATTTTTAATCATCAAACGATATGTATCGTCATATCACACAGCCCTTGTCTGGATTCCTTTTGAACTGTTTGGCTTACGGGAGCCGGTCACCAAGTTGTTTTCATCTCAAATGTGGTATCTCCTGCAGTGGAGCGTGCACAAGTGAAAGAAACAGGCTTACAATGTGCTGTGATTATTTATGCTGTTCAGCCATGACGAGAATCATTAGTTCCCCTGGTGTGTTTTGAGAAAAAGTTTTACACCGTTCACAGCTGAATGACGACCTTGGGCGGCCCTTGGGCAAGAAGGAGCAGAACACAGAATGACAGAATGGCACAGATCTTTATTATTTTGTCCTGAGGGTTATTAGGGATATTTACGGTCTTTTCATGTACTCAGTCAAAAATCGTAGACAAAAGACTTTCTGATGTTGGCCTAAAAAAAATGATGGGCTATTGTAATGAAAGCAAACCACTCCTTGTGCGGTGTACTGAATTGGAAAATCTATTTATTCCAGCCTGACCTTTATTTATCATAAGGTTTGTTTCAATTTAACAATAAAGCATATGAAATAATGTTTTTCCATCATCACAAATGATATCCTATCACAGCCTTAGAAGGTCCTGGTTCTAATTGGTATGATTTTGACACACAGGATTCACAATTTGGGAGCTAACTCAATTAATTAAGAAAACAGGACAGTCAAAAGTAGAGGAACTTACTTAAGCTTATAGGCCTTGTTAATGTCAGTTTGACATGTCGCAGAAGGAAAACTGAATTCCAGTTAGCTGCTTCAGTGTCAGTGTCCTTGTATTTTACACAGTCACATGTCACGTGTGTCACGTCTTACTGGGAAACTTGAAATGTAGAGAGCCGTTAACGATATCAGTAATACCTGTGCTTTTCTTGTCTGTTGTGAAAAAGGCCATTTTGTCTGCGTTGCACCATGCCAGCGGAAAATAAATGGAACAATCGAAAGAAGCCCGGGGAGACCAATCACTCTGGAGATGTATAGGTACCATCTTCTTGTGGTTGTGCAGTGCTGTTACAGAATGGAGGCTCTTCCCTCACAACAGACCTTTGGCTGACTGCAGACGGCCCCATGCAGAGCACACCAACCAAACAACAGACCAGCTTTATTTAGGCCAGGTATGAATGTATTAATTTACATTAACATGAATGATTGATAACTGATACATTTGATATTTTAACAAGGAGCATGTTTGTGAGAGGCTTCTACCTGAATATTTAGTGCTCTGCTCTTCATGACAATGATGGTCTGCACTTAGTGAATCTGTGAAACATTAATATTGCAAATCCTGGCATCAGAACTCAGTCACTCAGGAATGGGCACAAACACATTTACACACATTTACATAATCATGGGCATGAAAGTGACATGCAGCAACTAATGCAGGCTGACAGTATTCTTTAAAATATAAGATTGGCCATGATGTCAATCTTTATGATAACTACATGTTTCACTGGAGTGTAAGAATACAAGAAGGAAAACAGCCACAATGAATGTATGATTTCGTTCACGTCTGTAGAATGTATGTTTACATGTGTTGCAGTTATACCGATTTCCGAATAGAGCAGAAGAAGGAGAATTGACTGTTAACTCCCAGTTGGCAAAAATAAAAAGGAACCAGAAAGCAATTAAAACAAGACACGGACGAAAAGAACACCAATGTCTGTGTGGCGCTGCTCTTCTTCGACTTCCACCTGCTCTTCGCTGACAAATGAGGTTTAGCGATTCCATTTTCAGCCGTGCTCCCCATACATTGTGGTTATTGTGCACATTTGTGTTGTGTGTTTGTATGTGAAAGATTTATGCAGAGTCAAAAGAGCAAAAGGAATAACTGCAGTAGCAAAGATTTTTACAAGAGATGATCTCTTTATTACACTGATGAATTCTTTCAGAGCACCACCAGGGGCCTGTACTACGAAGTCAGTTCAAAATTCAGCACATGTTTTCGTTATCTGGCTTGACGTAACCTAACATTGGCCGTCCTCATAACCAAGTTTGATGTTGAACTCGCTTCGTAGTACAGGCCGTCCGCATACCACTTTAGTAGTGATGTTGAAATTTGGCATTTTGCTCAGATTTTGACTGCTATGGGCAGAGATTTGTGGCTTGATTCATCAGTGCGCCCAGATGTGGAGCTCATAGTCATAAAACTACAGGCACATTGTCTCAGAACTGTGGATAACATGTTGTCATTTCTGCCTCTTTTTTTTTTACGGCAATATCTCCTTTCCTTCATGCTGCTGTTTCACAGAATGAGAGGCTCCACTGTGTTTAACGCATCATTTCCCTCCTCATTGCGGCTGTGCGGAGGGGAGAGCAGGATGATTGGTGGGTGGTGGTGCTGGTGGAGTGGAGGGGGCCCAATGTCCCTGCATTTTATTGCCCCACTCTTGTCCTTCCAGCATGGCTGGTCAGAGCAGTACCCTGGGTATTACAAATAAGCAAAAGCCCTTTCCATGCTAAAACTCAGCTGGCATTAGCTTTTCTTTTCCTACACGACCAAAAGACGAGACGGGTCCACTCTGTTTAGTGTTTTTAATATTTCATCATAAAGAAATGGCTCTGTCAGTGACTCAAGAAAAACAGAGCAATTAAGAATACATGATTAGATGTAGTTACTAGAGAGCATTGAAAGAATGAAACATAACTTCACGTTGTTTTGGAGAGAAAAAAAATCTGCGTGGCTAGGTCTGCCACAGCAAATCATCTTTACTTAGCATAATCAAAAACGGTAACTTGAAAATGTGGCCATACTCTCTGTAGTGCCTATAGTATTAAGACTCTCGTATCTCCACTCAACTTCTGAACCCGCCTTGAACTAAAGTTTCGAGTGCGGTTCTTGCTTTAATGAGCCATGACTAACTGGTTTTACATTTCCCTTCAATTACAGATTGCTAATACGCAACTGCCTCAAATTGTTCATAGCTGGGTAATTTTAATTTTGCCTTCCTAAATTGATTTATTTAAGCATAATGAAAGTGTTATCTTTTAAATGCACCATCATCACTATGGCATCTCATTATGGCCACACATGAGTGCAGACCAACCCCCTTTCCTTTGCAGGAAATACAGTAGGTCAAGAAGACCTCTGACATCTTAGTATGAATATATTGGTCTGTCTTTTTATATAGCTCTGTTTTCTTTGAAATAATTCCAGTACATTCTCTCTGCATGTCTGGAGTCATACTGCAACTCATTCAATGTATGTTTTCCCATTATTTATCTAGAATGTGGACGCCCGCCATAGTCTTAATTTGTCCCACCACAGTTTCACAATGATCCGAAAAATGTTTTACATAATAACATATCATTTTTTTTACGTTTGTTGCTGTTGCGTCATTGTAGAGCTATGTGCATTGCTCTTTTCCCAACCTTTAACACTGACTGTCCTCTGTGTACCCAAAATTTTAAACATTTTTACATTTTGAATGTTTAATTACATTAAGTTCTGTCTCCCCATAGTCGTGTAACCTACTAACTGCAGTTTATTTGATAACACAAATGTTATTTGTAAAATATGTTCTATTAAATTGCTCATTTAAGAGACGATTATTGTCACATAAAACACAAATGACTGATCAAAATGACCATGGCAGAAACTTTTTCATTTCTTTCAAAGCTCATATCTAACAGTTTATGGACACATAATAGGACTCGGTAGCAGTGGTGCTAAAGCAACAATATACAGTGTGTGAAGACATTGTCTGCCCCGGGCAAAATGATAGTGGCAAACTGAAGGCCAGGTGTCTACGTCTTAATCTGAGTTAATCAGTGTCACTTCATCATGGCGAGGACAGCTAAGTCATCCTGAACAGTCCCATCGACTTTCCATTTCCCTTCTTCTTCTGCCTCCAGTATGACGGACTACTGTGACCTAGTAGATGAGGCAGTTTAATGGTCTTCAGTAAGATTAGACTGAACAACACAGGCCATATGTCCAGTTACTTTGTTTAAGCAAGGCAAGAGCTGTTAAGTGTGACACAGAAATAAATACTTTTTTATTTTTACAGATTTCAGTTTTATTTTAAATTCAATTGAATTCAAATTATATCTAGAACACAATCAATAAATTGTTTACATTTGAAATACATCCACTACAAGCCACTATAGTTCATCAATTGGTTATGTGTGGGATATACTTAGCTTGAGAAAAATAGCAGGTGAAACTGTTGACCAGTCCCCCCCCCCTACATCTTTCAAGAAAAGAGTGCAAAAACCTCCCATGTATCTGGCTACCAAAAATTCTGAGTTTTGGGCAGTTGCACTGTAAGTGTAAAGGCAAAAAGAGGCGCTGTCAAGTATGTCTTTGGGAAAATAACCCCATCAGGAATCCAACGGCTTGTCAGACACTCAACTGACACATTTGATACAGTACATTTCAGTCTTGCTGGCGTCATGGTGAAATTGCTTTTAGTGGAGCTGAGATTTTGAAAGCTACTTTGTATTGAGATGTTTTTTTTTCCTCCACTTTGTTCCCTCCCCTTCTGACAGAGCAAAGATGGGAGGAGGGGGGCAGCCTGTGATGAGTTGGTAATAACTCCATACCTCGTCTTCACAAGGAGACATGACTTAAATGAATTCTGACGTACTCTGGCTACAGCCCATCAATATCATCCACCGCCATTAAATCAACATTCAAAAAATGGAGCTGGATACCTGCTCATAAAGCTGTGGTCCTGTGACAAAGGATTTGGACCTTAACGAGAAAGCAGGTGACTGATGCATAAATCCTACTATGCGTTGGTACTGAGGAGAATCTCTAATGAAAGTAAAACCTTTTAAATCCCATGCTGCTGCTTGACAGAGCGTCATTCCAACAGACAAAATGAATATGGGTGCCGGAGCTGTACTGATTAGAAGATTACACAGTAAACATCTGAAGATCAGTACTTCTTGGCTGAAGGACATCGCTCTCCTTATCGTTCAGTCCCTGCAACACAAATTTACTGTGAAGACAACACTTACTGTGACTGTTTGGATGATCAGAAAGAACTGAATCGCCATTTTTCATAGCATTTCTTAAATCACTGTTGAAGGGAGTTTATCCCAAAGAAGATGCCATCTCAAAGATTTGATTTCTTCACAGACTAATAGGAGTCTAAGTTATCAAATTCAAAGTTGGGAGTTGTGACTACACTGTAGTGTTTATTTCATTTACAAAAACTATGGCTTATGTGCGTGAACAACATTTTTTTATCAGGACTAAGACGATGACGAGACAGCACAGGCGGTTGTTAGCTGACTATATAAACATGCATTATCATCGTTGAAAAAAGATGAGGGTAAAATGCAGTTTAAAAAATAAAAGCTAAAATCAGTTATTGATGGAAAAAGGGAAGGAATTAAAGAGCTTTTTTTCATAATCTAGATGTCCTTATTTGAATGGATGCATTGCACATTTTTTTTATTATCTTTGTGGCTTAAATGCTAGCTGCAGTGAAGGCACTGGGTAGAAATCTGCTAACCTGAAGTAAAACCTTAAGTTGCACCACACAGAAACTGATGTAACCTAACGTTCATATGTTCACGACTTTTAGCAAACTTTTAAAACCATATTAAGCAAACTACCATAGACAGTGGTTTACATTGTCTATTAGCATCTCACAACAACAGGACATAGTGATACTGCTTGCAGATGAGGATTAGCTAATCTTTTGCTTAAGACAAGTGTATTTATTTTGGTGCATTAAACATGTTGTCCGTGCAAAAGTACCTAACTTAATTGCTATACACATGTCAGGTCTAGTAGATTTGTTAATGGGTCCATGTCAGCTACATGTTGTCTATTTGTGACATCTACTGGTTATTTAACCATAGCATATAGAAGATTATTTTGAGCATGAATTAAGTCTGCTGTGCAATAGTTAGTAGATACTTGGATTTCTTTGCGTGCTAAACAACACTACCAAGGCCTACAGAATTACAGAACGTGGAGAAGAAATGCTTGCTCGCGAGTTTTGTAACAAAATAAATGCCATAGTAACGTGTTTCAGGTCCAGAGTGAAACTCCACAGCCGCAGCGGTCTGCACCCAGACCCACTTGCGGCTGACGTGAAAGAAAGGATCAGGCCAAGGTTCATGCTTAATTAAGCAGATCCCGATCAGTTAAAAAGCCATGTATCTGCACCGATACCGATCATCGAGATGGGATCGGGGCGTCCTTATGGATTTATTGTAGGGCTGTTGTAAATGGCTCTTTTTGATTGTGAAGGTTTTCTTATTGAGGACACTCTTTTCTGATGGACTCGTATTGGAAGAGGTTCAATTGAATCTGATATGCTGATGTTGCTGCATCTTTCCCAAAACATTTACTTCAAAAAAGGGTTAGGTTGACTAACCATGACTACAACTCAAGCTAAAATTTAGTGACAGTATTATCACTACTTCACATGTAGCACATCACTGCACTGCCACTCTCCAAAAAGTCCTGCAAGAACTCAGAGTTCTGTCCTTGTGAAGGAGGAGGAGGAGGAGGAGGAGTGGGAGGAGGGTCACTCGGCAGAATCAGTCATACCGACAGCCTATGCAGGACCAAGTGTGTAATGTAGATCTATGATGCTGGACAGGGTCAGTGGAGGCAGTGGAGTGTGTTTTAGTGCACCATAACCTGAGATGAATGGGCAAGGTGGGGTAGTGCTATGGAAAAAAAAAAAAAAAAGAAAAGGTAGGGAAAACCCACTCTGCTCTACGATATGTGACTTTCTGGTGGAGATGAGTATTTAAGAAAAGAATCATGGTTGTATTTTTGCTCTAGTGGGTTGCCTTTAATTTACAAATGGCTGTTGTTGTCCTGTATTATACCCATATTTAATCAATATTTAACTGAAAGGAAAGAGATCAATGGGTGATATTCAGGGGATCACTTGCAGACCAGAATGTATAGATGGATTCTAATTGCCTACATGTTGTCAAGTTCAATTTGACGATAAAGACCTCACGTCTGCAGGCATGTCATTGCGATTGACAACAGGGTGCAGAGGCAAATGAAGTGAACTTAAGACTACCCCATGCCATATAAATAATATTTAATCCCTCTTTGGAAGGGAGAATCAGTAATGAGTCCCAGAGCTTTTTTAATGCATCACATTGCCTTCTGCTACAGCTGACACCAGTAGGATATAAACCAGACAGCTTTCTGTGGCCTACAATGGTGAGATACGGCAGCGTCTTCAAGATCGGATCCATCAAATAAAGTCTGGTTAAATCAGGGTATTAGACGCACCGAGTCTTTTGTCTGAAATGCGAAAGAATGTGAAGTGCGAGTGGGAAATGCTTTGAAGCACTGTCGTCCTTTGAGGTATTATTAAAAACCAAAGGGGTATTAGTTCAGATATTTGAATGTCGAGCTATATAGATGGTACCTAAATATGGAAAATATTTGATGTGCAGAAATCCAGCAAAGGGAAAGTATCTAATACTGACGCATGCCAATGCCATGAAAGCTTTCTTTTCTCAGATTAGCTGCTTTTTTTGTTGCTGCATTTTATGTTTCTTGTTCTTTATGTCTCCTTTCCCACATGTTTGAATGTCTACACAAATGCTCAGCACGCTGAAGTCAGAGCCTGAAAAAGATAATAATGCCATAACAAAACCTGTCCGCTCTCTGCTTCAACTCGTGTGAACCAGCCTGTCCAGACATTAAAAACATGGTGCATAAATGTGGGCCGGATCTGAAATGGTAATATTCTCTTTTCAAAACTCAAAAGTGTTTTGCATTTCACTGCATGATTCTTAATCTAGCCTCTAGGAAGCTGCCATCCCGTCCAGTAACATGCTTGTCTGTTATCTGTTTTCCAGCTATTAAAACATGTTGCAAGGCTTAATATACTATCCTGTCCTGCTGACACAAAGTGAGTGCAATATTACCTGAGTGGCGAGTAAATAGGTTCCACGGGGAATAATGACCATCAGCAGTCTGATCCAATAAAGAGGTGAGCGGAGAGATCGTGAATGGAAGATGAATGCATCTTATTAAAGAGTACTGACGCCTGGTCAGCAGACTGGACCACACCTGCCGAAACCCAGAGCCTTTATGCAGTCTCTCCGCTGTTTGCCCCTCACCTGGTTATCAGCGAATCTTTCACTGATTGCAGCTCAGATTAATTGCGATTCAAGATCAAATACAAATTGGTTTATTGACATTTTCCTCATCAGCAGACGACATGACTTTTTATTTTACTTTTTAAAGCTTTTGTTTTTCTTTAAAAAAAGAAAGAAAAAGAGCAAGCTAGCCACAAAAGCATCATTCTGTATGTCAGCATTTCACACCAGTGACAAAGTCACTTGGCTGTGGCTATAATTCTTTGTTGCTAGTCAACAGGACAGAGCCAGGCTATTTGTTTCCCCCTGTATCTTTGTGGTACCTTCATATTTACCATACAGCCATTATCAATCTTCTCATCCAAAAATGAGATGAACATTTTTCCCAAACTGTTTAAAGCTACAGTGTGTAATATTTAGAAGTATGTATTCACAGAAATTGAATATATTATCCATAATTGTGTTCATATATATATAATCACCTGCAACAAAGAACCAATGTTTTTTCGTCAACTTTGAATGAGGTAAATATAATAACATGAGGGGGACCTGACCTCCTTGTAAGTCGCCATGTTTGCTACATTGTGTTGTGCTGCGTTTCGGTTCCACTGCGACTTGGGAGGTCGGAAAAAGATTCTGGGTTCCGAGGTATAATGGAACACAGCATTAAACCAGAATACATCGCATTTGCCTTGAATTTCCAGTGCTGCGGGAAACCGGAAATGGAATTAGCGGAGCTCCTCCATAAAGCGCCCCCTGTCGGATGCTCAGTTGGTTGCAAAAATTACACACTGGGGCTTTAACTATTGCTTTCACCTTTTATAATAATAATAATAATAATACGTGATATGTTTATAGTGCTTTTCTGGGAACTCCACACCTTATTCTCATCAATTCCTTAACTGAAACATTTCCAGCTGTAAAAGAGAGAATCCCCTGTCTAATTATTACCTGTACGTGAGGTTGTATTGAAAGAAGTAGTTTACAGACTTGTGCACTACATGTTCACCACCATACTAGCAGAAATCCAGGACAGAAGATGGATTTCTTTCCCGATTGTATCCTCAGTCAACCAGGATGCAATGTTGCCAAAAGACATGTTACATTTTGTGTGAGGCGTGGATTTTTTTACCCAAGTGCAAAAGCTCAAACTCCCTCTCCCTTGCGTTTTTAATGCTGTTGCTATCAGCCTCGCTCCCTCCACCCACATGCATAACCCACCGCTGAATGTAACACATTCCTCCTTGTTCTCTGGGGCTTTTCAAGTCATTCTGGGCAATGTGGGAAATCACTTACTGAAGTGGAGGTGGATGAGGGAGGTTGAGGGAAAATGCAGGCAACCAAAAAAGTAAATTATACCATTTCCTGAGGCAATAACACCTGCTGAACATCAGAGTCCGATGTGTAATAAGAGTACTTGAGGGTGGATGTTTGAACAGTTTGAACTACCTTGCGCCAAGGAAACTTTGTTAGCTTAAGTAGAGTGCGTCTGAATCTTGTGCAGTTTCCTTATTATCAGCACTTTGACTACGTCTAAGTACGGAACATTGATTCCCATATTAAAGGTTAGTTCTCACACTGTCCTTTTTTTCCCATCAGATTCCTTAACTATGACACCCTGACACCATGGTCTCTGCTCTAAGATGCAGTTTGAAAGCCATGGCCAACTTGCACAGTTGCTGAAACTCAACTTGAACCCTTACATCTGGCTAGTGATTATGACTTCTAGGATCCAGTGTTTATACAACTGTGTAGCTACTTTGACCTGAACAGCATTTTTTTCATTTCTGTTTACAATTGCCAGTGAATTCAAGTTGTGACTGAATTCTACATTGCACCATAGGTGCAAACTCCCAGGAGGCAAATAAAAGAAGAAAAAAAACTTGTCAGTTTAGTCAAAATGCCTCTCTCATCTCAACATGATGCAGTGGGTGGCAGGAAGTGGTTGTGGTTCTGTTAGTTTTGCTGGCGATCTCTTTTTAATGTCTGCCAGCAGACATGCAGGGTGTCCAGGTGCACAGTCTGCAAACACCCCTCGAGAAATCAAGCCTTCATTATTTATTAGGCTACAAAATGAAGCTGCGAGAGGGGGTCAGTCAGCCGTGAAGCTGGCAGGAGGGAATGTTGCTTCCTTGTTTGCCAGTGACGCAGGTTGGAGCACTGGGCATTTACTGCCAGTGGCTGCACGAGCGGAAGATGAGAGAGATGCGGGATTCAATTCCACCTACTGCACGTGACAGGCCAAATATAGACTATCAGATGGAGTTGTCAATTCAAAGATGGCACGCAATCCTTTTACACCTCCCTACCCCCACCACCAGCCCCCCACCCCTCCTCTCCGGAATCAACCATTTCAGGTCCCAGATAATCTTTAATCATGCCCGCTCATTTTCTCGCCCTACATTCTTTCTCCTCTTTCTGCTTTGACAGAATTGTAATTCCTTAAAGCCTTAAGTTTTTTTTTCTTCTATTCAAGACATTTTCTCGCCTTGCCTTTTAAACTTGATAAATGCCATTTGACTTCCTGTCCTCTGGATGGTAAAAAAAAAAGGAAAATGGAAAGCTGTTTTCAAACATTCTGCAAATACGATGATTCAGTTGATTTTCTTCTTGTTATACTTTCAGTAAAATTGCGTTGTTCCCATATGGAAAATCTTTCCATCTAATAATGCATACCAATAATTGCCCCTGTTGAAGTTCTTACTTAGGGCATCATAGAAAACTTTTAATATGTCACTTCTGTCGCAGACCGAAAACGCACCTGTTCAGACTTACTCCCTGAATTTATTTAAAAAATAGATTAAATTAAATTCTAAAATGAGCGCTTGAAGCTCTTTTTGCCTAGTTGATAAATGTTTATGTACTCTATTGGTTCTTTCACTTTTTTGGTGATATCTTAATGGTTGAATGGACTTATTGTCCCTTTGGACAAAAGCCAAATGAATGTAATGTAACACTGAATGAATACTTCTAGAGTGTGTAAAATCACACTATGATCTCTGTGTCCAAGGGTGTCATCTCTAAATTGCTTTTGATTTGAAAAATTTTGAAAAAGTACTCTGTTACTGCTACATATTGTCAACCCATTTGAGGCAATCTTGGTGCCATAAAAGTCTGTTCTTGTTAAGCTTATGCTAACCCAAACACTAATCTATCTGTGTGGCACTGGGATGGTTAAAAGAAATAAAAAATCAACTCATAGGTTGGTAGTTAATCTTATCTGCATATGACCTGTCATGGACATCTTAAAAGGTTAGTTTAATCAAATTCATGCAATTATGCTGTACTAAAATTAATTTAAGGTTGGTATATATATTTGGCAAAAAGTTTACATGCTGGGGCAAAGAACATAATGTGAGGGTTAATGTGTTGTGGCCTCCACAATTTAACTTTAATATCAGTGCCACCGCTTCATCTTTTCCTGGTGTGAAAATGTATTTATCTCCATCTGAGCGTTTGAATTAAAAGAAAATCATGGTCGTATCACAAGAAATCTCAGAAGAGCCAAGCAGAGTGAAAATAACCGCCAGCAGCCTCTGACGAAAACATGTTCGTGGAGAGCTCCTTAATAATGGTTTGGCCTTTGGTAATGGATCCATTGTGGTAGCAGCATTTCTGCAGAGGCTGAGAGCGACTTGCCAGGTTGTAGTGAAGACGGACGTTCCCAAGCACTTTGACCCTTTCTCCCTCATGTCCTCTGAGGCTCCTATTGTCCTTTCTCCCTCGCCTCCTCACCTCCTCGCCCCGTCTGTCCTGAACTTATTTTTTTCTCATCCTGACGCACTCTTCTTCGCAGATGTACTCCCCTTCTGTATCCTTACCTCTATCTACCCTCACAACTTGAGGCTTAATTTCTCACCTCCCTCACACACTCTCGTCTAATTTCTTTCTCATTCCGTCTCTTTTTCTCTCTCTCTCCCTCTCCCTTTTCAGACGTCAGTGTGGGAGTAAAAAGGATTAGTCAAACCAAGAGAGGGAGCAAAGCACTAAATCATGGTATTGAATTCTGGCAAAATAAATTTGGGCTTCTCACGCCAAGTGAGAAGTCAAGTCTCAGGCTGTGCAGTTTCCAACACATCCAACATGATAACGGTGCATAATGAATGTCATTTTAGAATGACAGATTATCTAAACTGCTCCAGAAAATTGTATTGGAGGACACTGAACAAATATCTTTAAAACTACGAAGGATTCGGCACAGTTTTTAAAAATCTTATATCTTTATATTTGTCCTCATGTTACATCAATTACTAACAAATCATTTTTTTTTATTCTCAATTTTAAGTTACACATTTTTTACATTATGTATTCATTTTTTTGCAGTTAATGTCAATTTAACCGGTTGATTTAAGAATCATTTAGGACTTCTTGGCAGATTCACAATAGCCTAAGCAGAATACATGTGGTATATTCAACACTGAGCTTGATGTATTGTATATGGAAAACTAATCAGTCACATTTCATAATTTAAAACAGTCCAAAATAACTAAAAAAGAAGAATGAGTGAAAGTCCAAGCCTCTTTGCCACGAGAGGCCGACTCCGTCGGTAATGTCAGAGTGCTGGGGTGAAGGAAAGGCAACAGTCTGAACTCGGAGCCAGCACTCTGTCTGTGAGGTTACGTGCCCAGGTATGACAGGCGTGTAATGAAATCCCTCTCTTCTTTACACTTAGCATCAGAGTCGGCGTGTAGGCTGATAACATTTCCACCACAGAAACACTACCATGTGAAAGGTTCACCACACTCACTGAGCACTAAATGTCTTACTGGCAAAATGGCCACATGTTAACATTCGACCCTAGAAAAGATATTGATAAAACCTTGTGCAGGCCTAGTATTGTTCTACAGCACATTCAGTCCATTGTTGTTATCATGAAGGACAACTGTAATGTAGAATACAAATTTGAGGTTTGACCTAAATGTTCTAATGAAACAAAGCAAAATGTTGTCTAGAGCCCAAAAGAGTAACAGCTGCATATTTAGAAATGTACTTCACTTCCAAACTAAATTGTCTGTTACACGTAAGTTGGCGTCTTGTAGAAATGTTTGCTCAGTAATTATAATAAAGTAAACTCTAGCACAGTAGAACCACTTGAAGGCCATTAAAGTCCATGGCTCCTACCAATAGAGTTTATTTTTCCTCAAAATATTGCACTTTTAATCCATCAATTGTCACATATATGGAGAACTGAATATTGTCAGAACGGATATGCCTCAGCAACAAGAGGGTGAGGACAACTTTAGTGAGAATGACAGATGGTGCCCCCGTCGAAGGGACACTCTCCGAACAGCTGTAGCCTCTGAAAACAGACTGCACAAAGATTTTAATGAAGGAGACAAAACGACTGAAGAAGAGAGTCCAGCGGACGACCAGAGCCATTAGCGAGCTGCAGGCTTTCTACTACACAAGTTGGTCTTGCAACAATGATGCATCATATTATGTTGCCAAAACTTTCCCATGCTATTAGCGGTCCTTAAAGAGGGAGCTGGAACTACTGGGATAGTCTGAGTCATGCCTGTGTGTCAGTTGTGGTTCTTACTGTGGCTCAGCAAACTTATGAATGTTGAGATTGTTGGTTTGGCCAAGTTGGTGCCTCTTGTTCAGATTTCACTTCATCATGGGTCGGTCTCTGGCCTCTGTGCAGTTTGCCAACAAAGAGGACAAACTGGTTGAAGCTTAGTGTTATGAAAACAGATTAATTCAGATGTATAATGTTTGAAAATCTTTTAAAGAGCTCATCAATTAGGTCTATGCCCAGTGAAACTCCGAAACTCTGTCGAGCCGTGCCCTTGATGCTTCAACTTCTTCCATCTGTGGTGCGCCAATGGCAACACCGGAAACGGCGCTCGGTTAGATTCATGTCAAATTCAGCCTTAATGAGTTTTGGCCTTATGTCAGACCCTGATTTTAAGTCATACAGTATGTTCTTCTTGAATGGATCATTTACAAACAATTATTAGAAAACAGCCTGGAGAAAGGGAACAGATGGGTTACATAACTCAGTGTTTGCAAGGGGGAGCTTTTTAGCAATCTCTATTTAGTTCCACCATTAACAATCAGTGGAATGTGAATATTTGTAAAATGGAAATTTTTTCCCCACTCCATAGCACTGACATACTAGAATATATTCTACTCCATAGCTTCAGAATACAGAAATTAAACTCAAACCATTGTAAGTTCACTGTAGAGTATGGGCTTCTAGTCACGACTATTTAAATCATTGTTGTCATGCCAGTCCACGTAGACTTAATGTGCTTGCATGTATGTTTCTCATTCTTTTTAACTGACTCATTTAACAAAGCCTATTTCAGTGTGGGATTGTACTGCAGAGAATGCTACAGAAACTTAGCGCTGCCACAGGGCCCCTCGCTGCGCCAGAAACAAATGAAAGCGAGTCAAGGCTGTGAACAGCTTGCAAGGGTACAAGTAGGGGTGTGTGGGTGTGGAGCAGGGTGTGTTGCTGTGGAGACAGGAGGAGGAGGGTAGTCTGTGGGTGGTAGGCCTTAGGTGGTGTGAGAGGGCACTTGCAGGTTTGACAGATTCCTCCCTGTGCTGTCGTACTGCCAGGAACATGTGACCTGTGAAAAGCAAAGTGACAGACAAGGGATTTTTGTCATAACGTATTGATATACCACGTTTTTATTTCAATCAGAAAAAAAACAACTACCATTAGCCGCTTTCTTTGTCAGCCAATCTGTTTTCCTCTCCTTCCCTGCCAGCATTCCCTCAAACATGCCCATGTGTTGGGCAGTTCTGCTGTGCTCACTGGCAGATGATGTTTCCACATAAAAACCTCTGCTTTAAACAAAAGTGAGTTTGTCCTGTTTGATTGTAGTGATATTCATAAGGATGGCTTCAGAGGCAACGGTGGATGGGATCAAGGAAAGTATCTTTTGTGAGCACTGTTCGTCAACTGCGTGCCCCTCAGTGTGCGCACAATTACCCCATGCTCATTAATGCTCTGTGTGATATCGGCATAATGACGCGCCCTGCATCCGCACGTCTCACTCACACTGTCACCACCCTGAGATTAGATCATCTCATGTTGACAGAAAACCTGCTATCCAGCTTCAGCATCCGAGGAAGGGAAGCAACAATGCATGGAAACGGGCGCAGGCAATGTCAATATGTCTGCCTTGCCTCTGTGGATGTATTGTTTTCATTACGTTACTGCAGCTTGAAAATGCAATCTGGAATGTATTAGTGCGTTTAAGGTTTAGCTGTATAAAAATATTTGAATTGGGCTGAATGATGGGCTTATAAGTGTTTTATTTAACATCAAAATGGGGTGGCACCAGAAAAGGTCAATAAGCTGTTTGACTAATATAAATCATATCAGGCCTGTTAAGCCGTGACGGTTGTGCTTCTCACAAACTGAAAACTGATCCAAATCAAATAATCCAAATTAACCGTCAAATATTTTGTTTATATGTATAACAGGTGATCTGATCTTTAAAGCTTATGTAACTGATTTTAACTGTTTTTGCCATAGTAAAAACTATTATCAAAATTAGGCTCAACTGATCTCGTCATTTGATAGAATCATAACATTTCGAATACTAGTTGCTGAAGATCACAACACTGAATATGAGTGGTCATGTAATAGTGAAAGCATTAGTGGACAGATAATTTTCTATCCACATAATGTCACCATATTATGTCCCTCTTTTAAAGGATGACCCTTCCAAAAAAGAGATGTTGCTGATGAATTTTAACCAAACTATACGTCTGTGACACTAGGAATGGCAGCGTTGGATCAGACTGAAAGACTATTAATAACGCTAGACAATATTGGATGAATAAAATTTCCTATTAATGGGATGAATTCTAATGACTTGGGTGATCCCTTGACTTTTCATCTGGAGCCATCATTAGGTTAAAAATTAAATTTCGCCAATACTGCAGTTCATGACCGAATATCATGTATTCCCATTAGTCTCTGTTGCACTTGTAGCATGCTAACATGGTGACAATGGTAAAATGTTACCTGCTAAAAATGACATGTAACTGCAGCTTTGTCTCTGTGAGCATTTCAGCATTACGACATGAGCATTAAGCTCAAAGCACCACTATGCCTGGATGCTGGCATTGCTATAGTCTTAACTAGAGTAAGGGCAGCACACAGTGGAATGTAATGTGATGAAATACACCACAGTTAAATCTGTCACGATAATTACGTTATCGACTTATCGTAAGTCCTCTCGTCTGTTCTCGTCGTATGATTTATAAATCACTGGTTTGGTCTATAAAATTTCAGAAAATATGGATTCATTAGTATTTTTCTAAAGGCACCGTGTCTTCAAATGCTTGTTTTGTCTGAGGCCTTAACGCAAGTCTAAACTTTGGATTGCATTTCTCTCAGCAGCAACTCAAATCGTGTACGACCAATAGGCCTGTATTGCAAGCTCACATGATTCTTAAAATGATGATAATATTGTTTATTGCAATAGTTTCTGGGACAATATATCGTGCAACAAAAAGTACTTATTGTGACAGACCTACCCACAGTTATTTTCTCATATTAAGCCTGCACACGGTAGGCCAGGTATTGAAAAGAGCAGGAGTTTTATCACATATCAACTCTTGTTCTCTTGTTGAAGTGAGTGAGAGAATATATTTCTTGTGCAAATGGATGGTTTGGACCTTTACAGGTGCATAATCACAGGTCTCCTGGGTTTGGCTACATGCTGTCTCTACTGAGGTAATCAGAACCACCAGGTCATGATTTGGACCAAAACTTTTAAAACCATCAAAACTCTGCATAAGTTTTTACTTAGAAATGAGGTCCGCTAACACAGTGAACCCAACTGTTTCTCCAAACCGAACTCTGCAGCCTTTTGGATGAAACTCCAGTGTGTGCAGTATCTCACTTGAATCAGCTGCATACTTGACATTGAAAGCATAGACTGTGAACAAAATGAGAGCACAGAACTGGGCAGCGGGTTGAGGGAGGGAAGCCTCTACCATGCATGTGCATTGCCGTAGCCTGTCACCGGGGGGACACATTGTGCTTCAAGAAATCCCCTTATTATTTTCCTTCCCATAAGTGAGATAAACCCTCCATAAAAAAAAACCTCGCCGCCCATCGACTGCTCTTTAAATGTATAGCTATTTGACATTGAGTGTGTGATGGGAAGTGTGTGGGGTGGGATAGCTTTGGATGCAAACGTTTCAAAGAGTAGTCTCAGATTTAGCGCTCCTCTTTGCAGACTGAGAGACACACGCCTCTGCTGCCTCAAAACACTCATTCTCTAACATGGCATCTCTGGTAATGGGAGATTAGCGTAGAGAAAAGGGAGACAGAAGGCGAGAGGAGGAAAATGGTAGAAGGAGTGGAATAGTGGAAGACAGATGGAAAGGAGGCAGCAGGGGGCTGCGCATGGAGAGGGAAGTAGAAGAGATCAAGAGAAAGGAAACAAACATTAAGATTTAAGCAGACCTGCCAAACTGTATACAATTTGCACAGCAGTTACACATTTTGACATTCAAATATGCTGTTACAATTTTTCACTCTGAAGTACGCAGAAAGCTAGTGAAGCCTTATGAGTTTGACCAGAGTGCGGAACTCTAAGTCTATTCCATCGACAGTCTATCCTGCTGAAAAGCAAAAGAAGAAGAAGAAAAGTTTGACCATCCATAGTGCTGAATTCATTCCACTTGCCCTACTTCACAAAAGAATCTGATTTGAATTCCTTTGAAAATGTAACCAGACTGAGACTGAGGAATGTAGTGGTAATTACTTGAGTTAACATTACCCTTTATTTCACTTATGTATCTGCAAGCTAGCTTGCTCGTTCAGCAGTCATTAAAATTGGCTTATTAAGTGATACTGTTCATGTGACGCAGATGGTTGAAGGTGACTCTCCATAGCATTCATAATATTAATTATTACAGAACATACCTGTAATTTTAAGAAGCAGATCAAGTTTGAGACTTGCTTATGTTGTTGTAAGATTCTCTGAGGGTGAAAATTAAGCAATTATTTGACAACCCCCCCCCCCCAACTCTCCACCTCATGTACATGTTTGTGGTTTGTGGTTTTCTTACCAGTGATTTTATAGCCCTCGTGCTTGTCTCCTGACAATACTACACTTTTACTTTTTCCGTCGGTGACATTTAATCTGAACTATATCCAAATGTCCACCTGTTTTGTTGCCCCCATGCTGTTTTCCCTTCACTACATGTTTTTCAAATTTCCTATAGCCATAGTGATTTTAAGTACATAGCTTAGTACAGGGCAGTGCCGTTATCCGTGCGTCCGTTGTTGCCCTGTTGGTGTGCAGAATCACCACAGTGTTGATTCAAGTGTGCTGGATGAGAAATGCACAGAACAAACCATTAGAAGAAGGTCATTTAGATGATGGGGGGGGGGGCGATGATGCGTCTCTCACTCTCTTAGATCACAGCTCAATTAGTTTAGTGGTTTCTCTTTCGGTAACTTCTCTGATGAACCGGAGCTTATCCTCGAACTTTAAGGCCGACGTTCACATCCAAGGCTGTAGCAAAGTGCTGGTACTTCTTTAATACACCTGGAGCGACTCACTTCTCGCAACAAACCCGCTAATTTAGTCTGAGTCACATTTACACAGGTGCATGTACGCTGTTGTTATGTTGTTGACCGCAGCTCTTGAGACGAAGGCAAAGTGTCACTGAAAAATAACTAGTCTGAATTGATTCATATAATTACGAAAGTGTTTGTTTACTTCCATATAGACGGAGAGGGAACATGGATTAGAGATGCAGGATGGAGCTCGGGGAGGGACAGGTGAGGAGGGGGGCGAGGAGAGCCGGAGATAAAAGGGTGGAGAAACGTAGGAGATGAGACAATAAAAGAGAAAAGGTCTGGATGGGATCCCTATTGGCCTAATACTCCACGATTCATGTTCTGTTGGTTGTACCATACTTTAAATGGAAAACAGCATTCTTAATGAATCTCCCCTCAACCCCACCATGGTCACATTGCTTCATCGCTGATCAAGCAGTTTTATGGCTGGTTGAAAAGCCTTCGAGCTGGTCATTGGCAGATGAACTGAAAAGTAAATTTTAGACCCTGTACTCAGTTATTGCTCAACAATGGCAGTGGTAGCAATCATTTCAGATAATTGTATTCCCCATAAACTTTTCTGATATAATAAAATATGCTACAAAGATTGCCAATTAGTGAGACTCAATTTTCAACAGGGCTTCATGTTTTGCTTCAAAATAAATAGGTGCTCAAGATTAAAGCCAGGAGACTGGGACTCCGACTTTGAGCCAGGACACTGAACATTAGTGTCCGACCTCAGTACTAGTCCTGTGGCTGAATAGGAGGAAACCCCCTTTGCATTAGACTGTGGCAGCCTTTTAGTTGGGATTGTTTAAGTAGGGATGAGATGTTCACTTGTCCATGTAGTGTACCTGCCTTTTCAACTTGTCTAGAAGATAGAAAAAATGTCTTCTACAATATATCATGATGTTCATTTTCTAAATGGTGCTATATTTGGTCCTAGTAAAATCAACGATAAAACCCATGTGGCATGATTGACAGCTGGCACCATCCAATCGGTGCGCCAAGAAGACGAGCCAAAAATGGCTCAGGTCAAAATGCTGAACTCGAGGCTCCCAAACGGCAGTTCACGAACCAATGGGTGACGTCACGGTGTGTTACCATTTGGTCTATAACCATTAGGAGCCACTGAGTACTAAATCCTTTTTCTACCATCCTGTATCAGTCATGAGAACCAGAGGACACTCTCTGGCCAGGGATTTGATTTGTATGGGTGGGCCTGACAAATCTCTTTTTCCCTACTTTCTAATGCAACAACGGATTCATATCGAATATCTAAAACATATTAAAGCCCAATCATGAACTGATAATTATTTATTTCTGTATATTTCTGTGAGAATACTTAAACTTTGGTCAAAATTATATGAATTATAACCCGACAATATAGCCTATCATTAACTAGAATGTCAAAGTATGCTGATACCCTGTGTTCTCAGTCACCCCCCCTATCAAACCTTATATTTCATACACAAACAGTTTGACAAAGTCAATTATTAATGCTGTAGAAAAGTTACTGAAAGTCATGAAAACAATGACACTGTGACAGTCAGTTCGGGGCCATTTTATACTGTCTCTCACATATCTGATACTCAATAGAGACAAACATGCACTGAAAAAGCTCTGTTTCTTATATCACAACTGGAATCTGCTGGAGGTTGTTAATCCTTGTAGTGAGGCTTTACCTGCTGCTGAGTGTCTGTCCTCATTAGGTGACATCTTTTCTCTTTTATGTCCATTTTCACAGAGAAAGACGAGTGCTAATACTATTCTAGCTGAGCCGATGTCTGAAGTATGAAGCAACGTGTTTAGTACTGGATAACCAGTAGATCGTGCAATTTGAACTTATCATCAGAAACTGAGACCATGATTTCACAATAAATACATAATATTCAATGTACTAATGTTACAATATTGTTGAATAGAAAAGCAACATTTAGATAAAGCACAAATGTAGCCAATATGTAATATAATGACAATCATGATGCATGGTTCTCCAGGGATGACCTAATTCCTGGAAGGGCAGGCCTTGCCCCCTTCGGTCCACCGTGCTCTTTATAATTGTTCATATTTGAAGTATCTTAAGAAGGTGAGGAGGATGTGTTGTTGGACCCTCAGGATTCGTTTGGTGTTCCAGACAAACGCACAGTGTATCGGATTCCTCTCTTCCCTGTGATCCTTGCACCAGTCAGATGCTTACATCAGTGCCAGCTCCTGCTAAAAACTCTTCTTCCCCTTCTTTTCCCTCCTCCTCCTCCGTCTGATGCTGCAGGGATGCAAAAGCTTTGACAACTTCTGTCTGTGATAGACAGTAAAAAAAGAAAGAAAAAAAAGTGCTGAAAGAGAGAGGTGAGAGAGAGAAGGGATGGAGGTGGGGTAGGGTTAGGGTTGACGTTAGGGGAGAGAAAGAGGGAAAAGATGGAACGAAAACATTCTTTGCTTATGCTCTCTGGTAATGAGACATCACAAAAGGCAGACGGAATGACAAACAGACAGTGCGAGAGCAAAAGAGGACAGCGGCTGGGAGAGGAACGACGAACAAAGGGGAAGAGGGAGAGAGAGAGAGAGAAATGAAGAGATATTGACAGAGAAAGAAAGATCTACAGGAGAGAGACAGTTGTTGTTCTTTATAAGACCACATTATTTAGTTTTTTTTAAAAGTCACAGACACTGAAAAGCAGGTCGGCCGCACGGCTCCGGCAGAACTTCTCTTTATATACAAATAAATCCCGCAGGGCTGTTTGAGTCTCTGTGTTTGTGTGTTTTGGTGCGTATACGCTTCTGCATTCATTTGCATTTGTGGATGCAAATGTGTTGCATTTTTGCTGTGTGTGTGTGTGTGTGTGTGTGTGTGTGTGTGTGTGTGTGTGTGTGTGTGTGTGTGTGTGTGTGTGTGTGTGTGTGTGTGTGTGTGTGTGTGTGTGTGTGTGTGTGTGTGTGTGTGTGTGTGTGTGTGTGTGTGTGTGTGTGTGTGTGTGTGTGTGTGTGTGTGTGTGCGCATTAATCTAATTGTCATACGCATGCAGCTATGAGTGGCTGGGATGTGTGAGGGCGAGCAGCTGTGTGTCTGAAGGCTGACCCCACGTTGCAATCATGCAAGCCAGACGACTGTATTCCAGCGCTCCTTCTGAGGCCCAAGGCGAGGAAATGTGGAGCTCAGCACAACAACGTTAGCCTGTGAATGGATATGTGTGCGTCAAGTGCAAGCAAAGAAGAGAGAGTGTTTGTGTGAATGAATGCAAGTGTGATTTGGGGGGATAATGCTGCTCTTTTGTGGACGCGGCAGAGATGTGTGTAAGCATCACTTCCTCTTGTTTATGCCATGGGCGACGTGCTGTCCATGGAAGAGAGCCCCAGCCAACTTTGCTGACGCAAGGTCAAACACAGGCATGGGCCCCGGGTTGCTTTGAAACAGATGTTAGCCCCCCGCACACTCACACCCGCCCCCCCTTCTCTCTCTCTCTCTCTCACACCCCAACTCCCACACAAATGTGTTGCCTATGACAGCACTGCGTAGGGTAGGGGTCTGATCAAACTCACACGACCAACTACATAGATTTCTCTCTCTGACCAAAGTGCAAGCCTCTGGGTGTAGAACCATCCTCTGCATCCTAAGACATGACGGGCGCTGCACCCTCACACGCCCCCTCCCCTCATTCAACAGACTGTATTTGTACAGGAACAGAAAAATCAGCTTTTTTAAAAGTTTGGCCAAACTTCTTCATGAATGACTTGACAGGCAAAGATCTGATTGTGCATGTGTTTGTACCACATGGTTCAAAGCAACATGAGATGACTTTAAAGAAAGGTCATGTATGTATATGGGTTTGTAATGAGGAAAAAAGGTGACGTTTCTTTCAAGGTTTTAAGCAGATTTAAAATCACAACAAAGATACACGACAAGATTTAGTGCTATCTATGATATGGTGCAACATATAAGACTGAAGGGCTTTTCTGGAATTATTTTCTACTTTTCTTATCAACATACAAACTTGCTTTCAGTTACTTTACCTTTTTAAAGTTTCAAACAAAACCATTAAATACAGGTTCATTTTAGTTTTTATCTACCCTTGAGTAAAATAGCTGTGTAGCAGCTGAGTATAATACATATTTTATGAAACAAATACATTGTGGTGTTTATAGATATTTCGAATTAGCTTAAGCAATACCATAACTGTCTATCACAAAGTTTCAACCACAGAACATGACATCATGCTGAGAGAAGCTAAAAGTAAAAGATTAAATAACCTGAATGCTGGGCTTTAGAAAAAGCCTATCATTCAAAATCAAGCCATATTTTTGCATCGTTTAGGTGGTTGATAAACGCACATTTTGCGGGTTGGATGGTGGGGTTGACTCTCATAACAGGTCTGCTGGGTGCAGGAATATCCAGCACATCACTACAGCCTGTTTGCTTTTACATCAGCATGCCCTAATAATTCACAAAAAGCGTCAGGATGATATTTCCCCGGCAATTTGGGGAGTCTTAGCCTCCCTGAGCATGTTATTAATGCAGCTTATTATAGCAGCGTTAATGTCTCCTTGCATGACATTGACCTTGTCCCTGCATGCTCATCAACAATGCAAAGACTGCAGGGAATGCATGCAGAGCTGTTTTTAAAACCCTACAAATTCATGGTACTTATATATTCATGTTACATTTCACCCAGAAGCAATCAGGCTATACAGGTTATAAATGACAGCATCGAAATATAAAGGAGGTGGAAAACAAATATGTATCTCGGCTAAAGCTGGTCTGACTGGTCTAAGGACAGCTTTGGCAAGGGCAGCAAAATATTGCATACTTTTAAATAATTACAAATTCCCCTCATGCTTGCGAACATATGTCACCTTTTAATAAGCTACAAATTTGGCTCACTCACTCCCTGTATGCTAAGTTTGATAAAATGGCACCTTGCCATCAATTAACATTTCAACCTCTGCAGCTAACATATTGGCAATAAAATAAATTTTAAATTCCAAATCGCGGAGGAGTTGAAATTCTAAGTAATCCCTGCAATTTAACCAAGAAACCTAAAATCCATCAGTCATGTAAAATCAATACCTCAAGATCAATAAGATGAAGTGAGTGAGGGTGGGTGAGTTATGGGCTCTGAGGGACAAAAATGAAATGAGATTCTGGTTTGACCCCACAGCAGAGATAAAAATTGATGGATAAAATCCCTACCAAAAGCTCGCCATTCCCACCAAGTTCAGTCCAGATCAACCACCTGTAAAGCCTATACTGCCATGTGTGGATTATGATTATATATGAAGTCTCTGAAAGACTTAAATACACAGAATAGTTAACATACTTTAAAATGCGCAGGATATTGATTATTTTTGCACATAAATATATGTTAATGCTAAAGCTTTCTTTTTGACGCAGCTGTTGTGACTGCGACTCACTTCATGAAGCACGAAGACAGTGGATTGTGCTGCTGTTTATCCAGATGTTAGAGTGGGTAAGGCATGTTATCTAAGTGATACTGGAGCTAGATTGATTGTTTGTGCCAGACGGTTAGCAGCCATTGCAGAAAGCAGTCGACCCCCTGGGTCTTGCGTGCACTCCGGTGTTTACTGTGAAAGGAAGGGACAACTAAAGCTGTGATGTTATCGGGTCTGCAAGGACAAACATCAGCGTGGAACGTTTCCTGCACCTTGTTGATTGCGTGCCTCAAAGAACTGAGCAGGTTGTAAAAGCATGAACGGGCCCATCCAGGTGGATAACACTTCATTTTCCATGTGCAATAGTTCTCTGAAGGTAGCTGGAGCGCAGCTGTGAAGTGATTCTGAGGGAGGATTCACTATTTTGCTCAGCCTTAGTGTCTTATTCTGTTCACACCGGGAACCTTCGCATGTTCAGCAATATGTAATGCTTGTGAATAATAGGCAAAATATATGAAGAATCAAGTATTCAATTATTAGTCAGATCTTCCATTTGTGGATTTTTTTTTATGTGATTATAGCACTTTTCTGTATTATCCTGATATCCTAACTTTAATTTGTAGAACATTGCTGGTAGTTTCTTTGCATTACTTCAGTCTCCAGTTCAAAGTCACTATAGGGAGGGTTTGGGGTCTATGGCGAGTATATTCCTGTCATTAGGAGTTGCCAAGTCCAGATTTGTCAAATCCAACACTTAGGCTTGTTGGGCTTTAATATTTGCTTGTGTTTAAATATATTTCTGCCTTCTTTTTTTTTTTAAAGAGAAGATTACAGCATTTTATTTTATTTCATTTTCTTCGCTGTGCTGTTCTCAGGGTCCAAAATTAATTTTTGTCTTTGGCAAGTAAATTAGGGATACCACACGCCACTCTGACGGATATAAGAAGAAAAAAATGTCCTACGTGCGATATAAAAGCTGCTGGTTGCTGTCACTTCAATCTGCTGGATCCTCTGCACTGCACCTGACGTGTGTCAGTCATCAAGCCGCAGGAATTTGGTATACAGTAGCAGTGGCGTGGGGGTGTGCCCCCGGGTGGCAGTCAGGCGGGTGCGGTGTCTGTTGCGCCATTGGGTAAGGCAGGTTCGGTGGAGGGGGTCGGGTACAGCGGTCTGGCGGCGGCGACTCTGGATGCATGTCGGGCCCTTCTCGCGGATCTCCCCAGCTACGGCCCCCACCGGGACCCCCCATCCCGGCAGAAGGCCAGCCAAGAACCAGCCAGCCAAAAAGTTAATTTTGGACCCTGGCTGTTCTGCATCCTATGTATCCATGGTTCTTTCTCACAAACTGAAATAAATGGGGCACAAACACAGTGTTATGTCTCCATTTCGTACAATCAGAGACAAATTACAGAGTCATTTCCTAGAAGCTTCCAGGGAAACTATTCAGGTAACTGAACCCACGGAACCAAATATAAAACCGCAGACTATGTTCTTACTGTGAATAGAATGTTGTGTGCTTCATTATCAACCAGAATGCTATACATAAAGAAAAAAAACGTTGTTTGTATGTTGGTGACTGTACTATCACAGTCACACATTTTCCAGCAGGCCTAGATTCTAGTATACACTTGGTGTAGTGTGATGCACCGCTCTATTAAAAAATAGAGAAGCTTTTGTACTTACTGAGTTGCATTCTGCTATCTCATAAATGCATAGAGATGGTTTGAAATGCTTCCGTAAGGACTCTTGTGCTTTAATAATTCTAAGTTCAAAAAGGCATGATGGAATGTGCAAAATGGAGAACTGGCATTAAAATTAACTATGAATCTTTTGAGAAATTGGTGAAGGCCAGAGTTTTATAAAGTATCTTGTCTTTGAAGTGAAATATATCATGATCTTGAATAAAAGCCAAGAAGAACTCATTGTTATGGATCCTGGTGATGTTGCCTCCACCAGCGTTAATGTGATATTGTTTCTCTTTTTCAGTAAAGTTAGATTTCTAGATGAACAACTCATTACAGTAAAGTTTAGCATTTTCTTAAACACACCTATTTTTTTTACCCTGATGTCACTCCTTAGTTTGAAACCCATATTATAATTTTGTTTATAAAATGGCATGAGTCACAAGGAACAGTGAAAAGGCACATACTTCTCATAGATAAGAAACTAAAAACATGTCCTCAAAAAAGGTAAAACACAGCTATTCAGCCCTGCTTAATAAATTAATCAATACCTTTATCTTTAAAAAAGTTCTCACAATCATTTTTTGCCATCTGCTAAAATTTACTGCAGTGTCAGAATCGGGCAAGAGTACAGTGTAAAAATGTATTATTGGAGTCCTTCTTTTTTTTAAACCAAAACCCACAAGTTAAAGAGTAAACGACATGACTCATAAAGAGAATGACTCATCTCCCCATCTGCGTGAATACAGTATATGCATGTCAGCCTGTCGTCAGACGAGGCCGTATATGAAACGTAAACAAACGCACCGAATAAGTCTGTGCATGGGAGTGAAACCTTAATCCTATTTCCAGTTTGGCTGATGTCGAAGACAGAGGGAAGAGCCATACCTGTCTCTTTGTTTCTTGCTACCACTAACCTGAGTCTCGGATAGTATGGGACACTAAACCAGGCAAAATGCACTGTAGCCCCATTGTGTCACTTCTCCTCTCAGTATAATGTATTCATGTTGCACAGCGTTTTTTTTCCGAGCAAGGCCTATCTGATAATTGTGTAACACCTGCAGTACTTATCTTACACACAGTGTTTGACATGTAGCATGAAATAAAAGCACGAGTTGAACAGCGACACGTCTTAAACCCAAGTCCAGTTAGCACTTGTTACTGTCACAGTGGTGATTGTGCTGTCACTTTTAGTTGCCGTGTTTTTTTATTCCCTTGTGCTTTCCTGTCGCAGAACAGTGTGGCTGTGTTATGATACTTTACATAAAGTAACATCAGAAATGAGAAACTACCAACAGGAGCAGTCGGAATCGCGTCGCACTCTGCATGGTTTTAATCGCTTTTCTGCTGCTTGTTCAGGACCAACAACAATTGACTTTACAGTGAGTTTGCAGGAGATTCAAGTCTGTATTTTCATCTTTTGTGCCCAGATTAATTTGTGCAGCATGTAATTCAAACTGCTGTCTCAATACCTGCTCTTCCCGCCTGTGTTTCCCAGTGTGAAATGCTGTTTTGAATTGGTTCAGTTTGGTAACTGCTGTTAATACTCACCTTTCAGTCATGTATTTTGGCATTTCTCTTCACAGCTGAACATCTTTACACCTGTCTGCCAGCTATTGTGTCATTGCCAGTGCTCATGTGGATTGCCAATGTGTCTCTTTGAAGATTTTCACCAACATTATGATTCAAAACCTGCCAAATCTTCATAGGATTTAAAGGTGAATTGAAATTTCAGTATAAATTCACCATAGTGCTTTCTTGTAAGTTCATTTCACGAGGGTGTACAATGGATGGAATTGGGAACTACTATATAGAATTCCCATTTTATTTTCCTCCTGAAGCTTCAGAAGCATTTAGTTTATTATGACAGAATTCTCCCTCTGTATCTCTTTTCTTCCACCTCAAGGAGACATCGATAATGGTTCTGAGTAGAGTGCAAATTATACAATGACAATCAGGGGAGTCAGTTTGTTTTTTTGGGGGCATAAAGGGAAACCATTACGTTCAGTCCTGAGCATCAATGAACTGAAGTCTTTATTAATCAGTACAGCATCTCGCTTGTTTCGAGTAATGTCTGCAGTCTGTAGACGATGATAAATAATACCCATTATACCAGCTCACAGGGCACGGACAACGCAACAACTTTTTGTTGTCAAGTCAGAACCACACGTAGGGTTGGGTGGCTAATAAGGTTACACGGTATCCTGGGGTGTTTTTGAAAATGGCAATAGTGTCCGTTTCATTACAGTCATTAAAAGATTCGGCTCTCATGTTAGTCAGCTTAACAGTAACATACGGCAACAGTGAGAAACGAACAAATGTCAGTGTTCCTCTTTGGACACTTGATGAAATTGAATGCAGAAACTCAAAAGGTAAGAAACACAACAAGTCTGATAACTAACCTACAGTGTCTCCATTAGCTGGTGGGACTCACATGAGCAGAGACTTTACTGAAGATGCACCACAATGATTAGTGAGATAGACGGATGACACAACATCGATGTTAAATAAAGGTCTGGTCCACTTTAGGATTGACCACAGTTTTTGTTTTTTTAACCTCTTCTTCTGGAGGGGTCCAAGTCTTTATTGGGGGTTTGAACCCCACCCCCACACACCCCTGATAGCTGTGCTGTCTGTGCTCTAAGGGTTGTATGATCGATAGAGAAACGCTGTTTAGAAGTATAGAAGCAATGTTTGTAAATGGTTTAAATGTGACTCATAGTGAGAAGCAATTTGAGTGGTTGTAGACACCAGAAAAGTGCTATAGAAATGCAGTTCATGTATTGTTTACCATTGACATCCTGCAGAGAAGCTTGGCGCCTGGAAGTAGCTTGTCATTTATTGACGTGCCCATTGAAAAGTGGGCTACCAGCAGTCGGATGTCCTCATTGAAGGTGTTGAAGAGCAGAAAGCAGCAACTTGTTTATGCTGATGCGTTACATGCTGCCAAGTGGGGGCATCTTGCAAACAGTGAGCATAACTGCAGTAAACTATCAGTGAGCTATTCACATTAGCTGGAACAATCAATTGGCAGCAACTAGCAACTAGAACTAGGTATTTCCCGATCAGATCACAACGATCAGTATTGGGCCGGTCAAGGAATTTTTCAACTGAACGGGATCAACTTTATTACTAATGTAGGCTAGATCCTTTGTTTCACGTCCGCTGCAAGACTAGACCCGAAACACGTGACTATGGCATTAATTTAGTTAAGGCGTGTAAAATATTAGAGAGCAGATCAACACCGCTAGCGTAAAACATACTCGTGAGCGAGCATTTCTGCTCGACAAGTAAAGTTTTGAGGCTTTGGAGGCGGGATCAGTGACTGACGCTCCCCTCCGTTAATTGGTCACATATCTCCAGTCTTCAGCTTACTCGACCACTTACAGGGTCAATTGAATACTAACAGCCAACCATTTAATGGTCACTCCAGAAATGGTGAGGAGTGGAAAGCACACTGAGCACAGCACTGAGAACTAATTGAGACAAACACACACAAAATGAATTCACACTCAAACTCATGATTCCCAAATGTGAACAGGATTCCTGCAATTACATTTTTAACATGACTCGTCACCCAACTGTGCATGAAATGCATGCCCTCTTATCACACCGCAAATTGGCTCAAATTAGATTTTTCTTCTGGCCAACTTTACATTAGCAATACTAGATGTAAAACAAACTGACTGAGCGTTTCCACCTAGAGCTGAAAATTAGCAACAGCCGTTGTAGCTGAAATACTTTAGTCTTTTGTGCATCAGTGCACAAAACCCTGAGGGAGGTGTAAAATAAACAACTTATCCAGAGCAACTGACAGCAGTGTTCTGTATGAAACGAGAGTGCTTGATCAGCAAACATCTATAATGTGATGGCCTGAGGTGTTATACGTTCAACACTCTCGGTGATAACTTGAATGAAAGAAATGTACGAATTCCATTTACACAACAAAAATAATGTCACAATAAACAACATTCAAATGTGATTAAAGGAGAAATATTATGCCAGTTATTCCATTATTCCAGTTCATTATTTTAATTTGGGCAATTACTTGAAAAGGTTTACTCTACTGTTCAGTAAACACATCAGTTAACCCATTCTGTTCATTGTTGCGGCTTTTCTTTCCAGCCTCTCTCTCGCTTGGTTTTTGCTCCTGTCTCTTTAAGGTCTCCCTCCCAATGAAGCCCAGTCTGCTCTGATTGGCCAGCTGGCCCACTTTGTTTTGATTGGTCAAACACCTCCAAGACATGTAGGAAGTGTTGGCCTCCACTGTTACTTTACCTGGCTTTGTTTGGGGGCATGTCAGACTAGCAGTTAGGTGTGGCTTATGCACTCACATAAAATTGTGATATCACAATGACACGGAAGCCTCGGCCGAATAACTGACGAGGTGTTTCCGGAGCTCCAGGAGCAGTGTTTTCTGTTCGAGGAGAGGAGCTCTCTCCACAGTGGAAAAAAATTAAACTGTTTAAACTGTAAAGAGTAAAGTTTGGATGGTCCACAAGAGAGTGTATGGGTTAGAGCATCAACACACAATGTAGCAACGTCAACCAACAACATTTATTCTGAACAAAACCCTAGGCCTACATCAGTCTTTTATCTTTAACCTTTTGTGTCATACTTACATTATTGGTAACACAAAGGTGAATGCACTTACCAGACTAATTAAAACATGAAATATTAAAACTAACCAATAGTTTGTTAACATTTCAAGTAATCTCTTATAATTGTATGCATATTGAAAAAAAAAAAGAGAGCATCGGCTCTGTCCAATTGGCATATGTCCAATAGTAAAGTATTTCATTACAGTGACATTGTACCATGTCCTAGAGAAGAAAACATGGTGGATGGATGGGTGTGTTACTTTTAACACCCCAGCTTACATACCAGCTTTACATGGAGCATGGAGATAATATTTTCCTTACATTACCCATTTTTTGTAGTTAATAAGTTTCCTATATCCCTTTCACTTTCTCGCTAATGTTGACTGGCCATTTCAGACTTTGAAGCTCACAGTCCTGACTTTAATGGTTTTAGTAAACTTAGTTCTGATGCCACACTACCATGACAACACGTGTGATAGGTTTGATTCAAATATTCTTTTGGCCCAGTCATTCTATCTTTGCCCATTTGTTTTCTTTAAGGGCACTGGTATTTTGGTTGTTCGCATTGTGTGAGTTTCAGCTGATTTTTGTAGAACTCCAGGCTGACTGACATTGACTTCACCTGGCCTTAATTTGCTCTGACAGCTTGGGCCAGTTGCAGCTAGTCCTGCACATGCTACCCACACCCTATAATAGGCTAAGGACAGTGTGACAAATGATTCATCAATGTTATCAATTCAAGTTTCAACTGAACTTGGTCTCTGCATTTTTTGTGTGCCCATGCCAGCAGTGCCGGGAGTATTTAAGAGTAGCTTGGTGTCAACCTTGAATTGACTGACATAATATCAGCATCTGTAACCAACACTCACAGTGTCAGTGCTCTGTAGGCTTTAGCCTGAAAGATGTGTGAAAAAAAGTCCCAAGATGAATGCAGCGCTTGCAGATTTTATTTTGTTTCAGCCGGAGGTTTCTACGGGTGTAAATTAGGGATGTACCCGTTTTCGGAAGTTTGTCAGTTGACTCACGTTTGGCTGCTCAATACGAATATTGGATAATTTGTTCCAAACTACACCGCCAGGTTTTTTAACAGGGTAGTGGGATGTTCAGGGTGATAGTCATGTTCTCGTAATATATCAAACAAGCCAAGTTATATGCAAGCTAATGCATACTAACTACGCTAAGAACATATCCGTTTGCTTTGAGCTGTAAATTCACCACTTCTAAGCAGAGAGCATAAGATAACATTCTCTCTCAGTCTGACCGGGTGGCTGCCTCCATCTGGGACTGCAGCTGTGTGTACCCAGTGCAGACATCTTCACCAAGCGGACAGGACAACTTGAGGTAGTGGAATGATTTTACCCCGGAGAGCAGTGTGAAAGTGAGGATCGCTCACTCTGCAGCTACTTCTGGGGATCAAAATGTCCCCTAAAGTACACTTCATGCTGACAAATAACTGAAAAACAAATGCTCACAAATCTGAGTCGACTGAAGGGTCTCCGAGAGATGCGAGTTTGCTGGCAATGTTGTTTCCCAATGTGCACCTCTTTTGGAAGAAGTCACTCGAAATCAAGTCAGAGCCAAAGATTGTTATTTGTTATTTATTATTACACAACACCAAAATCATCATGATGGCAATGTTCTTCCTGGGTTTATTAAGAAAAGAAAAAAATATATATTTTCTTTAATGATTACAACCATTTTCAGCATGAAGTAAAAAATCGAGTGCATATCTGTGATATAACATTGATGTCTTCAAATGGTAAGCATGGCTACAGAAGAGGCTGTGATTCTGAGAGAGAGAGAGAGCGTACTTTTGCTACGTATAGATCACATTCAAGGTCATATTTATTAGAAAATGCAAACACAAAGCACTCAATGGCCACTACAGTGGAACAATAGGCAATGTTTCAGTCATCTCGGTTATTCTTTGTGAAATGTCAAAGTTCAAACTGCTTCTCATTGCTAGAGTGATTGAAAGGAACATTATCTTTCACATCCGGCCCGCTGTATTGAATATGTCACTATCAGCTGCTGGTGAATCATCTGCACTCGGTTTTACATAACCGGACATGTCTTCTTGAGAGTCTACTGCTGGCCCAATTCAGGACCTGACATTTACAGCGTGACATCTTCCTACAGATAGGACGTGTCAGCTGCTTGTGGCTATGGCCTTGTTGTGTACCAGCATGTTTTCCAGTGATGTCGGTGAATCCATGGCTAAGATCTACACAGTCTAATTGCTGCTGAGCTTTGAGTTGATGAAGAACTCGCCCCTTACATTGAGTTGACTTGATCATAAGGATCCTGTAAGATGGACGGCAACTGTACTGGTCTCAACATCAGTGTGAACACATGACAAGCTGCACACACTGGCCTTTCATATGCTAGCACTGCTGACTAGTTCTTGTACTGTCGTACCATAACTTCATTGTCCTTGTAATTCAGAACTCAACCCTGTTCGTGTCCCATCTACTCTTTTTCTTTTGTTCTAATAAGATCAGACTAAAATTCCGACTGTTTCTTGTTTTTTTTATTCTCCATTATGGAAGAATAAAACGTATTGATAAGACCATGTGACCATGCAAACAACTTCCAATGAATGTGGATTAGCTACAAGCTTACTAGGTAGGAGATCAAATTACACCTGAATTCCAACTGCACAACAGTCATTTCCACTGCTCCGGAGGTGCCATTTGGCTCTTGGACCAGCCTAATCTGATTTAGCCCCGCCTGCCTTACGTTCAGTGTGTCTGACACCGGCGCCTGTCGAGAACATGTATCACACTGAGCAAGAAGCAAGTCGAGTCACTGACACAACACCATCTGCACATGCAGGTAGGAATCTATGCTGTCCCTTTCCTGGCCTGGCCAGGCCTGCAATCAGTGTCTCCGACACACTGCTTATTGATTCAAATCTGCTGTTGTTTCTGAAGTTGGTAATCAGCGGTTTAATAGCTTTGGTCTGGCTAATTTGTTTTGTTGAATGTGAAAAAGCTGAGAAAATGCAGCTAGTTATAGATATGTTTATGGGTTATTGTAATTACTTGAGGACTCGTCTGCTAGTTTGCAACCCATGGATTTTATTTCCCTTATTAATCATTTAGTCTATAAAATGTAAGAAAACTGGAAAATGTACATCACAAATAAAGTAAATTTAACAATTTGAAATAACCAGTTTAATTCCACCAACAATTCAAGATACAAAATATTCAGTTTTCAAGTTTAAAAACAACAAAGAACACTAACATAAATTGACATGAGCGACACTTGTGCCAGGGTAGTTTTGCATATTTGATTTATTATTCCATGTGGGTAAAATATAAACCATTTACAAACCACGAATTGTGTTCCACTGAAAGACCACAAACTCTTCATGCCTGTGAATCAAAAACTTCAGCAAGTATTTTTTTTCATCAAAGTTTGTTCTCAAGTGTTTGGTACTGTTGATTAAAAATGCATTTCAATACTGACATTACTTTCCAATTGTTGTGCTGGATAAAACAATTTTGGCTCAGAAATATCAAGATTTCAAAGAAAGAAAGTTGACTGCTACAAAATGAAAAGGAAGACATTCAGTCCAAGTACAGTTATTAAGTGTTACAACAAGACTTCAATAGCATCCCTATACATTTCCTCTGCAAAAAAACAAGCAAGTTGGGAATGAAAAATATTTGGAGATCCAAGATATCAATATAGTTACCTGGGTAAAATTAACGAGCGCAGAATATTTTAGCCGGTATGAAACACAAAACATAAAACCCACAGAGGAGACGATCTGAGAGGCTACACGTGTGACTGGCATGCATTACACAGACCCAAGACACTTCCCCAGGCAATGCAGTAAAAATGGCCTCTGTGAGCGAGTTCTGCACGACTGCCCAGCGCACAACAGCCAGAGTGCATTAAGTGGTGTGAGACGTGGAACTTAATATCTTTCGCTTTGGCGCGCTGCTTTAATAGAAGCTGTCCATCCCGAAGAGAAAAGAGACAGAAAACACCAAAAACATGCTCTATGGTCTAATTTGACCACGGCCACATTTTGTCTGTTTATATTTACAAATACTTGTAACCTGAAATGGGACTTGCATGGTTTGCTGGGGGCCAACAAAAGGGTACCAAACCAAGCCTGCCATCATAGAAGAGTAAATTCACTGTGTTGTGCCCGTAGAATCAGATTTATAATATATAAGAAGAAATTGCTTTGGTAATGAATGGAGTTGTACTCTAAATGTCAAATCCTCTGTTGGGTTTGCACTAAAATATGAATGACTTTTCTAAATGTGCACTCCAATTTCATGTTATATGCACCGCAAAATGAAATAAATGATTATTCTTTTGAGCTGAGAAAAGGTCTTCAGACCTTCATAGCAATAAATAAAACATCATGGCTGGGTAAGAGGAAAAAAAAAGTGAGGTGACATGAAAACACATCATCCACCCTGCCTCCATCACTCCATCTCTGGCGGTTTCCCTGGATGAGATCAATGAGACGGTGTGTGTTCACTTTTGTCTTGGTAGCTACGAGTCTGTGGCAAAGGCACAGGGCGTTTTTGGCGCTTGTACTGCCATTTTTTATGTACGCTCTCATCAAAGGTTGGTGCTCTTCTGAGGGAAACACATCTTGACACGACAGCTCACATTATGTGGCTTTTAAGTAAAGCAAGAGCACGAATGTACCTGCGAGTGAGAAGCCAATAATAAACCCTTTAACATGAATCACTCTCCCCAAACAGTAGGTACTTTCTTTCTCGTCCGCCACAGGCTGAGACGTGGAATAACATTGAGAGAGAAGAACTAAGGAAAACGTTCAAAACACAGATGGTGTACGGCAGCCATTTGCCTGTACTCTCACATTGGCGCTCTTTCCACATGATTGATAATCTAGTGCATGTGGACCACGTAAACTGAACTGTGCTATGATAGTTGGGTCATTGAGCTGCTGCAAACTCATCATTGTACCTTTTAAGCAGCACAATTTAATGAGCCCTCAACAGGCAGAAAGGCAGCATCTTATGAGCTCCAGGAGAGATTTGACAGAGCACGAATGACCTGTGTCTTTGAATGCCTCTTACTCTGCACTGATGTATTAGTATACTTTTGGTACTTTTTTATACTTTTTTTCAGTTCATTTATCAGGAAGGACATAATTTAAATCAAACTTAAACAGCCTTGTTTACTTTAAGTGTCAATAAGTGCAGATTTTCAGGAAAAAGAGGTGTGGAGGATGGAAGTACATCTTATTTTGAAACAGTGGCAGAGGTTTCCGTTTATTACCAAGTCAGCTTTGATTTCTTAATTGTACTTTGCTTTTCCATCTTCCCCCCCGAATGGATTAACAATGTTTTCCCGTGACTGAGTTGTTCTTTAATATTGGATGTGGAGGCCATTCCTACATGTTTTCAGTATTTTTAGATTTGTTTTTAGCAGATGTAATTTCAATTTGCAAGCAAGAGTTTAGTTGTTTTTTGGCAACATATGAGGCATGTAATTGATCGTATTGGTCACGTTTAATGGTTTGGTGAAAATGCTAGTTGAAACACAGCTGTTTGTGTGAAATAAGCCAACCATTACAAGATCATGTTGGAATTCAAGGAGTTGCCGCTGCTTGTTGCCTTTCTTCGTAAGGGGCCAGGGCAAGATGTTACCAGGTCGATTTGATTGCGATTACAAAATTTGCTTTCATCACATGGCCAAATATGTTGTTTATGTTAAATGCTAGTGCAATATACCTTTGTCATAGTTTAACAATGGAGCTGGGGTGTCATCCAGGAGTCAGCAAGTCATTTTGACATATATGACTAATGCGTGTTTTGTTGTCCAGGTTTTGGACTCTTGGTCGAGCTGTGATGGACTAAGAATTTTCTGACTTTCATTGAGACAATTTAAAATCTGCTCTGGGAGTAACAGCCACTCTGATTTACCTCCATATTGATCCAATCTCTTTAACTGCTGGTTGCCTGTAAGCCTGCACCATACGAATAAAATAGGTGATGTGAGATGACATATTTAAAAAAAATGACAAATATGGAAGTGTGCTTATGGAGTTCCTATGTCTTCAGCCACCGTGTTAGCTAACCCTCGCAGTCGCCACCAAATTGACACAAATGAATCTGAGGGTAGCAGACGGCAAGCTGGGGCTTCTTCTTATTGGCCAGATGGTGTTAATGCATGTCCCATCATGCAGGGCTCCAGCTGATAAGTCAAATGTTCCCATGCTGAGGTTGTGTATGCTGGGTTTTCTCTAAGTTTCTGGAGGGTTTATGTTGAGTTTGCAGCAGTGAGGCAGCGGGGGGTTCTCTCACCAGGGTGTAGCCATATTATATTAATCTTATTGATACAGTACACCTTACAAGCATGCTGTGGTTGTGTAAAACATACCCCAGTGGATAGGGGCAATTGAAAATATACCTTCTGCGTTTTAAAGCTGGCTGAACTTGTTGTGTGATAAAGGACTCTTACTGGTTTGTAAGGTTTTGATTACACTTACAGTGTTACATGTAGCTCTTATCAATCTGAATAAAATGTGAACTTCTTACAGGCTTCCTAGCTGTCCGTGGTGTGTCTCGATAATTATCACAATGACTGTAATGTAATTATTTCCTTTTAAACTCTGCTAAACAGCAAAACATTTCACAAATGTGAGCTAGAACATTAAAACCTCCTTACCTTGCTTGCACAATGCATAAGCAATGTCTTGGTTCTTATTACTATTGATGAAAATGCTATTGCGATAATTATTGTTATTGTTTTATTTCTCTGGGCTACTTGATGCATTTTAATGAAATATTTTTTTCTCCAATTAATCACATTTCAGGGAGTCGTTTATGGTGTGTTTATTGAACATTATTCACATTCTTCGGATTGTTCCACTACTCTTGTTTTCAAACTGCCTCTTCAGGAGAGTTGCGATGATTCTAATGCATTGTGGAGTCTAAGTCATTTCAGATTGTATGTGTGTTGAGATCTTTAAGCATGCTGCATTCTCTTTGCTTGAGAACAAAAAAAAAAGTGCAAAGTCATGAGGGTGAAAGTCCTGGAGAAACAGACAGACGGAGAGAAAGAGAGGGGTGGGGGGTTCATGTGGTACAAATGCTGTGGGGTTGTTGCCATGATTCACTTTGACTGAGTATTTTGAAGTGACAGATGCCTGTGTGTATCACATACAGAACGACCACTGCTCATGCTGGCTGGACACGGAGACAGGTTGCAGTGTCAAATGGGTCTCAGACACAGACAGCCAGACATGACCTGTGTACTTTAGTGACTGCACTTTAAATGGGCTGATGAGAGACCTTACAACAGGAGACTAAGCTTAAATGTCATGATTGGTATTGTAATTCACGATGTCGAAATAACTTTTTCTCTTTTCTTTTTGTTGGTTGCGCAGATAAAATTACAGTGCGACTCTTCCTCAAAGCTTCCTTCCCTCTTTTATACCTCTGACATTCAGATATTCATCCTCAGCTCTTAAAATTGGTATATGTCAAAGTGTGAAATTACTTATTGAACAGGTGAGATTCAGGGGCACTGAGTTAAATAATATTGACTCGGTGTACTTTTTGTATCGACTGCGAGTCGTCGGAATGGACTGTCTCTGAAAAGAAGTTCCTGAATATGAAGTCAGTTTTCTCCCAACGAGAATTTCCTTGAAACTACTTTGTGTGTATATACTTCCTAGGTTAGGAAGTGTTATAATACATTCATGCATGGATGTAGTTGGAAGAGGGTGATTGCAGTGAATGGTGGGTCTAGATTTTTGGTTGAGGGTATTGAAAGATGCAGTTTCAGTATTGAAAATGCACACATTGTGTTGAGTCTCATGCTCGAAGCTTTCTGTCCTCATCTCAATCAGGAGTCTTAACCAGCTCAAACATGTGGTTTGTAAACATAACCATAAAACATTTCATTATGCTTTAGTAAATATTGTAATGCAGGGGGTAGATGTTAAAGACAAAACACTTTACTCATTATTCTAAAAGAAAAATGTAATTCGTGCAGAATTAAGTATAAAAAACATCTTTGCTGTTGCACATTATTATATAAATGCAGTGTCTATAGGGGGCAGGTTGGTGTTAAAGATGCAAATCAAATTCGTTTGCATTTCACCTTTTAGCTGTGTTTTGAATCTTCATTTCATTTAACTGAATTAGTGTGTTATGCCGTAACTGTAAAAAAAAAAATTGTTTTAAATAAGACATCATACCACAGTGCCACATTACTGTATTGACTTTGCAGTGAACCTGGTTGTTTTTCCTGTTGTTTGAATTCGCAATCCTGTAAGACAGATCGTCTTCCCCAGGAAAGAAGCACAGGCTGAGAGCCCTGAGAAAATACATTAAAACCACTGTATGGCACTAAGCAGAATGATGGATGTGCTGTGAGACAGCCGCCTGTAAATGAGCAGATAGGCCCTGGTAAATGGAAAGGGAGAGAGCTTGGGACCAAAGTGAATAAAGATGGCAACATAGAATATTTGGGTCATTCAGCCATGCAGTGAGCTGTCCCCCAGGCGTGCACCCTGATAGAAGACTTTGAACAACTTTAAAGATGGATGTCGTAATGAAGACTGCAGACTTGGCTCACACAAAATATTGAGGGATCTATTTCAGATAGCTCAGAAGGAATTAAGATGGAAGCAGGGAGGTCCTGGCCAGACTTATCATCCCTTGAAAGAGTGCTGATACAAGATTATTGGCAACAACTCCTCGACACCCCAGTTAAAGTGATCCAAAAAGGCAAAAGCTGGTTTCAATCAGATTTGTTTGTATTTGTTTAACAGGCCGTGATTCAGAGATAAGCACATTTTTTTCAATGTAGAAAATACAGACTCAGAAGATGAAGTCGCTGACCAAACACAATGTCATTGCACTGATAATTGTTGAAACCTGATACCATTTAATTTGAAAACATTGTCTCTTAGTTCTTCTATTTGTATGCGTGTTTTGCAAGGAATTAGTCAATGCATCTTCAAGAGACATTATGCAATCAACAGTTATGATTCCAAAACTTCCCACATACCGTATGTTTCTAAAAAGTTATGTATAATAGATTAGAAATATTTAATAATAATTGTGTTTTTGACTTTATTTTCACAGTTTTGTCATAGTTCCTATCAACTACTGTAAACATTGAAACCAGAATAATGTCAGACAACTTTGGACGGTAATGTAGATTTATTTGGTCTCTCAAAACTTAAGATGTTTGGCTTGATTTTTCAAGAATCAGGTACATAATCAGGGACATAATCTTAAAATCTAATTGTTTTTTTCATTAGAGCAGCTGTAAAGTGAAGATATGCCAACTAGTAAGTTAGTTCGGGAAACGTGGTGATTTGATTTGATTGCTAGAATGCAACTTTTTGCATGCAAATAAGACGCCCTATATTCCCATCTACCCCTTTCACCAACCCTAACCCACTTTCCTATTTCTAACCGTCTAAATCAACAATTATTCATGAGTTTTATTTATGAGTTCATTATAGTTGTGGTTGCAAATCAATGTTCCTACTCAACAAAGCCTACCTACCATATCTGATCAGAGGGAGTTTGGAGATCTAGTAAATTTGCATGCTAAAATATTGCGTTATGCTGTGCAATTTTGTGTTGTTCATCACATTGACAGTGTTTTTAAACTAAAGCGGTAACTGTTGTGGTGGCTGCTTTTGGATTCAGCATGCATCAACATCTCCAGAGATGTGGCAGCTCGTGAAAGGTGCAGCTTGTCACCAAGCTGAACAAAAAGCCAAATTCTGAATTCAGGGCTTGTTCACAGAAACTGATAAGGTTTTTTGGCACCATGACAAAATCCTAATGGAAAGTCATGCCTGTCAACTTGCAGATGGTGAGTGTACTACACCTGTCCCTTTTCTACATTAACTACTATTGTTAACAGTGCTGGATTTAGTGAAGAGCCAAGGACGTGCCTCTGCATTTACAATTAGGGCCAATTCATGTGTCTTAAGAACAAGAGAATTTCTGACACAATGTTTTCATTTGCTCCAAAGATATTCCCATAAAGTGATCAAAATAAGACGTCTTTTCCTCCCTTTAAATTCCAGACCAGTCATTAGCTGCATTTGATGGAGATGAGATCCAAAGGCATAAAGAACATAAAATCAAATGTAACATTCTCATTAACATTAATCTCAAGACAATCACAGGACATTAACTAGGCTTCTAATTACAGAGCCCTTGAAGGACTTTATAAATGACCTCCTCTCTAGGGGTTGAGCTAACCTGCAGTCAACCATCCACATTGTGATCTCCATACATTACATGGGCATCCCATGGCAATACATCCATTAATAACGGAAGATTCATTAATCAAGGTGTTCATGTTGCAAGGGGAACCTTGAGGGTTTTTCATAATTATGACTCCTCATATCAGCAAAGCATAGAATTGAGGCCATATTTTTCATACTTGGATTTGAGTATGGGATTTTAGTACATTATGTTATAATCATCATGCTGAGACAAACAGGTTTTCAATTTTAGTTTTACAAAACCAAAAATTATACATTCAAATAAAATTGCAATAAAAATTGCTTGTCCTGGAATGAAGGACAAGTGCGAGCAGGGTCAACTTTTCCCATTTGACCAGAGATTCTCGTTATGGCTGTTTTTAACAAACCCCAGATTCCCTTCACCAGCCTGAAAAATTGTTCTGAACTTTTTCAATTTCTGTATGGACAATTGCTGCAAGGACATTTGCAGAATAAATGTTAAAATGATAACACATTAAACACAAGTATGCAAGACATTTCTTCAACTAGTTGTTCATGGATCCAGAAAGTTCTTACATTTAAAAATACATTTAAAGGTCATTTGCTGAATGTTCTCTGAAAGCAAAGACTGCATTTTGTTCAATGGAATTTAATTAAAGCATTTTTGGGTCACTGAACACTAAGTGGTTCCCAAAGTTCAGGTGGTCAGATATGTAGAACTGAAATAATGTGACCAGGGTTATCGCAGCCTCTGCGCTATCTGGGACAAGCGCCCAAAGAGAGCGAAGATCAGATGCGGCTGACCATGTTGCAATCCATCCGGTCCCTGCAGAACTTTTGAACCCTTTTCAAATGAGGGTCCACTTCTTACAGCTCTTCCTCTCTCGTCTTCTTTGTTCATTCGCTCCTTCCTCGGAGATCGGTCTAAATGTCATGGACGGGATTGCAGGATGAGGTCTGCGTTGGGGTCACTGTCATCGCCTCAAGGAACTATGACTTTGCGAATTGATAGCGACTGAACTCAAAAGACTGCAGCTAGCGAGTGTCAACTTTCACTAGATGAAGGTTTCGGAAAGGCTCGAAAAATGTGAAAACATTTTTGACATTGGACTGAGCCTATGAAGTAAAACAAGGAGATAAATCCGTGTGCCCTCCTTTTATTTGGTGTCCTGTTTTGAATCAAGCATCAATCTGATCTGAATGAGGAAATACCTAAATATATGAATTCAAGTGCATTTTACAGACCACAACAATTTATTTATTTTGGCAGAATATAAAGTTTGAAATGCTCAATATTATGACCAACAGAATAAAAAGCAGAACCACTCAAATTCTTGAAAATAACAAAAAAGTAGATATATACTGAAAGGGAGATTGTGTCGGCGTCTCTGGAAAATCTAAATAAGATTGCTGGATTTGTGGAAATCAAGGGGGATTTTTACCATCATATTAATTCATTTTATCAACACAACCAATACCTGCAATTTTTTCGAACAATGTTTTGATAAATATTCTTATCATCTATGTTAATATCAGACATTTCTCTCTGACTCTTCTGTGCACGGACACTAAAAATATTATTTCACAATTGCATATAGTATGTGCAAATAAAGGGAAATGTGTAAGACTGAATAATGGTGCAAAACTTTTTACTAAATCACTAATTTGAAATTAGATAAAAAAATCTAGGAATCACTTTACATACAAACATGTACTGGATTTACAAACAGCTGATGTAACGCAATCCAGCTTTTTGAGCTTTTAAAAATAGACTAAATGTAACTGTCCCAAATGTCACAATAGCTTTAGTTTGCTTTACATTAGTGTTTGAATTGAATGATGCATCAAGGCTCTTATTGTAATCATATCATATAGACTTTATTTAACATTCATGTGTGTAAGATTAGCCTTCCACGTGTTCTCACAACCTGCCCTGTACAACCATATGTAGAAAATAATTAAAATGGAAACTGGGAACTGGGAACTACAGTTCCAGCAGCTGGGGGTTAAATGCATGATGCAGTCTTTTCAGTTGTGTCTGTCTCAATGAAAAAAATAAACACAAGGTTAGTTGGTTATTATAGCAAATGCTACTGGCCTCTTCTAAGAAAATTTTACAATCAAAATAAACATATTGTGGCCATCTAGAAGCAATGCCCCACTTAGCGGTTACAGCGGCATATGCGCATATTCTGTGTATAGCAAGAAACATCTCAGGTTGACATATACTGCAAATCAGCTTGAAGCTGCCAATAAAATGCACTGGTTTAGGTATTTGGAGCTGTTTTTATCAAACCATTAAGCAATTTTTAAGTGAACACCTGAAGTGTTGCAAATTTAAATCAACAGTGTTTAGGCTTCTGATAAATTAAGTGTATCAAAGGAAAATAAAAACAGAAAAGTAAGGTTCTTCAGAAATTTATTATCGTTGAACATGTTTGTTGTTCGGGTTTCAGATAATTTTTGTCATATTTTGTGCTGCCAAAAGCAGAGAATAACCAGGAAAACAGACTACTGGTCAAACAAGTGTGAAAACAAACTGCCAGTTTGCTAAAAAGAAAAATGCCCACAAATATTCAGTTTGTGTTCATGCCCTCAGGCTGGAAGCCTGGAGTTTTCAGATCAATGTCAAGGCAAGGTGACTAAAATGAGACATTTAACGTTGAGAATATAAAACACACAAAGTCCAGGTGTGGAAAAGACAAGCACCTACTCGGTAATAAATATCAGTAATACAAACTATTGAACTAAAAATCTAGATCCTTATTCATTTCGACCGAAAGTTGCAGTTGCCATCACACCCCAGAAAAATAAATGATTTGACATAGACATACATGGTCTTGTACATTTGACAAAAGTCTATGATCGTAATATTATGTACTGCACTTTGTTACCATTACCTAAACTAAAGGCTTGCATACAAGTCATACAATGGAACATGGTAAACCATGTAACATTCAAGTCAAAGAGGTTTAAAACAAGAAAATGAAAAAATTGCAAGTGAACTGGATTACCTTATACATTTAAAAGCGTTGAGGAGGCGGTTTTGAGGGAAAAGCCATACAAATTCCAAAGAGCTGTAGGGTTTGACCTTTACAGAGACTTAGGATGATTTTTCCTCACACAGCAGCTGTCTGCTGGAATGCTAGCCGGTGACTGTGAGGAGACAGATTGCTGCTGGTTTCCACCAGAGATGAGGAGAAAAACTGCAGGAGAGGATAGCTCCGTCCAATCTGCCTTGCCCTTATGACATCGCCGGTCCCTGCTCATGAATTTAGCCATTATCAAAGGTGAGGGGACTGCTGAGAAAGGCCTGAAATGAGGGACAGGGAGGAAGGATTCGGGGTTGGGTGGCCAATATTTTGCACTGGATGGAAATGAAACACTGGCAGAACAGCCACGCCCATATAATCTTATTCAGATAATTGGATTTCCTGAAGAGTGATGTTTGGTGCTGGGAGGCCACAAGTAGGGAATAGACAAAAATCTGTAAAGCCTGATCCTTAATCTGCAAAAGCCAATTGTTATCACTGAATAAGACATCACTTTTTCAGTTCAAGAATCCTGGAATACAGCAGATTTATTTCCCCTGCAGTCACTGTCCTCACTGAGCTTACTTTTGTCATTAATGGGCTTTAAAGCGACCATGTTGGAAGTTGTACCTGATCCACTGCAGATTTACAGTACATCAGTCACAAACACTGAGTATATTTCTTAGTTATAACCACCTTTCCATGCCTCAAAGAATCACCTGTGTTTTTACTACACTCTGTTCAAATGTGTATCTTCCTCCCCTGACAGTATTGTACAATCTGGTCCATGCTGCATGACTCTGTATTAAAAATAAAAGCAAGCTTGACATCTGTGAAAAAACTACGAAAAAGGTGAACGTACAGGCTGCTAATTCCTCGTGACAAACTTGTCAACATGTTTTTATTTTTTTTTTATTTATTTATTTTTTGGCTTTGTTCCTGCCTTCTATATAAAATGCTGATTATTGAATTGAATTTGTAGATCAAACAATTATTAATTTAAAAAATCGTGTGGTTGAATTGTTTTGTTTTTTTGAATACTAAAAAATATAATTTGATTTTTGATAAGCTCATTGATTGACTGCAGGTTGTTGCACATTTGATTTAATAGTTACTTAAGAAAACTAAGCTAAGTGTCATTTCGCTGTATTTTTTCACCTGGAGAAGAAATCTAATCTAAATGTATTGGTCGTTGATTGTATGATTCAAAAAGAGAGCTTTTTTTCAAAGATTGAAATAATTAATTAAGTAACCAATATTGTGGTGGTGCAAAGATATTGTACTACACCAAGATAACCAACTTTCTCATTTGACCACTGCCATCATTGCTGGTGGGTGGAGTGAAGGATCATGTCATTACTACATACATTTACTCTTCATGGTGGTTCTGTGATTACGTCAACAAACTCAACAGGCAGCTGAATCTGCTCAAGTGTGATACTGGTAACAATGATTTTACGAGCAGACTACTTGACGTTCATGCCTTTCATTTTCAGACATCACCTGACCAATTGTGACAATGGCAGAAGGATGGGAATCAAATGCAGAGAATTCACAGGACACCAGGAGTAGGTAAGAAGAGAGTAATATCTTTTTTCGCAGTCCAAAAGAATCAGTCCAGCAATTTGAGCCTGGCAAGGAGCAGGCAATTATCCAAACACCAGGGTAACCGTAGCAAAGTTTATAAATAGGGAGGCAACGCTAGAAAGAACGTGAGACTATGTACACAGGGTTAATGATGACAATCTGGCAGTGAACATTTGGATGAGCACACTATGGAATGCTCTATTTGTGAGAAACGGGGAGGAAATGTGCAGGTACCAGGTGAGCAGTCGAGCAAGAATAAATCAACACATGTAAGTGTTAATATGGATTTCACAGTAACACAGGAAATGTAAGAAATACGAAACCAATGGGATGATGCACTGATGGCCTGTATCGTGTGCAGTCGAACCCCAAAGCAGTGGCTGTCCATCATGATCTCTGATAGTTGGTTTTACTTGAGTGAATTAACTGGCTAGCTAGCTAATATTAATTCCACCCATCCAATGTCACTGATGAACTTTTAAAAACTGATATACTGTACATTTCTTTCAAATCATTTTTTGTAAAGGGTTTAAATGCATGTTGAATCGGGGTATCCCTATTCCCACTGTGAGATTATTTTAGCAGGCCAGTCAGATTTGACCCTGTGTACGCATGTGTAGCGTTATTACATAAATATGTTACTGTTGAAAAGACACATTTTGCAAATGGACTGTTTGTGACCCTTCCCTAAGATTCAAATCCAAAATGACGCAAATTCAAACACAAAGATGAAATTTAGAAGGAGCTGTTTTCTGTATATCATGATTTCAGTGTTGATCATTCATCACCACTTTTAACCTGACTTTCATGCAATACTGCCTGATTGATAACATATGGTGCTGCCCACACCTTTAAAGTTATTGCTATCCAATTCTCTCCTCACAAGTCTTAAAATGAATGTTGGTAGATCGGGGAAATCATCATCTTTTTTTTTTTTTAGAGCTCAGTTTTTGTTCACTTCTAAAACTCTGTCAATAGCAACACACACACACACACACACACACACACACACAGTGTTAATCTGTCCCACACCCACACAGGTGATGGCACGGCTCTGCTCACTTAATCCCACTAAAGATATGGGCTGCTAATCAGCGTGTGTTTCATCAGATCAGCAGTTAATATTGTCCCTGGTGGGCGGTTGCTCCGCCTGCGCTGCTGTTATTCACAAGACGCAGGGGTTGGCTACTCTGCTGCTGCAGGTTAATCCTTAAAGATCTGTAGGGGGGTGGCTCGGGGTGATCTACGGTCCAGTCCTGTGCATTCATTTTAGAAAACTTCTCTAATCTACCATTCCATCCCCCCTCTCCTTCTCCTTCTCCTCCTCTTCCTGTTGTTGTTGTTGTTGTTGTTGTTGTTGTTGTCGCTGCTGAATAATTCACCTTGGAGAGAGAGGGGAGATCAAGCCAGAAGAATAGGGAGAGAGAGAGAACATGATTCATGGGTCATGGCAGGGCCTGTCTTTTCTGTCATATTTCATAGCCTTTGCAGGTGAAGTACACACTGCACAACACGCACAGACTAGACAGAGAGTTAAAGGTTCATGCAGGGTTTTGTTTCCATGGACAATCTTATGCATAACCCTGATCTTTTTTACCTAGTTCTCACATTTTTTTCAATTTTGAAAAATAAGTCAGCATTATGCATTGTTAAAGGAAATATGGAAAATTTGAAATTATTACAAATATTGCTTTTGGAAATTAAAGGCTGGTGATATATTTCTCTTACTGTCTAAAAAAAAAACCTACGAAAACCCTAATAAACATATTTTAAAATCTATTTTCCTCGCATACCCTCCAGAAAGTCCTAGATGTATGAATAACCCACACAGTTGCACTACATTTGTTTGGTGCCTTTCTAGTATTGACAATCACTCAAAGTTCTTTACACTGAGTTTATTTTGAGTCAAACCAAAATGCAATGTCCAGGTCCCATAAATGCACCAAAATTGACCTAACCCGCAAATGAAAATAAAAATGCATTTTCCAGAGCAACATGTGCTAGAAGACTGCAGCACCCGGCTGCATTACACTACATATTTTAAAGATTTACAAGTAACACATGCCGGGTAGGGACGTGGTAATGTTGAGAGTGATTGACTAGTGCAAAGCTGGTTTTGTTCTTTTGTAAGAATTGTCAACGTTGGGTAAAGAACAGTGATGATTCATTACATGTTGATGTGTGTCTTGTTATATTGCAAACCATAAGTGCCTTAAGCACTTTGAAAGGACATTGAGGGGGGTAGTAGGGCAACACGCGTAATAAACAGATTCCATGCCTCTTTAATTCCATGAGCTTAAAAATGTATGTTAAATGAATGTACTTTTTATTAATCAATGAAACACGTGTATCTCATAGTTTGAAATTCAAAGTGTGTTCAAACCAAGACAATTATGCACTGAGATGATTTACTCTGCACCAGTCACCACTCACCACTTACTAAATCTACAGCAGACTTTCATGGCATTATGCCACTATCCAAACACAGGCATCCCGAAGGATGTGCGGAAATGCCACCACAACACTTACACATGCAAGTAAATGCCTGAGTTATCGTTCTTATAGGAGACACAAGGAGCTCCTGACTTTTCATGAAGGAAAGGAGGGTGTTGCTGCTTAACATTGCATGTTGACTTCATTTAAATGCCGTCAACTTTGTGTCTTAAATTTGAGTAAATTTGTTTGACAATGAAATGTACCATCTACTTTCAGAGATATATATATATATATATATATATATATATATATATATATATATATATATTATTTCAGGCAGCTGCTTCTCTGACTTCAGTGACATGATGCTACAGTTTTTTTTAGCTTTTTCAGTTGTTCCCTTTCCTCTAGTGTTTTGCATATACAGATTTATATATATAAAAGGTCTGCAAAGTTAAAAAGCCCAAATTCTGCGGTAAAGGGAGCTGCTCTCCCCGACAGAAATAACTGCTCCTGGAGCTAATGGAACGCCTCGTCAATAGTCCAACCTGTTTACAAGGCAAACTTAGCGTCTAGTCTTGACTCCCTCAAACAAAGCCAGGTAAAGCAAGAGCGGGGGCCGCCACTTTCTTAGTGCACTGGAACAGTATGAGGAAAAAGATGCATTTTCTGAGCAGTAGAGCATGTAAACCTTTTCAAGTGATAACCTAAATTAAAATTATGAAACAGAATATGAGATTAATATTGCTCCTTTAAAAACATGGAGTTATCCCACCCACAATTTGTCAGATGGACTGCATCAGCATTTCTTCTCAATAAAGGCCTACCAACCCCATAGATATATCATGGGTGCTTGGTGGGCTGATTTCGGGGCAGCCGCATGGATACTACAATCATACATGTGTGGTGCGAATACGAACACCTTGTTTTGCTGCAGTGACACATTATCGTGACCCCAACGGCTTTCTTTTTTTGGGGTATTTGGATGTACACATTTTTATTAACCTTGGACGGTACCAAACTGCCTGCTACCTGCTATTGTAGGAGAGTAGTGAACACTGGGCAGCTGAATGTGAGGGAAGGCATGGCCATATATGGCAAGAACATGAGTGCCGGTACAACATGTCTTCCAAGACCTATCACAACCGTGCAGACAGGCTGTGTTGACCACTTCTCCCTGACCCTTTTCTCATCACTCCCCCTGAAGCGATAATCGTATTAATATTCTTTAGTATGTGATTTGCCACTTTTTTCAAACCTTGCGGTGTCTGCATGTTTAACATAATACAGAAGAATACCTGTGAAGATTCTCCTCTAGTACGTGATGCAACCCAATTTCAAAATCAGTCTGGATTTTATAACTCCTGTAGTCTGAGCCCAGCTTTAATTTTACAGTCAGCGGGGGAGAATTCATAATGGTCCCAAAAGTGAAGAGAAGTGAAAAGTGTAACAAGTTAAACCATTTTTCTTATTTTTTTCCTGTATGAAGCATGAATGATGCTGATGATACATGTTTTTTATGACTAACTGGAGATTGACTTCAGATTTGAGCTGTACAGTATATGACTGACATTGAAGTGTCTTATTTGTTCTATCCAGACTGACTTTAACCTCCACTGAAGCCTTACTGTCCTCAGCCAATATCGACATCAACATCTCCACATCACAGCTCCTGAGGTGCTGTCTGGGGAGAGCCTGCATGGACAAACTGTCTTTACCACGTCACTAGACATAATTAGTACAAGTAGTCTTTAGGAGAAACACACAGGAAGAAAACTGCATAGTTTTTGAATTGATTCATTTATTTCATTTCCTCCACCTACTGCATGCCCATAGTGTAACTGACTCATCTCCATTTAACGTGTGCCAGTAAGCCCAACCGGTGAGTCAACATTCACAATCATACCCAGAAAGTGGAAAAACAAAATTAAATGAATTACGGTGTGTTGCACAGTCATTGTACTAGCTAACCTCACAGTAAACAACAAAATGACAACCAAAGGGGCAGTAAGCGAATTTTGGAGAAAGATTGTTTATTGTTGCTCTTTTGACCGCACAGGTCGGCGCTCGAACCTCCACCCCTGAGTCGTAGCGTCCATATAGCTAGCACGTCTCAGGGAGGGATGTTTACAATTTTTTAACTTATTCTATAATTTGAACATGTTTATATCATGAGGATCGGTCGACACAAGTGGCTGTGGATCAAGGCTTGTAACATTTGTGTCATGAATTGTTTCTAGTATCTTGTGATTAGCATCATATTGTAAATGCTTCTCTCACTCATGGAGCAACATTTCGATTGAATCTTCTTTTTTCTCATGCAAGGGTTTGGTTTGGTGTATATTTAGCAAATTCTTCAATCTTTTCTCTGAGTTTTCTTTCTTTAAGAATGAGCATAGATTATAAAACTGAGCATGAATTCATCAAGGGCCCATAATTATGTGCTAGGAGAGCAGTTTGGAAACACTCGTGGCCAGCTATAAACGGAGATTATTTTTACTCGCTGAAAATTAAAAGCAATTAATCATAGAATTCCCTTAACTTCCTCTAGGATTTTAGAACTATTACTGTGGGAAATTAGTTCTAGCATGATGATGGCAAAGGTTAAGGTTGCCCACTGGAACTCCTGACAACAGATGTGTTCCCAAGAGTGGGACACACAGCTTATCATTCACTCTTCTGTCTGGCATTTGAAAATCATGAATGGGTCAAATCACGTGTAGCATCTTTCCTATTTTGACCAGACAGTAGTCTTATTGAAAATTATAGAACATTGTTTAACAAAACAACAACACATACTGTTATAGTGATGTCGAGGAAATTGTCACCGTGGAAAAAGTCAGCTTGACCTTATTTTCAATGTCGGGCTTGTTATAAAATTCTACATAATGTCCAAATGCTGCACATGCACATAGGTGTTTGGATTTACTCTGGCTGGAAACACATCATGACTCTACAGGGAGTGTTATTGATTGGTTAGGTCTACATGGATAAATGAATGACACCTCAAGTTGTTATGGCTAGCGGCGTCATCGTAGCGGTTACTCAATAAATGTATATCCGCTATTCCAGTATCCTCTCCTCTTCCTGCTCTGTTGTTGGTCTAAATATTAGACTTTGTAGCTGATAAATGCTTCACTTTATCCACCAACTAGTAGCTTTGTCTTGACTTTGTCTATCTGTTGTTTTGTGTGTGGGTTTATCAGAGCTCATTTGGAGCTGCAGATTTAATCACCTGTGGGTCCATCATGAACGAAAACTTTCACATTATACATAGTGAATTAACTCATTGATCTGTTTAGATTTACTTGGCTGACTTTCTCATCCTCTGATACATTAACTACTGATACATTAAATCCTCATCATACTCCTCAATTACATTATTATGGAGCATGGTCTACCAGAGCTTGAAAAATATCTTCAGTTTTATAACATTAAATGTCCATTGTGTCCAGTTGATGTTACCATTACATTCCATATTGTGATGGGATCACACCAACCTCGATGCCCATCAACATGTCAATGTTCTAAACTATGAGTGTTCAGTAGTCTTGGCTCAGGCCACGCCCACCTTTATTTTGATCTAATCTACGCAACTTTAAAGTTTTTTGATCCACGCAGGGTTGTGATTATCATGAGTGGTTGTAAGAGTCATGGTCATAGGAGATTTGTCAGTAAATCACAGATTGCTAAAGTAGCTTTAAAAGTGCAAGCCCTCACACTGACAATGTAATTTGCAAAGCAGACCCAGGCACCCAGCATCCTTTTGCATTATATGTAAAAAACTTAGCTATACTGCAAAACATAAATTAATCTGAACAAAGTGCATGCCTATTATTTTTGTCAAAAGATGACATTGCTGACTCGCTCCCTATATAGACACAGAACAACTGTGATGAAATTGCACATCTACATTTTCACAGATGCTCTGGTCTTTAACATAATCAACAAAATATTACGTCAAAACAAGCTTATTATTCTATAAGTAAATATAACTATCTCAGTTGTATTAAGTGCGTATAGTGGCATAAGAGATAATTGATTCTATCGGTACAAGTCATTTGATATTTGCATTTTCTTTTCTTTTTTTTCAAATTAAATTCATTAAAAAACAAAAGAGAAATAAACAATCATTTCGCAATGTAACGCAGCAATTAAGGCATGACAATCTGTGTTCTATGATCACTAACTGGTGTTTGTGTATTTAACTATGCAACCACAATAGCTGTGTTTAGCTGTTAAAACACCACTGTGCTCAATTACTGAAGCAATTTGCATTTTAATGCGTAATTGAAATGTACTTTGTTAAATAAAGACCCTAAAGGAAAATGGCTATTAACCGTTCTGCCCTTACATCTGAATCAACAAAGTATAACAAAGAGAAAAGATTCATTCAGTTGTGTATACCGCTGACGTGAATAGCCATCTGGCCTTATTGACTTCACCTCTCTTTGAGTCTGGGAGTCTATTCATTATATGTAAGACTGCAAGAAATGCAATATGCCTCCGCTTATTCATCACATTAAAAAAACTATTTTGCCTTGTTCTTTTTAATTCAGAAGTGGATCCCTTGTGTCCAGATGTGTAAAGGAGATGTCCCAAGAACGGGAAGTAGTATTGAGAGGGGCCATGAGCAGGACCGGCAATCAACCGACTTCACTGAGTGGATGTAATTAATTTATTGACTGTGGTCAAGAGGAGACTGAGACAGATGGACAACATGACAGACAAAATCACGGTAGTCTTTTGACAACCTGTTTATGAGGTGTCAGTTTGGATTAGGATCAAGACCCGTGGGCCTCCACAAGGGCGAGTGTTGGCTGATTTTTTGGTGGCTCACCCTGGCTGCATGCTGGCCTGCTGGGGAGGCTCAGGGGCTCGCCCTGCTTTTCATGCAGAACCATCAGGACAACTGGGGGGAAAAAAGAGAGGCTGTTCAGTGTGGTCTGCTCTTACTATGGAAGAGGCCTCCGCACAGCTGACCGGTCACATTGTGAAGTGGGTGTGATATCTGGATTGTTGGTTTCGTAGAGTGACGAGACACGGTGCCCCCAGCTCTGATTGCCGAAGCTGTTCAACCATTCCATAAGCAGCTGAGACGAAGCACACTGGTGGACTTAACCCACGTGCGAACTTCAGCTTCATACGAGGCCCTGCAGATAGACTTTGAATAGGATATTACTATGTTTGCATTCCTCCATTTACTTTGTGATGCAGCGACTGTGCTTCTCCTCGTCTCACTGTATAAGGGAGCTGCTGATGTGCAGTCGTGTTTACAGTCTGTCGTTCACTGTGATGGAGAGCGGCCGGTTTTGTGTGTTACTGAAAAGGATCTGATTACTAAGCTTTTTTTAAACTAGTTTATGAGAGTTTGTTCCACCATCAACAATTTACATCGGCATCAAAAATGTGTTGAAGAACATACAAGCAATCCGAGCTTGACCACATCATACTTCTTAGTTGGAGGTGTATGTGAGCTTCGGTTCAGCAAACGTGGCTCACAGGCTTCGTAGCTGTGCTGTGCAACACACAAAGTGATATCTACCTCTTCTTCAACATTGACTTTTATTGTAGCTTCACTAGCACTTACTAAAGAGCAGTGTACTGTTATAATTGCAGTTGCACTTTGGTTGGGGCACTGAAGCCAGAAGTCATGAGTAACCATACCAACAGTTTTATTTCTGTCAGTACAGGTTTATCCCGGGTGGATCACATTCTTTGCTCATAACACCCTGGGAGGAAAATTTTACTCTCAGCCGTCCTTCTCATTATGTGTTCGGTCTAGTCCTAAACTCAAAGTCATGACTCTCTCATGTGACTCACAGGCGTTCCAAGGGCAAAGCGACTGCACACATTAATATCCTACCGTCCCGCCTGTTCAATTCTTGTTTTTGTGTTTGTGTCTGTGCCCTCACCCTTTTTTTCCTCTCTCCATCTTCCTTTTTCTCTCTCATCTCTCATTCTGCCCTTTTTTTTGGTAACAAACGCCAAGTCAGCTGGATTATATGTGCAGCTCTTTTAAACGAAAGCCAGCTTCATTCCTTGTGACACGTCATTTATTTTGTTTTTGTAGAGTTGCACAAATGCTGATGCTCTACTTCGGGGGCCCAGCCAACCAACACTGCTATTCTAAGCAGCCGGTTCATAATGGCTGCTGTGTAGACTTAATTAAGGTTTTAATTAATTCCCCATTTAGGTAAGTTAGAGCGACACACAGATCGACCTGCTGGCCAACATTAGTATTTATACTAACCCTAACCCTGGAATAAGATGAAATGGTGTGGTCTAATCTAATAGCACGCTTGTTTTCTAGGAGTGTGAGCATCTTGGCGCCAGACCATTAAATTGCGATTGGGAGGCTACGATGCAATTATTTATGTTCTTATCAGCATCTTGATGCCTGCACTTTTTGAAAATAATTTCAAATCATGAATATTTTCATATTGTGTACAGTAGAAATGGCAAACTCAATATCTCACTGAAGATTGATCTGTAATGTCAGTGTAAAGGAATCATACTCCTGACATCAAAATACTGAGTGAAGTTTATAGAGAACACATACATCAGTCAGAATTGCTCTTTCCTCCTGTCCCGTGTTGTCCTCCCTCCTGCTGCTGCTGTGATCCACTGCCTGCAGGTACCGCTGGCAGAGAGAGCGAGAGAGGGGAGGGGGCTGGTTTGTCTCTCACAGTAGCTTACAGAAGTTTGATTTTGCCATATTTATAGGGTTGTGCCAACCTAAAATAAACAGGCTCCACACGGAGAGATTTTAGCTTGACAAGTGACCTGTGGATGTTAATAACAACGGTAACCGCGGACGTTAGGGGCCAAGCCAGTTGGAGAGGATAGAGAATCTAGCATGACTACATTTTACTGCAAAACTTGATAGAGAACCGTATGTTTTCCTCCTCATTTGACTAAGGTGTTGTGGAAAAAAACCTAGAACATGCATTCCGGTCATACAAAATTGTTATAGGTGATCATCATCATGTTAAACGTTCATTTGTGAAATCAGGGCTGCAAGAATTTAGCTTTAAATTCACATTTTAAATGTGAAATCCCGATGTTACGATATTCACTAGGTAAATGAGACACTAGTTGGTGCACTAGCACAAGTCCTGGACTGTAACAAAGGTCACAACTCCCACTCAGTCTCTGCTCTGAGCAGGGTGCTGCAAAGCCCAGACACACATGGACCCTTAACACACAACCAGAAGCACGACTGTATAACGTAACTGTGTACAGGAGTGCCAATAAGAAAACAATCCAGCTAGCCTCCATGTAAAATGATCAAATGGTGCTGTCATTTCTCATGTAAGTGTTCCTGTCAATGTTAGAGACATAACGGTCAGTAAATGCCTTTATTTTTATAACAGTAAATAACTTCACATAATCATAAAGATAAAGTCTATCAAGCGAGAATTATGACGCATCAACATATGTTCCCATCTGCACACTATTGTTTTCTTCTGTAATTAACATATGCAAATGTACATTATACATTCTGATTGTCTGTCTTGTGCTTGAACTGTGTAGGGGCGGGGGGGTTTAGTTGTGTTCAGAAAAGAACGAAGGAATCGATAAGCACAGAGAACACCTGCACAAAGCGGCTGGCGTTATGTAAGTGAAGGCAGTTGAGTTTACCTGTGCCGTGTCATCCATAACTCCCAGACTCATAGCTACAACTCCAGCAGATTCCTCACTCCGAGCCTGAGTTATTTGGTATTCTCCTGGTTCAGAGCGTTCCCCTCAGCGGTTCCCGGTGCTCATCTGAGCCCAAAATATTCTCTTTTCTGTTGCTACCTTCCACGTGGAGGTCATGCTGCTCGGCAGAACTGCCCCCCCTGGAGCTGGTCAGGAGTCTGAATGTTGCTCAAGGACACTTCAGCAGGGCAGAAGCCTATTGACACAGATGCTTGGACAAGTCTGAGAGATGGTGTCACTTTTTATGACAGCCCCTGCAGGATGAAATGACTGGTGCTGCCTCGAGTAACTAGTGATGCTCTGTGTACTATGGAACCACCCATAGTGTGGATATAATCAAAATATGTAGCAAACTGTATCATACAGAGATATTTAGTGATGGCAGCTTGACAGTAGTGAAATTCTTTCAATCATTTTATAGACGAGGTTTGTGAAAGCCTTTTAGAGGTGCGGTGGTTACTTCATGAGCTTATATGAATTTATATATATATATTTTTTTAAATCTATAAGGAGCACTTGAAGCTGTTTTTGCCTATTTGATAAATGTTTATGTACTCTATTGGTTCTTGCGCTTTGGGGTAATATCTTCATGGTTGAATGGACTTATTGTAAGTCGCTTTGGAAAAAAGCGTCTGCTAAATGAATGTAATGTCATTTCTGTTTTTTCAGTTTGCTGCCTCGAAATGGAGATGATCCATCCATCCATATGTGATGTCTGCTAGATGTAAGTTAATCTGTTTTTTGTAATACTTAGTCTTAGTCTCAGTTGGTACCTGACAAAAAAGAGAGAGTCTGCATTCATATGTATGTATTAGAGTTGACACCTATACTGAAAGGTGTTTCACACACAAAAACAACAACCATCCTACATCAGACAAATAGATTAACACCAAATTGTATGTAACACAATTCAGAATGATAATATAGAGATGACCTGATTTGTATCTTAAGCACATTATGCATAGCAATAAACACTATCTCTCTCAATCTAGAAAGAAAACAGAACATCGGTATTCAAATGCGTCTTCTCTTTATAAAAGATTTGATCCTGTTTATATTTACACCTGGTATTTTTATAATGTCCACACTGTGTTCGGATTGAGATCCAATCGTTGTCTACCTCTCATCGTATCCTGCTCTAGTTTGCGCCGTGCCCCCCAAAAAAACAATACACAACAAAAAAAGATAGAAGATGGTTGGCATCCATCCATGAAGCTGCATCACAGTTTTCTTGAATATGACCAAGGTTGACTCGAGGGCAAAATAACACTGGATGGCTGAGATCCACGACTGTAAATCTATCCTTAATTCGCTTTCTCTCTCACTGCAGTTGTCTGTCTGCGCGGCTGAGGATATTTGACAATTTAATTGAAGTATTGCCAAGGGAGGAGAATAGGAATTAGACGCGCTGGCTTCTGTGCCTTGTTTTTTCCACCAAATGTCTTCTGGACTCCCTCAGAAAACCTTTGTACGTCTTAGACCTCTGATTGTCCTTTAGGATCCCTCCTACATGTAACTGTGGAATTGCTTGTGGCAACATATCAGGCCTCGAATTATGCCTATAATGGTGGATTAGCAGTTGACACAGCCTCTCATGAACAGCAGAGAGAGGACTGGCATTGTTTCTAATGAAAGATTGTATCTGCAGTTACGGCAGTGGCTCTGTGTGACACAACTCTGACTTTAAGATGCGGCCATCAAACTGTCATAAATATCTCATTACAGCTCGTGATTTACCATTTTGATGGGGCAGCTGCACTTTTTTATCACTGTCTGCATGTTACACAGGCTTCATCTAAACAGCCACTTTTGACATTGATCTGGAAGCTTCAGATCTTCATGGCTTCTTGGGTAATTGAAATGATCGCCTACTGTGTAACATTTAAAGGCGATTATAATGCCTCCATAAAGAGCCCTATACTGTCCAGATAGATCAGTGTGTTGTCAAAAGGCCTTAGTTACTGTAGCTCTGCTGGACAACTTTCTGTCAACAGTATGTTCCGTCCATTCTTTGGAGCGGCCACTGTGGTATAATAGCCTACAATTTGTGAGACAGTAGCCGACAGCAAGAGCTTTAGTGGGCCATTAAGGATATATTCAATATGGAAGAATCGCATCTGCAAAACGGAGACAGAAATGACCAAAGGCAAAGTCATTCTGCTCTCACCAAAATACAAGGGAAAAGTTCATGAAAAAGAGAGCCTGGACAATAATGTTGTAAGTTAACATAGCTTCTCCAACCGCTGGGTAGTATTACGTTTTAATTTCATACTTGAAGGAATAGTTTGACACTGGAAGTGTGCACATTCACTTTCTTGCCTGGATTCTCTTCTGGCTCCCTAGCAACCCCACAGTGACGAGAAATGCTCCCCGCCAGGAAATAGTCGATCACACAACTCCCCGTACCACTGCAGCATGTCATTTTTTCACTTTTGGGATTTTGTACACATCAAAGATAAGATATAAGGTGCACTTTAGAGGTGCTGGTGGGTGGATTTTATTCAACTTTTGGACAGGGCCAGGTTAGCTGTTTCCAGTATCCTTGCTAAACTAAGTTATCATACAGCTTCATATGAAACGGACAAATGTCAGAGTGATACCTCTCGATCTCGCCAAGAAAATAGGTATATTTACCGAAATGTCTAGCTTTGACTTAGAGTCCATCGTGCCTTTAAAGGGAACAATACAAATGGCTTAAAGCCTCAGTTCACATACAGATACAATACTTTTCTAACATCCACTTGCTGCTCAGGTATTCATACGTTGGATGTTTACATTGAGTTCTATCCCATCTTCATATTTAAATAAATCTGTCTCTGTTGAAATAATAAAAATATGCTGTTCATATGACAAAATGCAACTTAAAGTCTCTGTACATGTGTCAAATATGCCTGCAAATCTGAAAAAAGGCTGAAACTTTGTTTTGTTAATGACAGGATGGTAATCTTTATTTTATGGTTCTAACTTATGCAAGTTAGACAAATGACCAGTTGAGGAGAATTTTATGAACATGACTTTATAAACGGATAATTTTTGGGCATTTCAATGTAGTGTTTTTCACTGCCTATTAAATACATTTGTCCCTGTCTACACTGTGCTTTACTGTGTGTTATACATGCTATGAATAGCTGCAGTGAAAGTACAGGGGTGCCTGATGCTTTATAATGTCAAATTATAATGCCAACTATTGAAGTTCTGTATTTGTCAGTGAATCACACGGGGCCACAGCAAAGAATTTCCAGCGAAACTTTGAAGGAGTCTCTTATATATTTTTTTGTCTTTCCTTCAAGGCCATATGCATATTTGCTAAACTGGTTTTGTGCCAATATCCACTGTACCTCTGACGTACAGTTTACAAATGGCATGTATAGTTGTCCAGGCACCACACACTGGAGTCAGGTTGCAATGGGACAGAGCCTGGCATTTTATCTTCCATGTACAATCTCAGGAAATGCTCCCTACCAGAAGGCCCACCAACTGGAAAATTGTCCCGGCAGGTGCGTCCTTCATAAAGATATCTCTTTCCATATATGACCTTCCCTGCCCGTCTGTCCCTCTCTCGCTGCCTTTTCTTCCTTTCTTTACTTTTTTTTTGTACCAAAGCGTGTTGGTACTTTTTGATGATTGATGGCACAGAGCTTCAGTTACCTGTAGTCTAACTTCTGAAATTCATGCAGGAATTTCTCAATATCTGAGAAGCACTTCCGTGAGGAACAGATCTGACACAGACGACATTTTAAAATCAACGGCCGTTTCACTCTGAAACATGAGATAATTTTCCCTGTGCTTTAAAGTAATTATTGCTTAATGTTGCGCACAGCACAGGCGGATCTATGCATACCTACCTCCTCTGTTCAGCCTCACAAGTTCTTAAAAATATGATTCAAAACATGAATGTAGAATCATGCAACCGGATAGATTGAAGCTTGGCCTGGGCGGTATGGAAAATAACTTAATCCCGATAATTTTTTCCACATCAGTTGATATCAATATAAATAACATACATATCGAATCACTATTTCTGTCAAGCTAAAGGTTCATTTTTACTCCTTAGTGCGATGTGAAGATAAGATTGCGTTAATTTAGCTTTAAATATTGCTTAAAAAACGCTTACTGGCATGTCTTTTCAGATATCATTGTCCCTTCTTTTGTTGTCTTAAGGCATGGTGCTGGAGAAAGTGGACACAATGGTCTTTTGTGGTTGTTGCGCAGGTATCACGCTGGTTGTTGTAGGGGGACCATCCACACTTGCCTGGGTCTGGGACTGTAAAGTCTTTCATTGTGCTCTAGAGGATGGCACTGCTTCAGATGCTAAAAAAAGATTAGTTTATTACCTGACTTTGTCGAAACATGCTTTAGACAGTCCGCAGTGCACGCTACTACACTGTTTCTTGTCAGACTTGAAATAGCCCAAATATCTCCACACTACCGAACTCCTCGGACCAATCCTCTCTACAATGTCCTCGTCTTTTGAGCCTTGGGCGGTGGCCGTCGAGTTGTCTTTTTCAGTAACGCTGTCGCACGATTTAACATTTCTCTTAATTTTCTGCCGCTTCTCCTACGTTCTGTGCTGTGTGCATCAACCTAACACAACGTGGCTGCAACTATATTCCAGCCACATGATTGGTTGGGCAAGGCACTATTCTCATTATCATTGGCTGTTCGTGTTGTCTCTCAAAACATGGATGGAATGAGTTCTATCGAAGTTATATCCACCATGTGTTATATTTGTATCGAGGAAAGGTAATTTCACGATGGTTATCTTTATCGTTTTGTTGCCCAGCCCTAATTGATTAATAGAACACGACAGAGACAGCTGCAGTTTTTCAGGCGTCTGCACATGTTGCAGTACCTTGAGCAGACACCTGTAATCTGTGAGCATTTGAGCTCAACCCATCTGGATACCATCACCTCTGCATTTGTTAAATACAAGTTTAAGTGCTGCCAACCCACAGTGAGATCATTAAGACGAATCAAATAATCTTCAGCAACACGAATAGCATATTCGATCCAACAATGTCCATACATGACGACTACTCTTCTCCATGTTCTTCCTGGTGAAATGCTTTTTCGTGGCATACTCATGAGCCCATTGCTCGGTATGTGATAGTAATCCGTCAGCATCAGACAGCATCAGTTTCTCTCAGACCCAGTCCCTGCATCGCTGAAAGCTGTTTATATAATTACCCATTCTCTCTAAAAGATGGGATGAGGGAGCCCTGCGCCTATCTGTGAACCAGAGGGACAGTCTCTCTGAGAGAGAAAGACGGAGTGAGAGAGAGACTGGTGATTTGGCTTAAACAGTGGAGTTATATATGTGGTATCAGACAGACAGACAGCTGGCATCAAGGGACCAAAGTTAATGGTATTTTATGCTCCTGGGTATCTCAGACTGCAATGAGACTGGAAAAAAAAAGAAAAAGAAAACAAAGCCATAAATGCTCATCATAATTTAATAATGTGGTATAATAAATATTTGAGGGGAGTTATTCTGTCACTATTTAAATTGCGGATGGAACATTATTGTGCCATCAGTGATGAATATGCTTTTAGTGACTAGATGGGAAAGCGATGATTGAAATTCATGTTAAATTGCAAAATGCAATTTCAAAGATGATGTTTTGATGATGATGATGATGATGAATTTCAAAAGCTATTCTGTAAAGAATTCACTGCACAATGTATCATCAGTGTAAATCAATAGTTGGATCAAGAATGAGTTTTCAACATGATTTATGAATTTGGAAACGTATAATCCTACTGTGATGCTACTTTAATTGTTCTGAATTGAAATTTTTATTCAATATTATTTACAAGCATATTCAGTGCGTTAACTTCACTGCCTCTGTTCCTTCATGGTTTATGATATTATATTGTATAGCTTTTATTAAATATAGATGGGAGTCCTGGTAGAGTTCATCAGGTTGTATATCATGTCTGATCTTGATATTATATATATATATATATATATATATATACACTGAAAAAAATTTCGGGGGGTCTGAAAACCAGTCAGTATCTGGTGTGACCACCATGTGGAGTGTTGGTCCACTCCTCTTCAATGGCTGTGCGAAGTTGCTGGATATTGGCAGGACCTGGAACACGCTGTCATATACGCCGATCCAGAGCATCCCAAACATGCTCAATGGGTGACATGTCCGGTGAGTATGCTGGCCATGCAAGAACTGGGATGTTTTCAGCTTCCAGGAATTGTGTACAGATCCTTGCAACATGGGGCCGTGCATTATCATGCTGCAACATGAGGTGATGGTCGTGGATGAATGGCACAACAATGGGCCTCAGGATCTCGTCACAGTATCTCTGTGCATTCAAAATGCCATCAATAAAATGCACCTGTGTTTGTTGTCCATAACATACGCCTGCCCATACCATAACCCCACCGCCACCATGGGCCACTCGTTCCACAACGTTGACATCAGCAAACCGCTCACCCACACGACGCCATACACGCTGTCTGCCATCTGCCCTGTACAGTGAAAACCGGGATTTATCCGTGAAGAGAACACCTCTCCAAAGTGCCAGACGCCGTCGAATGTGAGCATTTGCCCACTCAAGTCAGTTACGACGACGAACTGGAGTCAGGTCGAGACCCTGATGAGGACGACGAGCATGCAGATGAGCTTCCCTGAGACGGTTTCTGACGGTTTGCATTATCAAAGAATTTTTGCACAAACTGTTTGTTGCAGCAGCTGCCCGGGTGGCTGGTCTCGGACGATCTTGGAGGTGAAGATGCTGGATATGGAGGTCCTGGGCTGGTGTGGTTACACGTGGTCTGCGGTTGTGAGGCCGGTTGGACGTACTGCCAAATTCTCTGAAACGCCTTTGGAGACGGCTTATGGTAGAGAAATGAACATTCAATTCACGGGCAACAGCTCTGGTGGACATTCCTGCAGTCAGCATGCCAATTGCACGCTCCCTCAAAACTTGCGACATCGGTGGCATTGTGCTGTGATAAAACTGCACATTTCAGAGTGACCTTTCATTGTGGCCAGCCTGAGGCACACCTGTGCAATAATCATGCTGTCTAATCAGCATCCTGATGTTCCACACCTGTGAGGTGGATGGATTATCTCGTGCTCACTAACACAGATTTAGACAAATTTGTGAACAATATTTGAGAGAAATAAGCTTTTTGTGTACATAGAATAAGTCTTAGATCTTTGAGTTCAGCTCATGAAAAATGGGGGCAAAAACAAAAGCGTTGCGGCTATAATTTTGTTCAGTGTATATACAGAGAAAACTACATTTCAGTCATGACAACTATAGTAAAAAATCCTTAATTTTTGTTATTTCAGTTAGTTATTTTTGGCAGTATGGCTACGTCCGGCGACCCTCCCTGCCCTTCACCGTGCATGCATGGAGAGCCTGAGGTAGGCAGAGCACACCTCCCTACCATTCTATGAGCTTTCATGGAATGTGAGATGATGCAAATAGGAAATCCGCTGTAGACCAGACTGTCTCATTTTTAGTTAGGTCTTCTGAGTGGGGAAGGCGGTTGCTCTTCAACGGTAATGTCGACCATGTCCTCTAAAGTAGTCGGCCCTTGGATTGGGACACAGCTAATGTCTTCCTTTTTGTGAGGTGTTTTTAGACACAAGTATATTGGGGGCATTCATGAGGTAGTAGTATTACAGGAAGTGCGGTGTATATTTCATATCTGTAATTTGGTCAAATACTTGCAGAATAAAATATGTCGACAGCTGTTTGCTGAATTTACCAAGAGATTACGTACAGATATTTATGGTAATCGTATGATAAATCCTTTTGGTGATTTTGGTGATTCTCTGTTCTATGATCTGCGAATTGCACCATATCATACCAGCGAGTACATTTTCCTCTTCAGCGCTGCAGCTGACAAAGTTTTACAATGGAGATCTGAGTCTGACAAGTTGAGTGGAATGATAGGAAACTGCAACTGTACAGAAAATCAACTCTGTTTGTTTGGGTAAGAACGCGGCCTTTCCTCCACTGCTACCCTCAGAGCAATTTTGGTTTCTGGTAATAAGCATTCAAGCTCATTACCGAGGCTTAGAATTACTTTTTTCCCTGTTGCTCCCTAGAGCTTCCGTGGACCCTGATGTTCTGGTCATGTGGAGGACTTTGGAAGTGGTCGCTTACAAAAACAATTTGAAGGTATAGCATGGTAGTGAAGAAAACCTCTAATTTCAAGAAACTAAAGTACAACCATGGTTGACCTTCCATCTCTAGGATATCAAATTAATAAAAAAATTCCCCGAACATATTTTTGTTGCAGCAAAATAATTAGTATAAAACGGAATTTTGCCGACAGCTCTGGAAGCAGGATTGTTCAGTGAACCAAGTAACTGTCAGATCACACAAATGAAGATCACAGTTTGCACGATGGCTTGATGTGGACCTTAATCAAAGTGACTGCAAGTGGCCAAGCAAACAGACGCAGCCCTTTGATGTAAAGCTGTCTTTCTGTTTTTTGCCCCTGCTATTGAGATCAGGGAAAGGGAGTGCTTTCATGCCTTTGCAAATTTCTTCATGTTAGGAATTAATTTTCCTTTGGCAAGAGATGCAATGCATAATGAACTAGCAGACGAGTTCCCCATCTTTGGATATGCGTAGGAAGCATGCATTTATTGGGGGGATCTGCAAACTGTTTATTTCACAATATTATGTGTTACAATGCGTTGTTGGATAATACTGCAGTCCTAAGTGCTGCTTTAACCTGTTGATTTGACCAAAAAAGTTTCATGAAAAATCCCTTTTAGAGCATCAGTAATTCTAGTAGACAGGGTGTTTGTTAGGGATGGGAAAATAAATCAAAGTTCAATAATATCCCAAAATTTTACGATCCATTTCGTCATTCAGAAAAGGAGATTTCCCGGTATGAAGAGATGATCTGGGATGACCACCAACAAAATATCCCCGTCGTAATTACACACTTTAAACAACAGAGAGCGCATTTGGCATTGTATGCAACGGACCCTACACCGGACGTTCTGGACTGAAGAGACAAACAACAGCAAAAAAAGAAACGGCTGTCATATCACGAATCGTGCCGCTTGTGTGCATTATTAAGACGAGCACATTGAAAGGGATTTCCCAGTCGTAGCAAGTTTGAAGCGCGCCATACTGAAAGACATCGGTCGGTATTCTGGCGAGCTGTATACACACGTGACTCTGGTTAGCTTTCTTGTGCTTGCCGCTATGGCCAAAGCCATATACCTTTCCATCTGTGCAACATCTGTGCCTAGCGAGCGCATCTTTTCAACCACAGATGAAATTGTTACTTTCCAAAGGTCTCTGCTGTCTCCTGAAAATGTGGATTATTTGATTTTTCTCAACAAAAATATGAGCAATGCTAGGGCATCGGTTAGCTCCCTCGGTAGCACCAGCGCTACCTTGACTCCTACTGCAGTGGGTTTGATCCCGGCCCTTAGCTGTGTGTCTTCCCCTCTCTCTCCCCCCTTTCACACTGAGCTGTCCTGTCAATAAAGAGGCTAAGAATAAATTTTTTGTTTGAAATGGCTGAAAATTCAATATCATTTCTGATTACTCATACGTCACTGAACCGTTAATATCGAATTGTGGTGATATCAAATCGCAAACCTCACATCGTATATTGAACCGAATCGTGAGATAACTATCGTCCAATCAAGTACACCTGAACAACATTGTTGAAGTAATAACTGCACAACCGTCCCATTTTTGGATAATTTCTGATGATGTTGATGAAGAGTATCCAGTAAATATTTTCATTACTGTATACAAGCTGCATTATTCTGCTCCTTGTAGGCATATGTCTGGGGGTCAAAATGGATTTCACATTTTAATGGGCTTATAAAGCCACTGGGCAGTTTGTTTTCCCACAGTAATATTTCTGTCCTATCTGCTAACTGGGATGCCACTTAGCACTGTGGTTTTCATAATAGTGTGTAATTACTGTGAATTTCCCTCAGAAAGAGTGATTGTCTGCGCTTGTTCCCATTAGGGTTCATTTAGAAACCATGAAAAACAACTCAGTATTGTGTGAGAGCAGAGGAGAGGTTAGGGTTGAGAAATTATTATATCATAGCAACCAAAGTGAGACCTTTTAAAAATATTAAATTGTGACTCTTTTACAGTATTTTGGATTATTTTCCTCTTTAATCTGCACTGCCAGCAATGATGAAGTAAACCATGTCCTATACTTGCTTGCTGTGCATTAAAAGACAGTCCATTAATTTTCCATTGTGCACAGATGGAGATGACAGTAGGAGAGTAAACAATGACTCTGCCATGCAAGGGGAGCAGGAAAACAACAGAACCTAACTCTTGATTTATTTATTTGTCTTTGTTTGTGGGATTTAGAGAAGAGAGGAGTGTTTGGCCAGAGTGAGATATGGGGGTCACATCTTTTTTTCAGATGTGAGAGGCTTTTCAGCATCAGCAAAGCGAGCGCAGCGTGGGAATTCTTCTTTTTTTTTCTACTGTAGCTTAGAGAAGAGCCCTTGTCTCAGTCATTGGCTTTTTGTCACATTTCTTGTGTATCCCTCCAGACAAAAAAAAACACACTTTTACCTACCAGATGGTAAAACTTGATGTTGGTGTTTAATTATTTATGACTTTTGGACAATCAATAACAAGAATAACATAGCTGTGAAGGAGAGTTTCTATGACTGTGTTCTGCTGCGAGCGTATTCAGTTTTTTGTGTCACAGCGCTGGTGGGGGTGACTTGAGAGGGCGAAACATCTGTGGCATCCATCAGCGCTCCTGACATGACTTTGTGTCTGAGTGCAGTTTAATCATTACAATCCCCTACCCCCCATCCTGCAGTGACTCATCCTGTTTGACTGCAACCTTCTCTCCACCCAAATTATAGAGCCACACCACCGTGTAATTCCCTCTTGCAAAAGGCGGATCAAATTGTTTTCTGCTGTAAGATATTTTTATCCACCAACCAGCCTGAGTGTTAATTATAGAAAATATTCATACATTAAAACAAAGCCTCCAGTGAATTGGCAGAGTGTTGGCAGCACTCAGCGGTGATGGTTAAACCATCACAGTGGTGTTACCTCCACATGTGTGTTTCCACTGAACTTATTATCCTCAGCTGAGCTCTGACAATTGGAATAATCCTGAATTCAGGTGATGATGATTATAGTGGAGTGTCAAATTGAAAATGTTGCTTCATGTTGGGTGTATAACAAATATTTATGACAGCCTAGAGTGAATATCAACAGATTTTTTAAAAATCTGCAGCTACTAAATAGTGAGGTGTGGTTATGATGATTGTTTGGTTGACTGATTAATGGTAGATGTTTTCACTAGGGGCTGTTTTTTTACACAAGGCAGCTCTGAGGGAATTCAGTGTTACATCACAACCAGGTGATAATAAATTGATGAATATTAATGAAAAGTCACAAGTGAAGATTTATCCTAAATAACATTTCAACAACCTTACAGAAGTGATGAAACGGGGAAAGATGGGGGGTTGAGGGTAGTTTAATATCAATAAGGAGCATTTTATGAGAAGATATGGGATCTATTTTGGAGTAAGGTGTGACATTGCGGACTACAATTAAACAAGGTAATAAAAAATTACATTTCGTGGTATTTGAGCAAGTATTGGACAAAAAAACTCAGCAAAAGTATTAAAATTTTAATGAGGACACAAATGACTTTTTTAATTTTAATGGGGTTAAATTTAGTAATACATTCAAATATTGTTGAGACGTTTCACTAAAACAAACAAATCAGAGGGGCGATACATATTCTGTGAGGTGCAAACACCCTTATCAGGCAATGCCAACCTTTTTAATATTGTAATAATGCCATTTCATTATGGCATCATCATGACGTCATCTTTGTGCATTCTTCAAGATATCACAATCCGATATGACTTGTAATCGTTCTCTGAACAACATAAGCTTCAAATTGTCTATTACTTGTGGAGATGTCTTGGACAACGTGTTTTTCGACCATATTTCTGTTGACTTGACCTTGAGATTTGCCCAATTGTCTCGAAATGTTAATAATCTGGAGTTACCTTCCCAAGTTATATCTCGACCCAGAGTTATTTTGTCAACAAACACACAGACAAAAACCCTGCTTCTGTGGCTATGTCGGTGCGCTGAGTGATAAAAATATCAACCTAATGGTGGCGCTAGAGGAACCATCAGGGAATCACCAAGGTCTGTACAATTCATTGTTCCAGAACAATGTAATTCTTGGTTCTGTCAGTAGTTGATGAGATTTCACATGAGCAAAAGGGAACCAACTGACTAACCAGCTTTTCCGACTCTAAAGCCATGTTGCTACATACTGTAGCCTGGAGGAGAGAAAAAAAGACATAAGTAGAGAGTCATAGAAAATATTTAACTTTTGCTGTCTGTATATGTTTGGGGCTGTGGACTGAATTTGTGGAAAAGGTCTAATAGCTCTTAAAGATGATACAATGTACAGGCTGGTTGGTGCTGTGCCACAATGGCTTCATACTCAAACATCATGAATAGCAACGTCCAGCCAATAGAACTTCACAATGGACCACAAGTATTTCAATAGCTCATAATTTCTGAGCAAAAACCATTGTGAAACATAGCAAGTGAAAGTAAAAGATAAGGATTATAATTACTGTACTGTGAAGGAGCCTGACATCTGCTGTACAATAGCAATTTATCAATATCTTTCAATCCACCACTAACAAAGTCTAATTGCTGTCGAGAATGACCCCGGCTCTGGCAGATTGTTTATTGAGCAACTAATCTGCACCACTCCTTCTTGCCTGAGGCCATAGAAGGAGAGGGGAACTTGATCAATGTCTCATCACTATGCAGTCTTTTAACCACATGTACAGTAGGCAATAGACTCCACCCAGCACACGTTTAACATGTGCTGAAGAGGGTCTTCATTAATCAACCACATTGACATGTGGGGGGGGGTTTGGTGACATTGAAACAACCCGGGATAATGCTGCTCACAGTATGAAGTATTTAAAGCGATTCTCTTTGAAGATCTATTCTGGGTGTAAGTTTGTGTCTTATCTTTGAATGAAATATTAACCTCCAGACCGTTGGCTAAGTGTTTCATAAATATTGCATGGTGTGGAAGAAGTAATTGGTTCCCCCATCTATAATGGCTGTCACCCAGGTCTAGCGTAAAGTGAATGGCTGTGCAGATGGTAGGTACGGCTCATAATAGAATTTCACATATCTCTTCTTCATTCTGAATTATATCCTCAGTAAAGCACTTACTGGGCTGCAAGTCTGTAATTGTAGAGTTAGTTTCCAATGGGCAACATATCCATTTCAGGGAAAAATCATTACCGGAAATTTGACAGCTGAGGAGTTTACCTAACAGCCATTCCAAATATCACCGTGAATAATTCAATTCTTTGTTTTCAATTGACTTTGTGGGTGGCTGTGTCAACAATTTTATCTCTTATAGAAGCCGAACGCATTCTATTAGAATTTCAGAGGGAAGCACTTCTGTAGCTCCAAAGCTAAAGGCGTCCTTGTCCCTGGCCCGGTGTGTCTGACTGGTCTATTGAGTAGTGGGGATCGATGTTTCTAATGTAAGTGGTGTCTCAATTATATCCAGGCTTTAAAATCATTCTTTATCTATTTTTTGTCCTAATCGGCATCCCACCTTCAGTGAACTGAATTTAAAATGTTTAGTCGTTGTGGGATGAGAGAAATGGGCACCTGGTTGTGGAAAGATCAGGCCTGCTTAATGTTTACAAGTAACTGAGGACTTCTTTATGGAAGATTAGCTTGGGACGTTTTCACACCTGAAAGTCCGAACCAAGGTTCATATCTTTGTAACAATGTAGAAATTTTATATGGTTAGTTTTGGTTTCACATTGCAACCTGGGGAGTGCACAAAATGTTTTCGTATGACATACATATGTCCTGTTGTCATCAACTATGAACCCATTCATTTCGTTACTTTTGTTGCAACTGATATCGTTACTGTATTACTAATAGCATCACCAAATTCAGGTCCGGTACTCAACACTAGTTTGACTGCACCGAATGAATCCCCTCATCACCCGACAATCAATACTGCTAAAGTTGTTATTAAATACTGATTTGGCAAATATTTAAAAAAAAAACTCAAACTCTGCAAGACTGCAGTTTTTAGACCAACGGGCGAAGGCTTGAACTTTTGGATGGAGGGGATTATAGGGCTGGGCTCACATATTCGGTCGGAAAAAGGCTCATCTGTGTCGAGCCATCCGCTGTTGAGAGCCGGCGTTAGAGCTCATCCTTCTGCGGAGGATGTTGGATCTACACCCAGTTCTGTCTTTTATCTTCCCGCTTGCAGATGCCTCATTCAACATCAGGATGGATATCTGGGACTTGGGTCCAACACAGTTTGCTGTCTCACTTCCAGGGCTTCCCATATACTGTACGTGTGATTCGTCAAGAAAAGCAACACACGCCAAGGGGCAAGAGTAGAAACATTATATGTTGTCGTAGGTTGTAGGCAGGTTCATAGGTGAACCTGAGATAGCAACACCGGCAAATTATTCTTAATTTAAAATAACAATCACAAAGTTTGAACATTTTAGGGGCTTAGGAGCTTTATCAAATCTGGCCATAGTCTACGACGTGATCGACGGACTGTGATAACAGGGACTCTGATGCCGTATCAATCAATCTGTTGCTAAATGCTACGGAAAATCCTATTTGTGTGGATGACCTGCTGGGCACACATATAATAAACAACTCACTGCCCTTTTCCTCACAGTACACTGGTCCGTCCCATCTCAGCCATGCCATTTGAGCTTTGTTATGTCTTACATCTTTTCATATGTGCAGCGCGGTGGCAGTTCAGGCTGACCTCTGGAGCAGCCGAATCACTGGATACAATTGCTTCATTAAGTTTTTGACAGCATGTGGATAGAGATTCATCATTTGTGGAAACACACTGTGCGTCACGTGAATTGATCAGCGCTACCGTCCGCAATACTACAAAGGAAGTCAGATGAATTCGGAATGTATATCTGGGCGCTTGAATGGACCTTTTTATTTGTTTTGGCTTGAAAGTGTAGCTCAAATCACTTAATCCTGTTTCTCACAAGTCGAGTGCTATAGGGTGTAAGTCCTGTGGTGAAAGCAGCCCTCTTGAAGTGAGGGCTCTGTGCTGGCTGGTCAAATTCTTCCACATCAATCTGAGGAAACAATTCCCCCGTGCTTTGACTTCTTAAACAGGAGAGGAACCTTCTACAAGGTGTTTTTTCACGATCTTTTTTAGATGTCTAGCAACCTTTAGGAGTCCAAACCATGTTCAGAGAAATCGGGTCCAAAACTAAAGTAAACCAAAAGTAAATGAATATGTTTCCTACATCCTGTCCACATACTTCTTGCCAAGCAACTCCTAAATCACATTAAAAATTCTGCAGTCCATTGGACTTTGGTGAAACCCCAACAGTAGCACAGTTTGTTGCGGTTAAACAGTCAAATCAATATGAAGTGGCCTCACTGTACAGTGAAGCATTACACTGTTCTTGTCTAAGCTGAGGCAGATGTTCTGCTGTGTGCTGTCCACTGGCTTTCCAATGTCACATCTGATACTCACCATGCCAGCAGATTTCTGTCAGCACCATCAGTGTCTAACAATCATGCGAACGCTGTAAGTGCGCTGATTGAAGCAGACTGCAGCCTCATGCTTATCTGATGAACAAGTGGTGCATGTTAACGTGAGTAACAACCTGCCACGCAGAGCAGTTGGGAATAATAATTAATTCATTTCCCCTCGCCGCCATGGATCGCACCACTTTCCTTTCAAACACCGCCGCCATCCTGACCACCATCAGCCTTCCTGGTGTTGCCACAGCAGTGTGATTAGGGTCCAAATTCCCAGCTTGACCGGCGACGTGGAGTTTTCCAGTTGATATATGCTATCTTGTCTCATCTGTGGAGATGCTTGAGGCCTTATTGGATGCTATCCATGCTATTCACTGTCAGTATGAATTGATACCGTGCAATGTACATTAAAATTGGATGCTTTCAAGCATCTGGATTGGATTTTACACCGTCCCGAGGACAGATATATGGATAGCGCATGGAAAATACAGATGGATGATAAATTGAAGATAAAACCAACATTGCTAAACAAAAAAGCTTCAGCGCTCTTTGACAGACATTCTACAAGTCTCTGGAGCTTGAAACTTTGTCCATCACTTGAAATACCTTCATAAAGACAGTGTGTAGGGTGTGCTGGTTAAGGTTAAGTAAAGACTGTGGTTTTGGATAATTGTTAAAAACAATTTGTGCTTGAAGTCACTGCAGACCTTTTATTTTTATAGACTTTTGATTGATGACAAAATATATTAGCCATGGAATTTAGTTGTAAATATACTTAATTTCAAGAGAAAGGATTGAGTGACTGAAGTCCATCAGATGTATAAAACATGTCATCAATGAAGCATCTGCATTCTTTATAATTCCCTGCTAATTTATCCAGGTCTTTCTTGTCACAGATCTGTATATCTGAATCAAATATTTAGAACATTTGAGTCTTATGCAAATGTTTCAGATATTTAGTATTTCTTCATGCCTTTTTGCATGAAAATGTATGGATAAATCATAATTAAAAATCTATCAATTCAAATCATACAATAATTGTCACTCAATCTCAACTTGGAAACATTTTGTGAATCATACTCAAACAAGCACATTCAATCAGTTTTTTTTGTTCAGCGAGCTTCACAATTTGTCCTTCCCATGTCTGTAATTCCAAAATTTTAAACTGCAACATGCAAATCACAATAGTAAAGTCTGGATGCGTTCTACGGTGGATTTCCCCTTCATTTATACTTTTTTTTTTTTAATTTTCTAGTTAAATATACTACACATAATTCCATGACCTGTTACTGTAAGACTACAAAACATCCCAAACAAATGTCACGCTTGATGCTGTAGGGTAAATGTAGTGCTTCCTTCAAAGCCCTCTAAAACTTATAATGATGGCCAATCAGTAAATCAGTTGATAATTACCTCCAAGGCTTTTAACATTTTTTTTAAAGCTGATCTAAAATACATTTTTGATTGATGATCACCCTGTCAAAGTGATAATGGGCCTGTCATGACTGCACCTTCCAACTTTGAAACCTTGTGGCTCCGTCTCACATCATGAAACAGAAAAGCTGCCATCTTGAAACATAAAATGGGAAATCGGTCAGTAAATGAACTGGGACATCATCGCAACTGAAGTGATCCATGAGTGATGTAGATAATATGGAAACAAAAGGAAGCAATAAATGTAGCGAACACTGTAGCTTAAAGCCTCTGAAGGTCATACTCATTTCATAAGGAGCATTATAATTTACTTGTCCTGCATCAGCCACATAACTGCTGTTCAATACAGGTATTTAAGATTTCATTGGGAAGACATTAGTGCTGTCAATGGTTTGAGTTGCAGACAGTCTTTAATTATTGATAATTGAGCACTTTTTCTACATCTGAAAAATGGCTTGCCTCATTGTTGGGAAAAGTTAATTTACCCTAATGCTTGATAAACTGTAGTGAAACACAACTGTGCAAACACATATTTCACATCAAATCACTTTCACTAAAGTATACTCTGGCAGAATAAGAATTGCAATTCCAAAAACATTGTGTATTTGCAATCAGTTGGTATATAGGCGAGCTATATCATTTGCACAATTTTGAATAAATCTTCAAAGCCAGGAAAGTTAATTGCGTCATCTTAGTATTTACATTTCATTCAAAAGAAACTCTGCAAATACCCAATTGTAACTCTGAAATCTTTCAAAAAGAATGTATCGCCTTTCTGTTTCCTATTGATTTACTAAGATTTTTTCCCCCCATGGCAAATGCAATACAAAACATTTATCCATTAAAATTATGCTAACATGATACCCTATCTATCTGGTTAGTTGTTTTTCAGGTCTGTGATTTAAAAAGAAAAAAAGACTCACTCAGCACTATTTTTATACACAGTTCAACATTCTTACATTCTTACATGTCGTTTAACTGTGTACGTGACTGCTCTGTTAAACAACAGGTATTATTCTGGGGAGAGATAAGCCACAGGGATCTGACGAGAAAATAGCTAGGACGCTTTCTTTCAGGGTTCCCCTCATTGTAATCTGCCTTCGAGGATTGAAAGTCACACTCTTTGATTTTCTCTGATGAGCATTTGGGGAATGCACCTTCTGTCGTTTTGTGGAAGGTTGGAGCACACGCCGTTGGAAGTGTCAGATGAATAGTCATTCGACATAAATTAACTGCTGGGCACACTTAACGGGAACAGTTTCTTGGGGAAAGTTAAGAAAAAAGGAAAACTATTTTTTATGTAATTGACATATTTTTGACAGTGATTAACTTTGATTAACTAAGAATTGGTCACATTTCAATGAAAAGCTATACTGGAATATGATATTGCTCACTGAATCTGCACAGTAATGTAGATAACAGAAATATACCAACATTAATACATTTACGGGTCTTGTATTTTTTTTCAGTTAGTCCACCCTTCTCACTGCCTGAATCAAATATGCAGAGCTCTGCGAGCATTAGCGCAAAACACCATTCCTCACATACTGTATATATTTAATGTATGACAATGTATATGGCGAAACAATCCAAAGACAACTTATTTGAATTGAGGACTTTAGCACAGATTTTTCAGGTCTCAGATTTTGAAATCATCTTCTGTAGATTAGTGGATATAATTAGCTCTCACTTATTTATTTATATTTTACTATAAAAAAGAATAGCTGGATGGTTAGATACTTGCTGGAATTTCTCTCACTGTTATTTTATGTGGGCAGAAACAGCTAAAAGTAGACTAATAAGCCTAGTAACAGGTTGTTGAATTATGCATGTTTGAAAATGTATAAAGTGTTGCTAATTTTTTCCTGCTCGTCTATTCACCCTGCATGTGAAGTGGAGTGATCTCTCAGATTCGGTTCAGTTTCCCCTCCCTGTTCTGAAACTGTAATTCAGTGGAGATTGTTAAATATTACACATGGAGTACACCTTGGGCCCTTGAAAAATATCTGTAATGCCTGGAATTTAGTGGTGTACCCCTAAAGTCAAGGTACACATTTGCCTATCACTGTATTTTGTTGGACAAGTCTTAATAAGCAGAAATCTCCATCCCAGGAGCACATCCAGTAGAGAGTGCTTACCGCAACGCTCATATTTGTGAGCCAGGAGGGGGAAAAATGCATAAGAGAGAAGTTAACGTGAGGTTTAAATGAGGGTGAGCGTCATACTTCAGGCAGAGATGTAAATACTGCATAGCTTTTATCACGGGAAAGAACATCAAAGTTATTATTATTTACAAAAAGTAAGTCTCATTTAAAGGTTCTGGGTTCGAATCCCGGTTCAACCAGGGCCTTTCTGTGTGGAGTTTGCATGTTCTCCCCGTGTATGCGTGGGTTCTCTCCGGGTTCTCCGGCTTCCTCCCACAGTCCAAAGACATGTAGAATGGGGTTAGGTTCATTGGAGACTCTAAATTGACCGTAGGTGTGAATGTGAGAGTGAATGGTTGTCTGTCTCTGTATGTGGCCCTGTGATAGGCTGGCGACCTGTCCAGGGTGTACCCCGCCTCTCGCCCAATGTTAGCTGGGATTGGCTCCAGCGACCCCCCGCGACCCTTATATGGATAAAGCGGTAGACGATGAATGAATGAATGAAGTCTCATTTAAAAAAAAAGAGACCTTACAGAACAAATGATAAGTAGCTGAAGCCCGTATTGTGTGTTTATAAAACTAACTTAAACAAATTAAAATTCTACAGGAAATGTGAAATGTATCTTCTAATTTTCTAACTGCGTCAGTTTTACGGCAGCTGTCGGCCTTATCGCTCTTGCAAGCAGCACTTCACCATCTGTGACGTGTTGTCTGTCACTTGCAGCAGATCAGGATGGGGCATCACATCCAAAATCACACAAATCTGAGAGCGAGGCTAAATCAGGGCCAGGCAGCACAAAGTTGCGTAATACGTTTTTCCTCACATTTTTTTTTTATTATATCCCTGGATAAAACTAATTATTTTCAATCTTTAAAAAAATATATTAGCAAACATGCTTTAGAAATGAAACACTGAAATAATCTGAGATAGAAATTAAGAAAAAGTCCAAATGGATTAAAATACAAAAAAAACTAATGAAAAAATGCTAATTCATAATAACCTCGCTGTACATCTGATCGAATGTTCAGCCCGTGACCTCACAGCAAGCAGACGGTACATGACAGTCCAGTGGCTTGGGAGCTAAAGGTGCATCTCTGATGGATCAGTCAAATTTAAGCCATTTTTAGTCTGTGTTCATGCACATGCTGCAAACCCCTTGTAGAACCTGAGTGCCTCTTAGAAATTCTCTGCCTCCGAGTGTATCCAGCTCCTCCTGACCTTTCAATCGACACGGCTGTTTACAGGAAAGTGCTTTGGGCCTGTTCTGTAGCCACATGGGTGTTGGGTTGGTAAAACACATGGGATGTAAGATTCTTTTTTTTTCCACCATTAACTCTGACAAGCTTGTTGAGATGTGGTCTCTCATATAAGTAGATTGTCTTTCTTTTGATTAATTAATTAATTAATTATTTTATTGAAAAGATTTAAATTAAACAGTAAAGTTTACCTGAGCCTCCCTTTCAGGCCAACAGTTTCATGACTTAAAGGGATTAAATTAAATGTTTCATTGATTGTTTACTCTGAGAATTAAGGTTGTTCTGCTTCCTGAGAGATTTGGATGTTTACTTTGCTGTATTGTCTGCTACTTATTTGTCTTTTTAAACAGATTTTTTTGGTTAATTCTACATTAAAGCTACTTATTTGTCTTTTTAAACAGATTTTTTTGGTTAATTCTACATTAAAGTAACTATGGTAACAATTACAGTGCTCTTTACTTCACGCCTTTACATACTGAATGTTGGCTGTCATCTTTAAATGATAAATTCTATTAGTTGGGTTTTTCTTTCTGATAAATGCAGTTGTAACGATCACTGCATATTCTCCCAATTCCTGTCTTTGTAGCTCCTCATAATCCTGACAGTCACGATCGCTGTGGGAAGAACCATTTTCCCAACCACAAGCCCTCCAACACATAGCACTACTCAAGCACAAGTACCACCATGTCACAACGCAACTGTCCCCCAACCCCCCTTTCCCTCCCCTTCAATATGAAAAGAGAATTTAATTAGGTGCTTAAATATTCAATCACCACTCTCATTACTTCAACCAAGAGGCCCTCTGTATGGACTTGACAAAGAGCCAGGGCACACAGTACATGCCTGGTAGTTGAAGATAGTACTGAGTCTCTCCCATTCAACCGAAACACAGTTTCCTGATGACAGGAGTTCTTGCTAATGCACCACGGATGAACTGTAGTATCAAATACAAGGGCCCACTTGTCATTGTTACATAGGGTGATGTCAAAGATGTCGCACCTACATTCTGAAGTCTGTTTCTTTACCTTTGCCCATCATTTAAAGTGTTTAAATTAAGTGTAGTTGACTAATAATTATTTATTTGTCCGTCAAGATTAAGTTTTGACAAATATGTTTTTACTTTTCTGATGGTGTACAACATCAACGTTGAAAATGCCACAGTTCATTCACAAATGTTGAAATAAAGTATTTATTATACCTATACATCTCTTAATTTCTACAGCTTACACTGTAGCTAACAAACATAATGTCTAATGTCTAACCTGAATTCTCATTGCAAAATGGATACAATCCACTGACTCTGAGCACAATGTACGTATGATACTACCAACTACAGGGAAGCTAATAACACCACTAGCAGTGAGGCTAACCAAAACCTTGTCAGCCCCAATACCCCTGCTATGCCGCGGGCCAATGGTTTGCTCGACAACTCCACACTTGATGAGCCAGACACTACTCTGCTTGGGGATTCTATAACTGAGGATGTAAGAATGGCAGAGACTGCAAATTTAACTATGGCTTACAAACTAGTCATGGAGCTAACAGAGCTGTTGCCAGTTATCCTCTCTAGACATCCCAGTAATATGAGGATTACTATCCACAGTGGGTCTTTTGACATTCTGCGGAGTAAAAACTGTCTCTGAGATCCTGAGGAGAAAAAATAAGTACTTTTTCCTGCTACTGGAGAAACTTTGCGACTGTCAAACATAAAAAAAAAAATGTATTCACCTGATTACATGGCTGATATCAGTGAGCCACAACCATGGGATAACGTTAATTGACAATTCCAATATGTGCTGGAATTGTTAACCAGGTGGGGTTCATCCAACCATCACTGGATCCAGACTACTCTGTGCCAACCAATGTCCTGCTCTTGGGACGGCACACCCAAACAGGAAGGTGTGGATAAGCGCAAAAGGACAACATACACAGTTGGGCAGATGTCCCACATAACCCAAGGCATTCAGAGGATGCCCCTCCGCCCATCAGGGCCCCAGCAGAACCCACCCAACCACACTCTTTAATCAAGGAGTTTCTTAAAGCTGCCATGCTGAAGCTCGGTCGAACCTATTAAACAGACGTCATCAGAGATTAGAAGGCTCCTGAGCTCCTTCCCTAAACATACGGTGATCTCAGTCAGCCAGTGGCATGGTGAAGCACATTGCAGCAAATGCAGACCATCTGTCCCAGTAATCTTAAATGTGTATATGTTACACAACATCACTCCTTTCCTGTCACAGAATTCCTGCAGCTGAAATAAGCTGTTTTAAATGTCAGATAATCGGCTATCGAACCCTTTCAGGAATCTGATAATTGTAGAAAAAAATGCATTTTGCACTTTAAGTTGAATTTTTTATTCATTTTTACCTAATGTGATTAGAGAATCAAAGGGAATGTTTTGTTAAAAGGTGATTCCAAGATGGCAAGGCAGAAGCAAATATGAGATCATTTGAGCCATGTAGTTGTGACTGCTTTTTCAATTACATGTTCGAAAATGTCAACACCTGCTTTAAATACTGCTGCTCCACTACAGGTTAAACAAAGGTTGACTCACAGAATCTCAATCAATAATGATGTTGATGAGAATCTGGCAGGCAGCTGGAAGAAAATGGAGAAAAGCCAGGCCCTAGTTCAGTGTGATATACGTTCTGCGAAGGAGTCATGACTGCCTGTGCAACATGCCTGGCAATCAATCTTCAGTCCAAGATTAATACAGATAATACCAAAAAACTCTAGAATATTTTCTATTACTTATTTCTCTGCATCAAAATGTGAAGAACCTTTATTGTTTATTGGTAACTTACAGCCACTATTGCTGCTGATGTAAATACACCTGACCCCAGCAAACCTAATGAAAATAAGGTCTCAGTTCTTGTCCTCTTAGACCTTAGTGTTTGATATGGTTAACCATAAAATCCTGAATAATCATCTTGAAATCATCTCTCAATTATCTTGTCTGTTAAACTTGTTCAAAACATACATTGGTTTTGTATCCGTCTTGGAGATCGTGTGTGTGGCATGTGCTCTGAGGTTGCACAAGGGAGCTTCTTTGGTGCATTACTATTCTCACCATATACTATGTGCCATCATTAGAAAGTACAGTGTATGTGCAAATGAAGCTGCTGCTATATACGACATTACTACCTGTCTTTTGACAAGACAGTCTCCCAGAAACAAATTCCTTCAAAATCCTATTATTCCAGTTCTGAAACAAAAAAAAGAAATGCTTTTTAATGGATTAAATCTGAGGTCGAAATCTTGGCATTATTTTAGATTCAGATCTACACTTCAAGTCCCATATTGGATCAAGGTACGTTTGAACCGTTTGTTTTTTTGGTGCAATTGACACAGGCAGGAACCAGAAACGGTTCAAACGTACCTTGGTCATATTGCAAGGTAATGAAAACAATATTTTTTCAACCTGTGAAACAGATAAAATGCTACGATTCATTTATCAAAAAGATGCCGAATTATTCATTTATGTTTGGTTTGGTACATTTAAACGTTGTGGTATTATCCACTACAGCTTCTCCGGTTAGAGAGAGTCACACGGACACGGGAATATGATTTCTCGGAGTACATGTTGAATTAGATGATGGAATGACCATTCGAATGATTACAGGTGGAATGGAATGGTCTCTACAACAATAGAAAGATACAAACAGATGTTTCTTTAAGTACTTTTAATTAAGTGCAAGGAATAACAGTTTAACACAACATGCCTCTTGATTAAAGTTCTGGGAGTCGAGAGATGGTTCTACACAGACTTTTAAAAGTTAAAAAAAAAGTGTAAATTGGAAGCAAAAGTGTTTACTTATTTCTCCTCATCTAAAAAATACTTGCTTGTCAAGTATAATTTTCTTTTTTAAATACCAGATTGAAGTTGCTACCTGCAGAGGCATTTCAAAGAGCAGCTGGCTACCATGAAAATCCCTTCAGACTCCAAAAATAAACATAACCTTGTACGTCCTGTCAGCAATGTATGCTCTGTCAATATGTACAGTAGATTAAATGTTGTTTTCCTTTTTCAGAATTTCACTCATGCGTTTCACTCACTTATATGCATCAAATCTCTTAAATCGTAAGACATTTTCTGGGGCCGTTAGCATTTTGAAGAAAGTGCCTATTATGCAATGTGTTTACGCTCGGGGGGAGGGGGGCTTCTTGTTGTGTCTTTGAGTTTTTATCAGCTCGAATGCAGTCAGAAAAATATGAGGATGGTCTGAAAAGTGAATGCTTCTCAGAGCTCCTTGGCTCCTCGATGTCCAGGAGCGTACATTTTCCTCGAGAAGCCATTCTGATATTTCCATTTTGTTTCAGAGTTATGGTCGGTGCACTGTGGAGAAAAAGTCACCAGGTTGGAAAACGGTTTGGAATCAGAGGCCCACAACTAATCATTATCACACTCCTCAGTTTTACCCACTCCCCGAAGCATTTGGAAGTTGATACACAATAGATGGAGTTTGTTCAGTAGAAAAACGTTTCTGAGCTTGTACTATAGGTTCCCTTTTAAGAACTCAGACTTAAGAAAGATAATGAAGGAAATATGTTCTGTTGTTTCAATTTCATACTTCATACTAACTATTCAGCATGCAAATGGTTATTTGTCATAAAATTGTTGCTGTATAATGTTGCGTCATAAAATAAAATAATTTTGTCCTAAAAATAAGCCATTCATGGCCCGTGACACATTAATCACATGTGTCATCATAAACTAAAACGTCAACTAAAACATCATCATTTTTTCAAATGTAAAATTCCTGCATTTTTGTCTTTAAATACTCTGTATTGTCTCATAGGTTCACTCCCGTGGTTGAAACTAATGCTCACAAGCAGCACACTCCAAAACAATCATGTAGGATTTCTTAAGCACTACACATAGTTAAGTGTATTTTCCAGAGCGAGCACATTGCATACCCAAAACCTGCTTACAATTACAATTGAACTCTGACAAGCACAAGCTTTGTCAATACAATTTAATTATCTCCGGAGCTTTCTCACCACAACCTGTAGTTTTTTTTCACCTGCAGTGATCTCCTTAAATTTGTCTTTGCATTCTGAGTTAATACCGTTCTCTGCTCACCTGCATGGAATTAGTGAAAGGTCAAGTGCATTGTTGGTCTACTGGTAAGCAATATTAAATCCAAAGCCAGAAACGTCGGTATCACATTTAATTCTAAACCAAATTTGTATTAAAACAATAACTGTATTAAATCGTGTTACTGTCACCTAGGAAATATCGCCAAAATCAAATCTTTTCCTGATCTAGAAAAGCTTAAACCATACTTTTGTCTTTTTATGCTTGGACTACTTCAATGCACTATTTACATGTCTCAGTCAATCCCCAGTGTCTCTGCTTAAGCCATTATGCAGATGGCTGCTAATCACTTTCTAACCATTGCCAAGCGTATGGCCAGGATATGCCTAATCTTTGTCTCCCTTTATGGGCTGCAGTTAAATTTAGGATTGATTTTAAGATTTATTTAACCCCCTAACCAACACTTCCTTGTAGTTCCCAAGTCACGGCTGGTAACTAATGGTGACCGGGCTTTTTCCATCAGGACCCAAATGCTCTGGAGTTCCTCGCCTGAGGAGTTTAGACTTGCCAGCTTTTCAGCTGTGTTTAAATGAATGCAAACATTTAGGACCGGTTTTTAATGACTGATTTCTAACTGGTTTTAACTGATGTTTGTTTATAGTATATTACAAACTAATAAAAAAATGTATGTGCCTGCTGCTTAGTACTGTATGCTTGCCGCGTGAACATGCACTGTGGAAGCAATATTTACGGAGCTTATGCTGAATACCCGCCTGCAGATAACGGTGACAAGTTCATGAATTTTTTAATGGGCCACCGGCAAAGGCAGAATTTGTTCCGTAAATGGTCATTCTGACTGTGACATACGGTCAATGTGGTTCTTGAGAGAGAGAGAGAGTGGGGGAAAAGGGCACTGCACACAGCTCTACAATGAAGTAATGGCGCAAAAACTCAAATTCAGAGACCTTTTATGTTGAGTAAAAAATGTAAAAACTGTAGGGTATGTATTGCACCCCATATAAATAATGTGCAGGTAGGGTATGTATCAGCACTCTGAGGCTTTAAATAATATCTCAAAAAAATTGCTGAGGGATTTGTTGCAATTCCCAGAGAGTACAAGAGCTGTCACTACTCCTTGATGTCAGTACAGTAAATTTATTAGGCTACCGTTAGACTTTTATTAGTTTAATTCACCTTTCATGTTTTAAGGGTAGAATTATCTTTTGTTGGCTTATTATGTGCTGTTGTCAAATGAATGAATACTTTTCTAGTCCATTAATCATGAAACACAGAGGTGGGAGACAGATTTGTACAATTTCTTCAGTAATTAGAAATAAGTTCAAATGGTTCACTAGGCTGCATTTGTGTATATGAATATTCAATTTATTTTCTTAAAGGCTGCATGAGAGTGAAAATTACATTTTTAACATATCAATCGTTACTGGCCACAGTTTTATACTTAGGATAAGAAAGGACTTAGAGGCGCTGTAACTGAAAAGACACAGGGCTACCAACCTCATTTCTGCCCTCACTAATCTGCCAGACCCTCAACCCATCGACCTTCCCTAGCTTCATACAATAGAAATTGAATTGTGGAAAAAGTTAGCAATATATCAATTGTGTGTTTGTGTAAATACAGTTGTGTTTGCAACACAATCTGCACTGGATAACTCAAAAGAAGAAAAGGCATTTTCTTTGGTCCAAATTAATTGGGAGTGTTGTAGCAAGTTCACTGTCAGTCGCTGTTTGTTTTTAGAAAATCTAATTAAGTGGTGTAAAAGAAAAAAGCTAACACAGACAGGAAAATATGTTCATCAACTTTACACAAACAAAAAAAGAAGAATTGCCATTTAATTCACTTTTTTGATACGTTTTTGTTGTACTGCTGCTTTCTATCCAACTACAAACCATTACAAAAGGGCTTATTCCCACGGCAAAATGTAGAAAAGCAGAAAAGGCAGAAGTATAAATAATAAATCAGTCACACCGAAACATGATTTTACAGAGTATATCTGACAACCAGCACTGTGGCTGCTACTGGACAGAATCATCTAAGCTTGGCAAACCACATACTGATTTAATTTTTCATTTCATTTTCATTCTTACCGCAAAATCTTCTTCTCTTTCTTCTTTCAAAACAGCAAATTAGTAAAGATCCAAGTTTGTTCAACGCTCTGATGTTATACACTTATTATTATTTTTCTGCTTCAAACAGGAAGAAATACAATTCCATCTATTCTAAATAGAAAAGATAGTAGTTCAAATGATTGTTGCCCTTTCAAAAATTAGGTTCCTTAACATAAAGGAATTTAGACTGTCAGTTTGATTGCGGTTGCAGAAATACGGATATTAAAAGCACCGTGATCTCCTGAGGCCTGTTTAGCACATAGAGCAGATATAACCCTGCACTTTTCATCTGCACAAAAGAGGATTTTATTGTGTAATTCTACATCAAGGATGCTTGTCTCGTCCTTGGTGGTTGAAAAATACGGATGTATTATGCCTGTTAAGCCTGAATTAGAATTTCTATAAACTTGCAGAGACATGCAGTAAAAACATAAAGATAGCATTCATTCACAAATCCATCAAGGCTCCATTTGCCACATAAACTTCGACAATGAACAGTCTTCCACATTGTCTTTTTCCTGTTATGTTAGAAAAAGCTGTTTACCCAGTCTAAATTATCCAGGACTGTGAAACTGGTTACGGGTTTCATTGGGCCGAAGACAGGAACTGCAGAGATTAATAAAAAATGAGTCAGGTTAAATTTCGAATCAGACAGAAAACTAAGAACTTGTGCTTTAAAGGGCCCATATTATGCTCCAGGCACCTTTTCAGCCTGCCTCCACGTATATTTGGTTATCTGGGGTGTCTGCCAGCCCACGGAGAATGAAAAGAAAACAATGAGTCGTTGATTCGTGGTTTGGGTTGATCGTGCAGACGGTCTGTAAACGAGCCGTTCACAGCCCGGGCGTCAAGTGACGTAAGTTGACTCCTGCTACTGGGGCGACCACGCCCCCAACCTGAGCAGCACCTCCCCCCTTGAAGTGCGGAAAAACAGATCGTGTCTACGCCATAATTTTCTCCCCGCAAGCAAACGACGACCGCAGGCATGGCCAAGCTAGACTCGCGGCCGGGATGTCGTTAACGTTCTATCGCCCAGCCCCTCGTGCTCTGTGTAATTATGGAGAACGTGTTCGCTGGGCCTCCCGGGTCTCTACGTCGTGTTCGTGCCTTGTCATGTGCGACTGTTGTCATGGCAGTGCAACGCCGTAGTTGCGCAGCAGACCCGGGGAGGAGCGAGGCGGAGCTTTGCGGAACACGAAGGGAGGGGGGCGAGGATTGAGCAGGAAAGCGCTGGAATCGACCGTAGTCTCACAGGGCTGTTTATACAGAAAGAGGAGGGTGCTGTGTGGCTTGATCCTTGAGGTGTTTTGACATGGAATGGCAAAGACATGTAGTTCACACACCTGAAAACCAATGTAACTTGTGTAAAAGGGGGCATAATATGGGCCCTTTAAGTGCATTGTCTATGATTTACCATTAGAGATGAGACAGTTTAGACAAAGTATATCTTTTAGTTCTGAAACACATCAAAAACAATATTTTCCATGTTGTGATTTCAGTAACAAATGTTTGTTCATCTCATGCTTTAATTAGAGGATGAACCCCTTGAGATCTTATTTTCAAGTCCTCAGACACAACATTAATGTCAACACACATTGAACGAAACAAAAAAATACATAAATAATGATAGTGAATTAAACATTGTTGCGAGAAAAAAACCCTCAGGATTTCCAATATTAAATTAACAAATTTAAGGGGAAAAAACCCATGAAATGCTGTAGTGCTAAATTCATGTAGAGAAAAAAGTATCCAAAAAACAAAGTGTGTGAAAAGAATCACACACATGTATTACTTATGTGCGTCATGAAGTGCATGGCATTGGTTATATCTACAGGTCATTCAAATAGGATTTGTAATTTTCTCTAAATGACCTTTATTCTTTGAGCTTCAAGATTGCCTCATGTTCATCTGCTCGGCTGTACGGCTGTCACGCTCGCCACACAGCGCACCTCTCCGTAACCAGCTCATCTCCATCGGCCTCCAGGTTCACTCAGCCCCCTGCACACTCTGCTCCCCTACTCATTCGCATGACCTCTTCACACCAATGAGCAGCTGATCCTCCGTGTCCTGTAAAGCTGCTTACTGACCGTGGGCATCGGTGCTTTCTCCTCAACAATTTCTTCCAGCCTCCTGTATGTTCAGTATGTTCATACTTAAGAAAAAAAAACTAGTTTAAAACCACTCAACATTATCCTGAGGCTCTCAAGCCTTTTTTCCTACCTTTAACAGTTTTAGATTAAACATTGAACCCTGACATTGATTTATATTGAGCATTCCAAGACCATTAATAATTTACCAGTAACCAGTTTATTATGTTACCTCAGAAGTTTTAGTGTGAATCACGTTATCATAATACATTATTTTCTATTCTATTCTGTGGTATAATAGACAATATTTTACCTGCACTCCACTGAAGCAGCAGTCATGCATAGCAGGATGAAACTGAAAGTGACCTCATCCTCGTTCTCCAAATACCACCGGGGCGGCCCCCTGTCTTGGCCCGGCAACAAGTCTGTAGGGTGCAACCCTTGTGAGTTCTTCAGTGACAGAATATAATTCTCAGCACATCAGTCAAAAGGGGCACAGGAGGGATCCCACAGTGCGGCGGGCACCGGTGAAGGTAGCACAATTAGCTGGAGAGGTCGGATTTTCCCGCAGTCCTTGTCCTTGAGACCTTTCTGTCGACTTCCATGTGGGTCAGGGTTCAGCTCTGTGAAATGTCTGCCAATGGGCTGTGACGGTCTCCAGGGGAACACATGACGTGTCTGTGATATGTCCAGAAGTAAAGCCTTTACAGCAAACTGTACTGGATGGTGCCTCAATACATTTCCACTGTATATAACTCATTTCAAAACAATTTAGCTTGGAAACGATTTCTGTTGTTGTTGCCATTTTCTAATCAGTGTTTCATACACACATCTTTGTATTTGTGTGCTTGTTCTCCTTTATTTCTACTGTAAATTCCTTAATAAACCGGAGTTTGTAGTAGCTGGCTTTTTCTGAGAATAAATAATAGTAATAATGATAATAATTCCAGCCTTCCTCGCTGCTGTGGTACGGGGAAGGCTTCAAGAGAATCCTTTGGACCGCAGAGATACTGATTTGATAAAAACAAATGCACCGTGATTAGAAGCCTTTGTCCATATAGTGTATCCAGCTCCAGTTTGCATGTTAATACCAGCTGTAAATGATGTTTGTCATTCATAAATTACTGGGAAAAACTCACCAGATATAATAAGGAATGAGTATGAAGTGAGTGTGTCAATCCCCAAATCAGATTAGATTAATACACTTTATTAATCCCGAATGGGGAATCTCATTGGCCACCAAACCAAGCCATACAGACAACAAACAATACAGACATTGCATTTGTATTACAGAAACAAAAACAAATTCACCCACACACAAATTAGAAATCTAACTCTACTAATTATCTGTTCCTTCTTGTTCCAGACTCTTATTTTTGCCATTTAGTTTGTCATTATTTTTGTATGTATGCTTTCATTTGATTCTCATTGTTATTACCCATTATATTATATGAGCATATAAATTGATTGCAGCTTGCTTCACCAGACCCACAAAGGACAGGTTTTAGAATAGTGCATTTATTTCCTCTGCACAACCCCATGAGGTATTTCTGAAAGTGAGTATTCTGCTGAACAATGTGCAAATGATAAATTCCTGTAGATGGATCTTTGATTCTGTAATCTTGGGAAAGTGGTAGTGATATGAACAGTTAGGGTAATAACCTCTGAGGTCTCCTGTTGTCCAATATATAACGCCCAGGTATCATAACTTGATCTTAATGTAGACATCTGAAAATGGCTATAACCTGAAAAAAGGAATAACCTCCCCACTGAAAATTAACATCACTTGTTTCAAATTAATTTCACAGCAAAACTGATTCAGCGTTGCCTCAGTTAACTCTGTTTTCACAGGGAAATTACTTGTGTTCCCATATCAGCAAGTTGTAAACAAAAATCGTACAGCCTCCTTTGGTTTCCCGACCTGTAAAAATCGTTGTTTTTTTTAAAACAGAGGAGAAGATGGTTTCATAACGATGATAAATGTACGTCCTCGCTTGCAATGTGACACAGTGGGTGCGGCACAAACAAGCCTTGTAAGATCTGTCTTGGCTAATATTAAGGCCTTCAAATGAATACAGATCCGAGGTTGGAACGGATCTGACGGGAGTCTAAAGAAGCAGCTGGTGCCAGCCTGCACATCCATAAACACTGATTACTGAGGATGAATCAAATTTCTGAATTTTGTGAATATTACATGAACTTCAATAGTGCGAATTGTTAAGTCTATGGAGTTTGAGAAAACTCTCCGGCTTGGTTTTTGACTGACCATGTGGACATCTGTTGTGATTACAGGTGATTAAAAATCAAATTAATTCCATCCCCAGTGTTGCAGGTGAATAGCACACTGAAAGTTTTTACATATTTTTATATTTCTCGCTGATTTTATATCAGTGTGTCCAGTTAAAAGAAGTTACTTTAAATGAGTGTTTAAGTTAATTCATTTTTTAAATATTTGTATAAAGTAAAAACATATCTTAACGGTATGCCTGCTTATTGTTCAGGGAGGAAAACTATGCCATGCTGTTTATTAAGGCTGAAACAGATGGTGCTTTTAATGAACTGTGGGGTTTTGTTATTAAAAAGTTCCTAAAACGAAGATGATCGTGCTTATGTCAGTTCATGTTGAGGGTGCAACACAGTGCACCTAAAGATACAAGACTTGTGATGGCGCCCTCAAAGTGAAAAAAATAAAATGAAGCTCAGTCATAGCACACATGGGTAGGAATCAATATCTGAGGAAATAACAAACCCCCAAAGAGTATATTTAGCCACATGCAACCTGACATCTGTTGTGCTGAGAGCCAGAAAGAGACTTGCTGCCCACATCCCCCTGTGTTCAACTTCACATGGAATCAATTACTTGATTGTTTGGTTTGAGACAACGGACATTCCTACATTGTTTCCCTCTGCTCCTCTAAAGCTGCACTTACTTTTGGAGCAAGATTTTTAAAGTAAAAAATAAAATAAAAAAGAACAAACAAACAGACAATGCACTCCCTTCCCGTCAGCTCCCTCCCTTCATAAACTCTAAATACCAGGTTTAAGTGCACCAGTGGCTTATGCACAAAGTAACTCAATGCTTGCTCAATCTAACCGCCACTAAAACATTCATCAGCAAAATTTAATTTGCTTGTTTTTCAGAACAAATTACCCATAGTAGCAACAAAGACGTTGGGATATGCACAGTGTGATCAAGCTTCACTCTATATTGGAGAATGTCGCTCCATTAGTATTGGGTATTGGGCAGACCAAAAGAACATTTTAATTAAAGAAAATGCAAAAATGTGCCAACAAAAAATAATAATCAAACCACACGTTTGATCGTAGGATAATTTGTGCTTATTTTTGCGAGAATAAGCACAACCCACGAATATTCACCAATTCTTCCTTCCTCTTTCCTCAACAAACCTCCTCTGAACAAACCTACTAACACACACACACACGTAAACATGAACTGTTGAATGTAAATCTATAAGGCAGACAGGAATGCTTATGGGTAAGCCACACAAAGCAGTTTTGCTAACTTGGGCTAAAGCTAGTGTCCAACTTCCTCGCTCACTTTCTGCCAAGCCCTCTCCCTCTTTGCCCGTTCACGATACAAATAGCAACTTGTGCCAAAAAGTTCAGGATGCCAGATACAGCGACGATAATTTTATCCTCCATTTCTGATGGAGGAGGAATCTCAAAGCTAATGGCTTTTGCGACAGCGCGTCTCGACTTGAGTTTAAAAACTGTATTTCAACTCAAGTGAGGGAAGTGAATGATGCAAATTTCGCAACTTGCCGTTATTCATGTCGGTCAACATTAGCGTTTACTCACATCTTTGCAATTCACATTGGGTTTGGTGTGAACGCAACATTGCAGCCTTCACGCCGTCTTCAGATGAACAGTAATAATAAGAAAACCATTTGTTTGCCATTAGAAGCGTATTAAGTTTGTTGTAGTACTCATATTTGTTTAATATTACTTCATCAGTTGTCACCAATAGATTACTGGTTTCATATGATATGTGCTACTGAGTATTAAGATAGCATATCAATAGATACTGTATCTCTCTCTAATTAATGAATCACTTGGGGGACAGTATACGTCTTCAAACTGTCCCTCTTATGTTTTGTTCTGACTAGATTGTTTTAATACAGATATATATGGTGTGCAGTGTCAATATTTTTGTGCAAGCAGCAATAAGAAATTGCTTAAGGTTAGCCAACTTAAACCACCTGGCTTTTTGTGAATATTTGGCCACACGAGCGTTCAAAGCCCAGTCAAAGTGGTAATGACTATCTTTGTTGCACAGACATTAACAGCTAGGTAATGACATACGCAACTGTGTGTTTGCAGAGCTTTCCTGCAATTGTGTTTGCAAACAAAAGCAGTCCAATTGAACCTTTCAAACACTATATTTTTTTTCTCTCTGCAGGTTAAAGGTAGTAACAGATTTGACAGAATTGTGTGAGTAACTGACATGCAGTTGGCATACCTCCTGGCACAGTGCTACTTTTGATAACGAAATGTGTGGCCCTGGGTTTCTCTTCCTCAGAATGCATCCCTGATATCTTTCCGAAAACAAAATTGAACTTTCTCTGACTTCTTTGACATTTTGTTACAGACATTTAATTAAAACTAAAAAGGGGCATGAGAAGGTCCTCTCTTTGCCATATCATGTCACCATTAATCAAATCTTGAATGCAAGAGTAAATGCCCTCTAATGTTCTAGGTCAAACTGCACTATGGGGAGCACACATATGTATCAGAGAGCTGCCATCTCCACCTGAGAAACTGCTTTAAATTATCAGACCTCCATTGCAAGCTTTGTGATCACAATCACAAAGTTGTGATTGTGATCACTGGGAAATGATGATGCTTCTCTTGTAATTCCTTGGACTATTTTGGGGGTAAAAAACAAAAAAAACAAAAAGCTCAACATTTTCATTTTTTCTTGGCTTGTTTTAAACAAAAGCCAGCGAGCAAATTAGCTCTTGTAAAATTGTCCTTTTGCTGCATACTTGGACAAATACAAAGTATGAATGAGGTCAATATTTATTTTACAGGTGTTGCCAATTTACATTTAGCATTCTGATAATTCTGAATTAGAGGATGAACCCCTTGAGATCTTATTTTCAAGTCCTCAGACACAACATTAATGTCAACACACTTTGAACGAAACAAAAAAATACATAAATAATGATAGTGAATTAAACATTGTTGCGAGAAAAAATCACACATGCTGTATATTATATATATATATATATATATATATATATATATATACCAATAACAATTCTTATAAAACCCAAAACTGGCCTCATCCAGGTAAATGAAACACACGTATGACCATATCTTCTCGATGTGAGTGGTGACCATTTTACCTTTTTCACCAAATTTGCAATCCTGAGTGACATCTTTCTAAATTCCTTAAGTTCTTATATTGCAATACTGCATCTTTAGACTTGTGTTCAGAACCAGCTTTTAATCAATGAAAAAATAGCCCAGAGGTAATCCAAAATAGACTGTAACCTGGAGAACGCCTGATTTGTTGTAGAGCCAAAGCCACACAAGATGGTATCATCAGCATAAAAGTGGATAGTGCAATCTTAAACTTGAAAAATAGTCATGCAGGGTTTAAGGTTAGATGGATTGATAAGGCTTAAAGATTGTAAACCCCTTTGAGACAAAGTTGTGATTGTGATTTTGGGCTGTTTGATGATAGTAATGATGATGATGACAATTATAATTTGACTGGATCGTGAGGAGAAAGCAGGGCCTAATATTGATCCTTGTGTGACTTATCTGGGGACTTAACCAGTAGCAGGCAGTAAATAATGTATCAAAGAATGTTATTTTACTTATGTTTCTGCAAAACAGGTAATAACATTTTACTAGGGCCTTGATATGTTCAAGGATTATTCTCATCTAGTTAACATGTTCCAATTGTTGGCTTGACACATACTAATTGATATATCAAACAGTAATAACACATATTGTAAAATGTCTTATGTTGTCAAACTGACTTGAAGTCAACAACATGGCCTTAACCAGAGAATGTGTTTGGAGTATGTTAGACAGCCTTTTGAATGAAATGTAATTGAAGGATGATTTTGTGTTTTAGATAACAGTTTCTCTCTGCAGCAGGTGACTGACAGCAAGTACAGCAGTAATATGGCACTTAGACTTGACACAGTTAAATAATCATGAAAACCGCTACCAAAACAACAGAAGGCTTATTGTCTGCGATAATGGACCATCTTCATGCCACTTGAAGTTGTCATTGTGTGCAAAAAGTGAATGGCAGGAAGTTCCTTCTTCTGAGGGAACAAATGGTTTACTTTAAGTGGAGTCAGAAAAAAAGAAGAAAATGTTAATGACTTTCTTGTTCTTCAATAATACATCTGGTTCCTGGTGGCACTCAGAATGACACTCATAACTAAGACAGAAATGATAATCCTGTATCTTGAAATGAAGATTAAATTATGGCAGAAGAAATGGGCCATACAGCTATCAGTTATAATCAGATCAACTGAGTCTTTGCATTAGAGCTCTCAGTATCTGAGACAGCCTGCCCTCACCATCATCCAATATTATCTCCATGCTTCTTTTGAACCATTCCCCTCTAAAATATTTTGTGAAAGAAATGCATCATAGAATCAAAACAATCTTCAGCTTGAACGACTACACCAACAAAAATCAATATGTTGAGATGGAATAATTTAGGATTTACATTGAAGGGAGCCTGCTTGTATGGAGGTCCATTTGCTTTTAGATCAAAGAGGAACACCCCTACATTTGTTGCAAATTAACTCAACTTCCAAATTAAATAACCCTTACCTTGTCTACCAAACTGTCCCACTAAAACCATTATTGTGTCAGAAGATCATGTGCATTGATGTCTTACTTCCAGCCCAATAATTGCCTGGTAATCTAGTTCTGTTTGGGGTGCTCTTGACTAATTATGGGGCCTTATTGACTCCTGTATGTCTCCATGTTATCCATCAACAATGTTTATTTATGGCCATCCATATTAAAATGAATCATATGCATGTCACCAGGGCCGATCCCTCAAGATCAATATTTTATGTAGAATCATGAATTACAATTTTGATCTGCCCACCAGCCTCGTACATTTGTGTTGCTTGAAAGAGATGAACAGTATTGTATTATTCAGTTTTCACCAGATTATGATAATTTTGTTCTCATTATGTGTCGTGTAACTCGCAGACACATAATGAGATCCATAAAGTGTGATTCATTCAGTTGTTGTTTATTCTATTTACAGACAATATCACATTTCTCATTGCTCCAAATTGAATGCATGGCATATGAATTCCAAAGGAATCTCTTGACATAAAAAATAGCTAGCAGTAACATGGCTTTCAAGCCATGATATTAAATGACTGGATTATGTTCAGTGGTTTGGCAAAATTGACATGCAAATATTTTTAAATTATTGCTTTGTGCGGTATCTGCACATGGCAACTACAGCATGGTTTAGGGAAAAATAGTGATTATGACAAAATATGTTATGGTTATGTTATGGACAGTGTTAGGCAAACTGAGTTAGTGAAGGATCATGGCTATAGTTAATGATTAGACTAGAATCAGTGCTATATCTGTGACCAGAAAATGGTAAACCGGTCAGTGCCATAATAAGTTATTATTAAGTTCTTTTCTAATTCTATTCTGTGGCATCATTTGAAAGGATGGAGACAGACCCAACAATTAATGTATCTACAAGTTCAACATAATGGCAGGTGATATATTATCTCTTGGCCTTTTCTGATCATAAAACAGATCTGAATGAAGTTGTAATGGTGCTTTTTTATTAGTAAATTATTCCCTTCTCTTGGGATCTCCTGAGTCTCCTGCACAGACATTTCACATTCACAAACCAGCCCCAGTATTAATATAAAGGGCAGTTTTCAGCCATGGTTTGTCAGTTTCCAAAATTGTTTACCAGCCTCTAACTGTGCGACTGTTGCCAATAATAAGCCTTTTTAATGTGAACTCTTGAAATTTGTAAACTGCCTTTACTCTGCCAGCTGATTCTCTTGCTGCATGTAGGTCTCTCACCTATTCCATTTAAATAATAATACATTTAAAAAAAATTATATAATAACATTATCCTGGTCAATTTGCTGTTTAGTCTATTGGGTCTAGCTCTCTGTAGTCTCACTTTAAATCCTTCATTGCACCTCTAACTATACATTGATCTGTAAAAAAACGATGATTGTTTAAATTTCATGCAGCATTTCCACTCTCCAAAATGACCATGGCGAATAAATTCTGCATTTTTAAAAGAGTTCATACCGACCTTCCAGATACTTTCCTTCCTGGTGGGTGACAAATGTTCACGGTCAACCTTTATTAATTTTTTATGCAAAAAATAACTTGTAGCCTCTAATGTCTGATGGTTATTGACATCGCTCGAACTGACTGGTCAAGGTTAGAGAAAAGTCTGTGGTTAAATCCCCTGATATGCACTTTTCAGCCCTGAAAAAAATCTTCAATATAATTTCTTGAATCATATAGTAGCCAATAGAGGAATGACAGTGTTCCAGCAGGGGCACATTACTACAGTCAAAGACTAGGCCTTTAAGTAATTTGCACTTTGCAGCTGAATGGTCACATGGGTCCTCACTATACTGCTGACTGAACAGTATTTCAGTGTGCACTTACAGTATGGCCCCTTAGGAAAAATAAAATCATCCTCTTCTGCCGAGAAGTTTCATTAAAGTTCAGTGGCAGTCGTGTCCCTTGTTTTAAATCCTTCTCCCCATTTTGTGCGATGCCCTCTATTGCTCAGGAGAAGAATCTGTACCCTGAAGTGGCTGGTGCCGAAAAAGGACATTCTGATGAATATTTATAGTATATTAAAAAGTTGATATGCATTCTCTTACAGTTCTTACAGCTTTACTATACAAGGCCCAGGATGACATTTGGGTCATATATATTTTTTTTTTTAAACAAACTTTTTTAGAAACTGTAAAGCTCATTAAAGGAAGAGCAGGTGATTCTGAAAATCGCCGCAAAATCCGACTCGCTTCCTTCAGACCTCCGTCCCAAGCCCCGCCCCCCTCACCACATGAACGCGCCCCGCTGACTCAGGCGGGGTCTGACTGCGTCGGAGGAGGACGACACGAGCGGAGCACAACATGCTAACTGACGGCTCGTGGCTCATTCACAGGTAGGAAAACACCGGACATTATCATAATATGAAAGTAAACAATGAACGTGCCTATTGTTGGTGGACACATTTGTCAAGCTAACATGTTTGTGCTGGGAAATCTCATTGAAAAAAGAGTTCTGATGCAGTAACTTGCTGCTGGCTAGTTAGCAACAGGCTAAAATAAAACATAAACACGGTTAGCAGTTCTACACAGACAGCGTTTGTTTTGAGTTCATATTTTTAATCCTAGCACATTTCAGCCATGTTGTGACGATGAGACACCTTCAGAGCTTTCTGCCCTCTTTTTCTGTTACTGTCTGTGACACAATGAAGGTGGATGTTGTACAGGACTCATCACATGTTGTGTAGCACGTCAGAGCTTCCATGATGAGTGTTGTTAGCTCAGACTGAGTTCACTCCGGACTCTGTTCAATGTATCTAATCATACATCTAATCATTTATCATATATCTAATCTAATCATGTATTACTGTACAGGTCAGAACTCGAGGACTGAGCTTGGAGCAGTGACGTGACACGAGCCTGCTGCTTCACTTTCTACACCTCACATCAGCAGATGATGCTCCACCAGGCCGTCCCGTTGCAGGTCAACCTACTTGTGTCTGCCAGAACTGCCCACAGGCGTGGAAAGAAAGTGCTGTGGGCAACTTCATGACCCCCTTGTCCAGGCTGCCACATGTGGAGGTTTACATTTTGCACACAGTATTTTGTGCAATACCAATGTTTATTTATGTTCTGCATAACCTGCTCTATATTTTTGGAATAAAAATCTTTTAATGTTCAAGGCCATTTCCTTATACTCCCAGTATAAACAATCCAACCATTATATTTACCTCTTTACAAGCTGGACAAATAATTAGAACACAATGTCAGGACACCTGTTTATTTTTTTGGAACATCATACAATATACCAAGTATATATTATAATATTAGCATAAACAACATATGTACAACAATGAAGATACTGTCTGCACAGGGTTTCCTAGTTCTAAAGCAGGTCTGTCGGCTTTTAGGCAATGGTCCTGTAGAAAGAACATTACTGTAAAAGACTGACATCATTACAGCAGCATTATCTGCAGTGACAAACACAGTTTTCTGTCACCTTTTGTGGGAGCCAAGTATAATTGATACCAGTCACTCTTTCATATATATTTGTGTTATGACTTTGTGTAGATAAATATTGAAGATCATAACAAGTAGTTCTGAGGTTCATAATCTATAAAAAAAAGAATTAAAAACAACCCACCTAGCATAAATGTTTGCCATTTGCTCATAACGACTGTGACGACACCCGGCGAACACACAGGCAGCTTTAGCTGTAGATACACAAAAGCTAACGTAGCGTTAGCTAACAGCTCGTGTCCTCCAGCGAAGCTAACTGTGCGCTGCCTGATGCACACACAAGCTTCCCAACAGTTCTGTTGGTTACACAGTTCGACAACACGAACCGCTTTCACCCAAATGAAGCAGGAAATGACCTTTCACCCTCTTCTCCTGCCGGAGCGATGTTGCCTCTGTTCACTCCTCCTGTAGTCGCCAACCTCTTTGAGTCCGTGGCCGTTTCCACTGCTCTGTCTGTTGGGACCGGAAGTTGTTGTATACACTTTCTCTGCCGTTCTGCAACTCTTTTCTTCTTTAGTTCAGTGCAGCAACTCGTCTGCTACCGGCGGCGGCGGCAGCATCTTCTCGCTGTCAGCGGCTCGGGTTGTTTGCCGACGCCGTGCCTCCTGCAGGCTCCTACTGGTCACCTGCCGACTGTGTGGTGAACGAGCGGAGTGCGCGCAGGCAGGAGGAAGCCGGTTCATCCAATCACTTTCGAATGCCTGGTGCCTCTGATTGGTCGTGTTTTTTACACTCCAGCCGCGGCCACAGATGAGGGATTTTTTCCGTTTCAGTGTCAGATCATTCAATGTGTTCATCGCTATCGGCATGTTAGGAGAGTGACTAGTAATATGACAGAAAGTGTTTTTCACAGAAATCACCTACCCTGCCTTTAACTGCTAATCTAAGAAAGTGTACAGTAATAATTTTTTTTCATAGTGCAGTGGGAGACTTACAGTTTAAGATTCATGAGGTTGCATAATTACTGGGTTATTAAACACTTTTGGGACATTCGAAAAGTACTGAATACCAACAACGCAGAAACATAATGGAGACATTTTCCACTCTTAAATTGATTAATATGGTGATACACTGACAGTTAGGCAGGGTTTTTGCTTATTAGCTTAAATATTGTAAGCTATAATCTGATTTTCAGTTGGGTTATTTGCAGATGATGTACTGAAAGTTTTGGACTAAAACCTCATTTTCAACGGCCTGGTTTGAAATTGTGTGCGATAAGTATATCAAGAGAATGCACATATGGGGTCAATACCAAGCGGATGCACTGGAACCAAAGGGCATTGTGGATGGAGTGCAGGAATACAGCCACACAGACTTTTGTCAATGACCTTTTAATATTTTTTTTCCTTTGTATGCTTTTCATTTGTCATGACCCTTACCTTACTTTAGTCCTCTGCCCTCTTTTTCCACTTTTAATTGAAATACAACACCTCAGTCATACAGTGTTTAACTTGCCAAAACTTATCTGATGGCATGATCTATTTCTGCGCAACATCACACACAAAGCACATCTTTAATTCAAATTATCAGGATACAGTTTCCTTACTTTTCACTGTGGCCTCTGATCTGACCTCAACCTCAGCTTTTCTTCTGGTGCCTTGTCTTCCGCTTAGAATTCCAACCAACTGAAACCCTAATGCCAGGGAAAGGGAAAGTGGATTACAAACAAAAACACATTAAAGTGACGCATACTGTATATCCACATCATTGACTAATGTATGCAAACTGGATGTGCTACTTGCATGGCTGGAGGGAGAACAGGTGGAAGCTCTTATTTATTCTGGTCACATGCACTCACTTTCAATCTCTTGATGTGTCTCTTCGAAAAAATTAAATTACATTTTTGTATTTTCAACAACAAATAAAGTCTAACAAGCAGAATCTTGGTTTCTGTGACTTTAATAGAAATATAGTTACTGTATAAAAGAATAACTGTGTTTGACTTTGGCAACATCTTATCACCCTTGAACGGAACCCTTGAAACCTGCCTGCTTCCAACATGGTGTCAAATATGTCATGTGCAGCATGCTGGATCTATTTCTAATATTAGTGGCATTTGGCATTGTCAGATGAGCCAAGTGTGACTGAACAAGCCACAACATGCCAGTCTGCTGCACATAGAGTACATGATGATGTCCAGCCGATTTGTTTTAAACCCTTAGTCACATAGAAGCATGTATTAACATTATATCATTGTAATGACATTAGAAATAGGTCTAAAAGCAAAGATTTGTTTTCATGATTTTGACCGGTCAAGGTTTTTAGCTAGGCTCCCAAGTCCCTTAAGGAAAAACTTACTGCAGCATGCATATTTTAATTATGAATATTTTAATACAATAAAGAAAATAATCAGTGTGAAAAAACAGGTCAATAAAGAAATTGTTTTTGGACTTTAATGCTCAATGGGACCAAATCTATACAGCACGATCCCAGTTCAACGGATGCTTTCAAGCAGTCAAATGTGCAACACTGTAGAATGTCATGTTGCTTATTCACAGATAGTTGTAATGTTCATTCAGTATATCCACATATTTTTGAGCAAATGTTATAATATGATACATTTTCAAGTTTAGTGATAGAGCAGTAGCAACATAAACATCATTTATATGTACATGTCACACGGTCACGTCACCGTACATAAAGTATAGCAGTTGCATGCAAATATACCAATGCGCGACTGCACAAGGTTTCATATTTCAAGCAAAATAATATTTTTACAGAAAGCAAGCTCTCAACAGGTGCCCCACTGTCACCCAGAGATTGTGAAGCCGGAGGGGGGGCAGCAGTTTGTGGCCTTAAGTGCCTCTGCCGCTTTCCAAATGTGTCGAAGACCGTCAGGAAAATTATACTGGGCAATCGGGATATGTCCAATTATATGCCTTACCCACTGTGACGGGTACGAATCTATTGTTGCGTTCTCACCAGGAGAAATCTGTGTTTCTGTGCCTCCCCAGTTGCTTTCAGGTTTGAGGCTGTGGCTAATGAGGCTTAGTTTTCATAAAGGCCAAGTCCGTCTCAGCTGCAGCTCAGCTGGCTGGTGATTGCAGGGGCCTACTCAGCTAGAATCAGACAATAATTAACGCCTTACTGCGGAAATCAAAAACTCGCCTGATTATGTGCCGCATAGAAGTTGAGGTATTTAAAAAAAAATATTAACAACAGCTCGAACGTCTCAATTTGCAGTATTATGTTTCCAGTGTTATACACGTGCTGATGCCACTTGTCCAGACATGATAAGTTGCAGTGAAATCACTTACAAATCTCATTAGTAGCTCGCAGCCTAAGACCTTCAGTATGTGGTGCACGGGGGGCTCTTGGTATAACAATTCATTTTTACATAAAAGTCATCAACGTCAAACTGCACCCAAGGAGGTTTGTGATCCTTGGTTGTAGCTTGTGCGTACCAGATAGTTTTTCTTGTGGAAAAGTCATCAAAGTCATCAGCACAGTCATCAATAAATAATCTGTATTCGTAACAGCTCAATTTCACAATTATAGAACACACGATTTAAACTATTTGAGAACGAAGATCCCTCAGAGCGATGCTGTGTTCAGTTTGATAACCCCGTTATTGTGATTTCTTCAGGAATTAAATCTCGCTCCTCCGTTTTGTGCCGCTCACTGTGGATGCAGGAGGGAAATTAGTTCAAGCGGGTGGTGGACAGGTAAACTGGTTTTCGTATGTCTCACACAAAGCAAATCTCTACAGCTGAAGAGCCGCTGACGCAAGTCGGTTATTCACTTAAGGTACAAGTTGAACAAATTGGATGAAGCTCTCACTGAAACTCATGCCAGGAGGAGGCTTTGTAAATAATTAATGAGGTAATGTAATCTCATTGCATGCTTTTTGGATATACTTAAACCTTCAAAGTAACTTAAAATATCGCACTGAGTAGCAGTTCAGGAAAAAAAACATCAACATTTATTATCTGATTTTGACTTCTGTCTGACTTTGTAAGAGATTTCTGTTTTGGGATGAATCGGTGTTGAATATGTTTCTTTCAAATGTCTCTTGCCATCGTGAAATTCCAATAGCTTATATTTGGCCAGCACAAGAACGAGGTGAACATTTGAAGGGGAAATTATTCTGTTTTCGATGACTTGATGGGTTTTCTTGATTAGACATGATGAGTGATAAAGAAGGTGACGTGTGGAGAGCTTTTGGAGCTCCATGGAGGGAGCTGTTTCAGTGAAAGGCTGGCTGTCGCATCGCTGACGTCCAGATCCATCTGAGGCTTCAGTTCATCCTGTGCTGCTCTCTCTCTTCTTGACAATATTGTTTAGCTTCAATTTTTCTTCCCTCCCTTTTTGTCCGACCTTTGGGAGGTTGGTGTGAAAAGCACGTCTTAATGCATAATGCATGTCTAATTCAGCTCCAGCAGCAGACGTGGACTTGATGTCCTCTTACTGTATGTGACAAATATTTCATCATTTTTCATGAATGCCAAATGCAGCAGTAACGGTCCATGCAAAAAAAGGAGAAAAGATATTTGGGCTCCAGTTGGATCCTGTGTGAAGAGCTGAATCCTCCCCCCCCCCTCTCATTTCTGTATCAAATCCCAGTGAAAGCGAGCAAATGGCCCAATTTTTTGTACTTAAAACGAAGTATCACAAATGTCTGATCAAAACATCTCCTTCACAACTTACTCTTGATGCCTTAATTCACAGTTAAGTTTTTTTTTTTACAGAAATCAGAAACTGGCTGATTCCTATATTCACATCTAGACTCACTCCTATATTCACATCTAGACTCACTTTGATCTTCGTAGCATTAAATTAAAAGGCGAAACCTGATAGGAACGTGTTGACATATTGTTTTTAGTCATTTGAATTTGCATTAATGGCACTCACTCTCTTAGTTTGATAAGCGCAGCACATTTCCTTTACATTGGTGGTAATCCGGGTCCAGAATTACATCGCAGCCGTATTCCAGCGCACAACACAAATGCACCATTGCAGCGACCATCTGTCACTTTCCATAGTGCCTCATAACTGAGACGTTGTCAAAATATCCCTCTTGTAAAAAAGAATTAAAGGGGGCAGATTTTTCATGTATTTGCATAAATAAATGAAGTGTTTCCCAGAAACACATGACACAGTGTGCCCTTAGTTGAGAACAGTCCCACCTGCTTCGTAGGGTGTGATAGATACTCACCATTAGTCAGACATCAGCAAGCACTTTAATGTACAAGGCTAATTGCAGGTAGTAAAAAGAGGAAAAGCATAACTTAGCATGCAGGGTGCCTAAATGGAGGAAAGCACCTCACAGAAACCTAATGAACCATGAGTAAACAATGTTCCTCTCACTCTCTCTCCCCCCCCCCCCCCCCCCCCCCCCCCCATCGCTGTATCCTTATACTGCAGAACAATTCTCAGTCTTAAACTCTGCCTTTTATTCAAACGTAAAACAGGGTTTACTTTTCTTTCAGTTATTTGAAGATGTAAGTGTTCTGAGTGTAGAACGAGCTCTCTCTTATAATGGTGTGGAGGTAGAAAGCTGTGAATCCTGAAGAGGGATGGCAAAAGCAGACCAAGCATGTCAGGGAAATTGAAAAAAAAAATTTTATGTGAGAGAAAACATGCTGAACATCCTGAAATGCAGTTGAAAAGTCCCTGAAAAAGTGGACCTTGATATCAGAAATGTAATATTTTCAATATGTCTTGTACAAACTTTGATTGATATACTGACATTCAAATCTGCATTCACTTTTTTGTTCACAATGGGGCAGAATGACAGCTCTGAACACAACTCTGACATATTAAGGGGCTTATAAAGCTGATATACCCAACATGTTAGCAATTAGTTGCCTATTTGCCTATTCCCTGTGCAGGGGGGCATGTTTTGCAGAAAATTGTTTGTTGACCTCTTACATGTGTTCATGGACTTGAATTAAGTGTACCGGCAACACTGAAATGAGCAGGTGGACTCAAATCTTTTCGAGTGAATGAAATGAACTACCGGTAAACATCTCACAGGGCTCCAGACTGTGAACACTTAGTCACAATTAGAAAAAACTTGCAAATATGCCCCCACAACCTATTCATTTTTCATAAGGAAAAAGAAAATCATTCAAACCCTCCTGTGCCACCACAGTCCTGATGAGGACTATTCAGGTGAATAATTAGCCCGTGTCGAAAAAACACAAAGACCTGCTCTTTTGGACAGGAATGGCTCACGCCGTTTATGTGGCTGAAATATAGCACGGAAAGAAAAGCAATTGATTGTATTTACGGCTGTCGGTGTCGCTCAATATGTGCGGGGAAAAAAAATAAGTTTGCCAACTCGACCACAAATTTTAAACAAGAAACGCTTGTGAAGCACAACAACAGAATAAAGCATAATCTATGCAGGTACTGATGCACTGATGGTACTGCAGAGCCTCTTCCAGCAACGTTCTGAAGGCAGAAATCTACCAGTTGGTCTGCAGAAGTGGCGGGAATCATATGGGGAAAAAAAAAAAGAATTACGTCCTGTTTTACATGTTACAGCGTCGGCTCTGCGTCAGTACTGTACTGTTTGTTTCTACTTTCGGTTTCCTCTGCTCCATGTCACAACGTTGTGCTCTCTCTTGAATAGGGCAGAACTCATTGTCACAGATGGAGCGTGCAGCCACTGTACAACAGTAACTACTCCCGCTGTAACAGCGTGTCACAGCAATAATCACCTGACATATTCAGACTCTGTAATGCTTAAAACAAAAGTGAAGGCCAAGGGGAAAGAAAAAATACATTACGTTTTTTATAGCGATGTTTTTGCCTAATATAGAGCGCTGTCATCAAGGTGCATGCCCGCTTTTTCACACTAAAGTAAATGCACAAAAAATTCTTATTAAGCTCTTGTTTCACCTTTGTTTCACCACTTGTTTCTTCTTTCACAAAGGGGAGAAAAATACAGCTAACAAGCTTGTTTCGGCGCATCACTCATGGAGATAGAGGTGTTACCTCTTTTAGCATATTTGCAAGACCAGCCACTGTAATATTCATCAAGGTCGTCTTCTTTCTTATCTCTTCTGAGTACATTTAGAGAAAGTTTGATAACCGAATACATAATCTATAGTATGATATTCAATCTCACTCTTTCCCGCCATTTGTTATAATCATTCCTATCTTAGTGTGTATGCTGTTGCTATTTCAAATTTCCTTTTGCCTATAAGCGATAAAAACAGAAGGCATTAATACATGCCCCTCCGTCTGTCAGCCTTCAATAGATACTAGTTATATAACATTCATAAGACACTCAGGGGTCATTATGTTTTTATGTTTTATGACTGCCGACACAGACAAGCAGACATAACAGAGCGGCCAGCAGACAAGTCATAATTCCCTCTCTGTGTTGTAATATTGCACTACAGATACAGTTGTCAGGAGAAGGGATACGTGAGAGAGTAAAGAATGGAACGATGTGACATTTAGAAAGCTCTCATCGTCACTCAAATAAAATTAGGAAATGAGGGGGTGGATTAAAAGGGGCACACATGCATATTTTGGTCAGAAGTTGAACTCAACATACCACACTGCTGCAATACTCATCTTTCACCTTCTGCAGTTGTGTGGCCTACACACAATAGGGAAGCCATAATCTAATTTTTAAAAAAGAAAGAAAAGGAACAGATTTATATTGTATATTTTTGCAGTCATTAAATCTGTGGAATCAGGGCTGAGTAAGTAGGAAATAATAATTACTTTGTGTCTAGATTTAGACATCTGAATTTGCGGCAATGTGCCTTGTGATAACTACCCACAAAGTCGTGGCCGGCCTCTAATTGCATTTTCAAGTCAAAGGCGTCACATCAATGACTATCAGCAGGCTCCTACCCTGTCCTTCACCTAGACATACAACAACAAAGGTGATAACGTGAGGGATGTCCCCACGCTGCTATGTGTATCAGCCATGCGGCGCCATAATGAAACCTACAGACAGATATTTCATTAGCATGCAAAAGCTCACTGCTCAGTATCCACACTAACCAGTTAATTTCATACTGTGACTGCAACTCTTTTATTCACACTTTGCTGTGTTATCAGTTATATGCTCACTGGTCGTATTACAATTTAATAAGGCTTCACATGTTTTGTCTTCTGAAGAGATATCAACATCTTGCTACGCAAATGAAATACCTCAGCTAGTCTGCAAAACAAGCTTTTAAAAGTGTGGCTTGCGTAAATCTGTTATGTTTGTCTCCCTAACAGTCCAAGAGGTTTCCTGTCCTTTATATGGTTGTATAATGGGCTCATTAAAAAAAGATACATTGAGGACTCCTTAAAAATTAAAACTCCAATCTGACCTTTTGCATTTATACTTTTTTAAATGCAAATCGGACCATGGACTTTGGGGTTGTCCTGTGGTGTTGAACATCTGAACTAAAACGTGTAACTGTAAGTATTGCATATCACTACACTAAGCTTTAGTTCGGGAACAACAATACCCATGTTTGTAATGGCTTTATTAAAAATGTATAAAGAAACATCAAGTCACAAGATGTTAATTGCAACCACTGAGCCCGGTGCTACCACGTATTCAGTCCCCCTGGAGTACAAGTAATTGCTCGAACGACACACTTCTGTAAATCACTCTCACATCTTCAGCCACCCCTGATATTTCAGACCCTGTCAGATGAGTCAGACTTGTCTGACCAGGAAGACACGGCAAGAACGGAGAGGTTCATTACCAATGAAGCTTAGACAAATTGCACAATGAGTAAAACCATGATGGACTACAAAGGACTACAGATGTATACATCTCTTGTCTCTGGTGAATACATAAGGAATTTTACATTACAGATTACACAGCAAACAGAGCACTCTCTTTCATAGCTCAATATACAGTGAGTGTAACAGGTCAAAGAACAGAACTGTGACAGTGCATCAAAGTGTATATAGAGAAATGTGAGGTAAAAAGTAATATCTCTGGAAATAGTTGAAACCTCTGTTTTGCCCTCCCAAACAAGATGCTGGGTTTTTAGGTTTTAACTGATGATTAAGGGTCCTATCTTAACCCAGAGCAAAGAGACGCAAGTTTCGGCCCAAGCGTCTTTGCTTGTTTCAGACCGAAGCAGTTGTCAAAATACCAAATGCACTTGTGCGCACATCAGAGCGCCCAACATGAGGTGCATTGTTGGCGTTTTGCTATCTTGAGGCAGTGTAAAGCATGAAAAAACCTGGCCTGAAGTCATTGGTGCAGAAATTCACTGTTTTCTTAGGGGCACGTTATCGAGATTACAATATGTGCCTACATAGGCAGGCACAGAACTCTTTGGTAGTCACACAGACATTGGTTTATTGCATATTACGCCCAAACACCTGGCTCAGAGACATTCTTTTCTCTTAAAATCTAGCAAAAGTGGATTTGGATAGACCCTCAAAACACTTCACAGCACATCATGCTGTTTGCTCAGATCGTTAAAATCAAGACTTTTGAGTCTTCAGCATTTTTGTCGCACCTCCAAACATTTAGTTGCTTGTACCTGCTTATCTTTGCTTGATTCGCTTCGTTGAAATAGATACTCAATGTTTGCATTGATGAACAATGATCCAGGTCACTTTAAATGTTCCCTTCTCCTCCTCCATATTGTCCACTGGTACTTGAATATGACATGCGAGAGTGGGACACTTGGATAATTTGGTAAATATGAAATCCAATTATGCAATCCTCCCTTTGAAATTTTTCTAAAAATGGAAGTTAGGTTATGAAACAATTCCTTGGTTGCATGCTGTAATTTTGTGCCCGACAGTATTTGATCATTTTTAAAGGGCAGAAAATGTCACCACGAGACTCGACCATGGCCTCGGATCACCTCAAGAAAGTCTTCCTGGTGCTTACTTGTGTTTGGTACTGGAACTTAGTGAGCTAACAGTAGATTCTTGCAGATCCAGTTGTTAAGTTTTTATCTTCTTTTTTAATCTATATTTATATTTGAATTTTCAATTAAAAAAACAAACATACAGTGAATTAAGAGAAAAAATATCAACTAGGGCTACATAATGTAAGATATGCGTCAAGATATGCCTGAGTTCACGGCCCAGCCAGAGCAGCAAAATCACAACAACAGCAAAGAGAGAAACAAGCTTTCTCCAGAATCGCTTACTGCCCCTTTAACTGTACAGATCGAGTTGTTTGACAATCATATATTTAACAACATCCTCTATTCACCACATTTGGTTTGACAGCCTGACCCATTATGAGATTAAAAATGGGTTGTATGCTTCCTGTGTTTTTTCTCCTCCGTGTTAGACAGTGAACAAGCTGACGCAGCACAGGGGAGTATGTTATCACTGACCACAGGGAGAGATGTTTGACTTGCACAAAGAAAAAAGAGCTGCAGTCATCAAGACCAGAGTAAGCAAGAATGAAGAAAATTCTACATTCATTCAGAGCCGGTCACTTTTGTAGCTGCACCATTAGTACTGGATAGGTTCTCCCTTTACTGTCATGACAGCCTTAGTTCTTGGAGGCACATATTCTACAGCATGACATGACAGCATTGGATTCATGGTGCTGAAGGCCACTGCACTGTCATTATCATTAAAACAAGTTTGACACTTTTGCTTTATGACATGGTGCAATGTCATGCTGGAAGTAGACATTGGAAGATGCTTAACTCTGGCCATGAATTGATGCACATGGTCAGTAACAATCCTCTTGAAGGTTTACATTCAAATAATGATTGATTGGTCTACACACCAATTAGCTACAACATTAAAACCATTGACAGTTGAAGTGGATAACAATTAATTATCTCGTTATAATGCAATGTTCTGCTGTGAGACCTTGGATCCTAGCATTCATGTTGGGGGTTACTTTGACACTAACAGGCCTAAACATTGGTGCTGAGCCTGCGACAAGCCGACGTTGTTGCTGACCAGTATAAGGTTTTAAGTGTACCTGATAAAACATTCCCCAATCCTATGACGCCACCATCACGGACCTGGACTGTTTACACAAGGAGAGTAGGGTCCATAGATGCATGCGGATGACACACATGAAGACCAGGCTACATTTAGCGGTTCTTGGTTGACAGGAGTGGAACCAGACTCGGTCTCCTGCTGTTGTAAACAATCTGCATCCAGGATTGACATGATGTGCATGACCACAGTTGTAATGAGTTGTCTTAGTCCCCATGTCAGCTCCGACCAGTCTGGCCATTCTTTTCTGACGTCTAAGTGCCTGTACGTCTAAACAGGTGTAGCAGTGTTCCAATGAGTTGTTGAGATTTCAAGGGGCAGTAAGCGATTCTGGAGAAAGCTTGTTTCTTTCTTTGTTGTTGTTGTGATTTTACTGCTCCGACTGGGCCGTAGAACCCCGACCTCCAGTATGGGAGACGACGCACTAACCACTAGGCAAAAAACGGTAGAGTTGCAGCATGATCCGCTAGCACCTCTCTTAAGGTGTCGACGTGATGTTTACAAACGGAACTCGCGTTGTTGTTTGGTGCGGTCCATGCCAATTTTTGGGGTTTTCAAAAACCTGCGCTGAAAACCCGGAACCCAGCTAATGGTGAGGAAATATTCCCTGATTTTTACAAAACTTGTATTGCTTTAGAATCGCTTACTGCCCCTTTAACATATCTCACAGTGCAATGCAACCATTTTGAATTGTTCATCAAATTTCTCTCTCATCATGTTGACTGAATGTAAACATGTTTTCCACCAAATGGTATCATGTGGGACTGACTGTCATGAAACAGAGTGATAGCTTGGTGACATCAGTTTTTTCATCTAGTCTGAAAACTTATTTTGAAAGCAAAAGACAGCTGGCAAGAGTACACAGAGCAGCAGAGTTTTACAGGTGATTAATTGCCTCCGACAAAAAGAAAGCGGCGTTGCAGAACCACCACCATTGAATTTCAACATTCAATGACATCATCAAAATAGCTGAAGCCTTCAGTTAAGCAGAAATGGCTCGGCTTCAACTTATTCCCTCCTGATCATGACACAAGACATAGTTTTGACAAACACAGAAGCAGAAGGACATTCTGAGACTTTGCTCCTTGGGGGGGCGGTGCTTCCCTGCTTACTTCTGCCTGTTTTTGCTTTTCTGCATTTGTTGAATTTTAAAATGTAAAACCTTGGGGGTTTGAAATTGTGGGTGATTGTAAATCGTGTGTGTGTGTGTGTGTGTGTGGGTTCACGCACGCATCCTTGCAGTGTGCAAGTGTGAAAAAAACAAACCCTCTTTCTTCTCACTTGTTTACTTCCTCTGCTCTCTGCTCCAGAGGTGAGAAGTGTTAATGAGGGTGCACCAGCCCTTGCCACCTGATAACAAATACCAGTCCACAAAACCCATCAATACGGCGATAGCGGGTGTGCACAGATTTGCTGGTAATTATGCCCTCTGGATGTTCCTGAATCCACCCCTCCCAAATCACCCAATCGCCCAGCTCTCCCCCCTCCCCTGCATCGTGCTGCCTATCCTCTAGTTCCCTCAATCAGAGAGGTAAAGCCACTGAGAGTCTGAGTATAGGGGGTTGGACCAATTAGAGGAAGAAATACACAGCACAGGAGACTGCTCTTATCAGCCAAGCAGAGTTGTGCCAGGCGTTGTTTTTCAGCTCTCATACAGAAGCCTACCGGTGTGTCAGCTGGAAGAGAAAAGACCACTGTCTTCTTGCTGCTTGTTGAGAAGATTGTTGTTTCTTGTTCTATTGAACCCGGATAACAAGGAGCCATAATGACAGATGCTGCTCTTTTTCTTGTTCCATTCACGTCCTCTCAGTACTGCAGAAGTTGTTCAGGTGGTCTAAAGAAGACCGCAAATGGACAACTTGAACTCCGAACAGGCCATTTACAGTGGTAAGAGCAACGGAGAGGTTCCCTAAACAGAGCATGAATCCCGTTTAAGGAAGTGACAGCTCGTGTTTTCTTCCTGCTCGAATCAGGCAGATTTAGTGAAATGACCTCCACCAAGCCATTAGTGTGCTCAAGTGGGACAATTTCTCCTGGACATCAAGGTGAGAAAAGACCCAGATGGCGGTGAGACCGGTATTGCCTCCTCCTCTCCCCGAGGACACCTGCAGGTGGCAAAGTGGCAGCGCTGTTGTCATGGCAACCTCGGCTATTTCAACCGTGCCTGGCAGGTTCTGACAGATCTGTTAAGCCTTCTGGGCAATTGGAATTGAGAGGATTGACCCTTTCTCGCTTGTTTCCTGTTGGGACGTTCTGATTTGGACAAGCTCAGAAAAGAAGGAGTCGGAATGAGAAACAAAAACAAAAAAAGTGAAAGTCAGCCAGCAAGTGAGAGCAAACGTGATCACCGACGTCCTCTACGCTCTTCCCGCTGTGTAATCAACATGACATTGCAGGTGGAAAGCCCTGGGAACTTTCTTTGCCAACAGGCCCTAGGGCGAGCTGCAGGGATCGCTGGCTGACAGAAAAACCCCAGCTCAGGGACTTGTGATGTTCTCTCTGAGTCCATATCAGCCTCACACAGTCCACAGCGTGAACCTAGCTCTTCCACCGTCCCTTGGATTATTTCCAATAAACAGCATTTCTGTTCAGCACGCTCAGTGCCTGCAAGAGAATATCACTTCTGTCGTAGAAGATGCACACAAATAAGGGCTTGATGCTCACTTATTTTTTTGGCGCACACAAAGAACTAAAATAGATATCTGAATTGCAGAAGAAAATTTATGAAATACAAGTGAAACTATCTGTCAATGCAGCAAAATCTAGAAATAAGACATAGTCATGATCAATTCAAAAACATGCAAAGAAAATAAACCAGTAAATGCATTTTAAAACAAGATAATTAATCTCAAATTTCCAAATGATAGATTTTAAATCTTGGCAAACACAGAACAATTTGCAGTGAGGACAGACTGCCACAGCCAGTGAGTACTGGCAAAACTCATTTGTTTTTGCAGGTTTTGGATTACAGTAATGCCATTTGGTTCATGACTTTATTTCAGACAAGAACCTAAAATCAGTATCTCAATAAAAAATATGCTCATTTTAGAAATCATGTAAAAATGATGCCTTATAATTTATGACATTGTCCTGCAGTTCTTATATATAGACATTTTCTTCTGTATCAAAGTCAATCTGTTCGGTTGTTATCTGATAAGGGCTGACAATTCATCACATTTTTACAGCTATGCTTCAGTTGACTGAAGCTCTGGTGCCTCTCCTTTTGCACATGGTGGGTGAGGTCGAATTGTCAAAATGGCTTAGGAAGTTTCCTAAATCTTGACTCGACCCAGAAGTATTTGATCAGCAGCCATGATAGGAGATGTTCGGATTCTCTAAATCTTCTTTAGCATAGGGTACACTGGCGCTTCCTATGTGAGAGTAAGGATATATAGACGCCCCACAATTCATTGCGACAGCCATATTTAACGTCACGCGCCATGCACGATGTAAACAATTCAATCCGAAGTAGAAGTAGAAGAGTATGAATATGACCCAGAAGAGACGCACGTCATCATGTAAGTTTCTGTTACATATGATTCATTTACATCTGATGTCACACAGTGGTAAAACACACTGAAACATGCGGATGGAGCCGCTGCGTTTTTTTGTACTCCATCTCAGGAAATTTGCACCAAGACAGGAGCGCGTCAATAACATTCGCCGTCGTATGATGACGTAGTTTAGTGAAAGTCGAGTCAGATTCTCTGAGCAGCGCTGTCGGCCTTTCCTAAGTCCTATCAGTCCTCCTTTACACCTTGACCTCCTTGACCTGATGACTTTTTCCACTGAGGTCAAGGAATAGTAGATGGAAATAGTAGATAGGAAGGACATTTCAACCTCATAGAGTTCACAGACTCTTTTGAGAGTAGTGACAGAAGCGTAGCATTGCCATTGAGTAAAAAAAACCAAAAACATGCAACTGACAAGCAGCGATTAAGCACAGTGGTGAAGCATGAGAAACTTTTACACCCACCTGGTGAGACAACAAGGTGAAATCATAGGGTGAAACCGGCGTAGGCGAGGAGGAGTGTCTGCAGCGAGCACATGCAAGGTTAACACTTATTTGTTTCTTTTTGTTTTTTCATATTTCTACCCCTGACTAACTGTCAAAGTAAGGCGCCTGGGCATGGGTGTGCCAGATAGAATTCACTTCATACTCATCATGTCATGTAATGGCTCATACAGTAAGCCTTAAATCTTTTTGTTCATCCGTACGTACAGTATTCAAATTTAAAAAAACAATGTCATGTGTTTCTGAAATTGTACATTTCAGCTACAATCGTGAAGTAACAAAAAATACTTGTGAGCCCCTGTTCTTATTTGAAACATTTTGAAGTGAAGTGAAGGCTTAAACAATACCTTTATATCCCTGACTTATTCTCATTCATACTGGCAGAGGATTGATATGATGGAGTCATAAGCGTGGTCTTATATCTGAGGCAGGGTAACTGTTGTATCATTTTGTGTTTTCACCACTCCACTCACTCAAATAGGTTAGACTGAATATAATCCCTGCTACAAAAACTAGAGCATCAGCTGGAAGCCAGACTGCTCTTCAGACACAACACGGTACATATTTGAACTTGTCAAGCGCGTCACTTAACATCCAGGGTTAACGGTTCTAACCCACCGAGGCCACATACAAAGAAAACAGAAGCACGTGTTATTAAAAGGCACTTTAGATAAAAGCGTCTACCTAATGCCATATTTTCTGGGTACAAACTCCGAGTAGAGAGTGGTCCTGATAATGTTGTGAACTCCATGATACAGAAGATAATTGTCTGTAAATGGAATTTTCCGCCAATATGCTAAACGCACCTTGATATCCTGACAGCCGAGATATGAAAACAAATTGATGGCTCTGGTGCGGAGAGAGCGGAGGGAGTGCGTGTTGAGTACACACAGTTACAAACGGTGATTTACAGATTATTTTTGAGTGTTGATCTATAAAAGAAGCCACTGGTTTGACTTTTTTGACGCAGTACTCCTGCATAATTTTCCCACTCAAAGAAGATTTTTTTTTTTACGTCTTTTGCTTTCCACATCTGTTATTGTTTGACTGATTGGATTTGGCGACGCAACTTGCTGAGTGGGGCCAAACGCACAGGCCGCAGTGACTGCTGCAGCACTAAAGCAGATTAGATGCAGAACACAGTAGATGCCTGATGTCAAGTATATATCGGCTACAGGACCCACCCGTTAGGGTCTGCCGGTCTTATTAGCATTTGCTGGTATTGCCTGAAAATGTGTCTGCGAGTGAGGAACGCGCTTGATTTAGGAGCCAAGAAATGTGAGCGTAGATGTCCTCAATGCTGTTTCTGTGACAGTCTGAATCATTGAACTTATTTCCACACAGGGAGTTGTGTTTACATGATGGTGCCAATAAAAAAAAAAAAGGTATACAGGAAATATACCAGACCAATTCCCTCTCTTACCACCACGGCTTGATTACCCCAACAGAATGTAACATTGAGTGAATGTCAATGCGTCATTGCATATTGAACTGACTCCGGTGTTGCCGCAGTGGAACTGTTCCAGACTGCAGACTGATAGATAAGGCCCACGTTAGAGTTGTCAACATCCTGTTCTCTCAGTTTTTTGGGGGATTTTTTTGCTTGCTGAAGCTTTTAGATCTTGAATTGCAGGGTGTCAGATGCCAGGCAGATGTCCATCTGTTGCATTTTGTCAGCTACCTCCTATCCCCATTGGATGTGACACAGCACGTCGCTGTCACTGATTTTAACATTTTAACAACACATCGTGTTTATTTCCCCGCCAAAGGTCACGACTGATGTACGTGCCAGAAGCCCCTGCCAGTGTCTGTCGACATATCCCCATTGATGTCTCTGCACCAGAGACAAAGCAGCCCCGACCGAGCAAATCCCCCCCGCCTAATCTCAGGGGTCTACTGCTGTGGATGTTGATGTGTGTCTCACTGCATAGGTGTGTGATTATATAGTGGAAAGTGGAGAAGCAACCCAGACAGACCTTCTCTGAACCCTGCTGCAGACAGAGTACGAGAATTTCAAATGGTTTTAGATGACATTCTATCAAAACTGACTCTCAGTGACTGAGTGTGACACTGTCACAACTGTCATCCTCAAGAATTAAACTTTATGACTGTTGTCTTTGACCTTATTACATTTATGAAGCTTTGACACTCAAACCCCATGTACTTGAGGTACAAATAATTAATTATGCATGGCATCTTTATGTCATGAAGCATTCAAAAGTAACAACAGTTTATCATTTGAACTCAAAGCCATGACCTGTTTATGACAGAGTATAACCCAGTGGCTGATGTCAAGTTGTCATGATAAACCTCTGCCAGTGGTTATGGCAGTGTCATTACCCTGCCTTAAACAAAAACACCAACCAACAACTCAATCTCATTTTATTAATGGCCATAAAAAAAAATAATCTTATTTTGGAAACATCATTTATAGACATGAGAGGATCAGGCAGCTGTTTTTTAATAAATGGCCTCATAAGACGGATGTAAATAGATAGATGGACGATGCTGTACGCTGTGCAGACTGTAAAACCCTTTGAGAAAGAAATTGTGACCTTGGTTATATAAATATAATTGCCTCAGCTTGACTTGGCAAATGGTGCGTCCGGACATACTGAAAATACTTTTTTTTTAAGCTTTTTAAAATGCTGTTTCATAATCCTGTTCTAGACTGGCCAACAAGTGGAGTACAGCTGTGTCTGTGTCAGGATCATGAACTCAGCAGATCTCATGAGCTCATAATCCTTATTCTGCTGTTAAATTTGATATGTTCCATCCGCCTGCGTCTACAGCGTAGTGCTAATAAGCAGCATGTCTTACAACTTTGGAATTTTCTTAAGCGGATGCTTGATGACAAAAAAAAGCCCAGATCAGATGGAAGTATGACAGACACTCCTTTATGTTAGCACACAGTACAATATATAAAGATCAAACAATACTGCCCATTGTCACCATTGAAGTAGTGATGATTTTTATGAGTATTCCCATTTTCTTTATTTAATATCTGGGTACAGCTGCACATTCTTAGACAAGTTAGAGGCCAATGTGATGATGCACACGCAGAAAGTTTGGTGCAAAGTCACAAGTTCACTGGTAAATTTGTGCTGAAGGAGCCATTTTCCCTCATTTTCAATTATTCAGATGTTTGTCTCAGACGTTGGGATGCTGTGTTTTAGTATCGCTTCCGATAAAACGTATACATGTTAACAAAATCAAGGACTGCAGAATTTTGAGGTAGATATCTTACCTCATTAATTATCTCTCCCCTCTTTACCCGTTTTCTTTGTTCTATTCAATTTTAATCCTCTGTTCATGTAATTTGTTCAACTCTTGAGGTAAAGAAAGCTTGACTTTAATAGTAGGAAAAAAATCATCTCATCCCTTAAGTCATGTCAAAACATAAACTATAATCATCATTTTGCCCACTGTAGATTCATTAGCCTACAGTAAGTTATTTGAATCTTCTTTTTGTTGTCTCTGTTTTTAGAGTAGACACACAACTTTCCCTTCACCACCCAGGCACCGGGGTTCAACCGAGTTGCGCCAACATCCCACGGAGATACCCTGCAGAGTTGTCTTCTCATGCAATGTAGATTGAGCTACTTAAATATATTTGTTTATTGCATTCAACTTGGCAGTGAAGTTGCAGCAATTGAACTTTAATTTTGATAGTTGTTGTTCTTAAATTCTCTGGAGCATAAGTGCATATATTCAAAATTTTGAGATGTGCAGAGAAAAAAATCCCCAAAAACCCCACAGAGTCTAACAAACAAACAAAGAAAAGAATGTGATTTGCACATTGTGCATTTCTAAAAAAATTACTAAATTACACCCACAAGAGGGCAGAACAGAAATAATGGTCAGTGGGGGGTTTAGGTGTTTGGCCTCTCCGGAAGTCAATAAAAACCTCTTTGGTCTTGTCGATGTTCAAGAAGAGGTTGTTACCCCTGCACCACGTGACCAATTGGCTGACCTCCTTCCTGTAGTGGGTCTCATCATTGTTGGAGATGAGAACCACCACGGTTGTGTCGTCCGCAAACTTCACTGTATGGTTGCTGCTGAAGAATGGAGCGCAGTCATGGGTCAGCAGCGTGAAGATTAGGGGGCTGAGCACACAGCCTTGGGGGGCCCCGGTGCTCAGAATGGTGGTTCTCGATGTGTTGCTGCCAACCCGTACTGCCTGAGGCCTCCCACTGAGCAAGTCCAGCAGCCAGTTGCACAGAGAAGTGCTGAGCCCCAGCTGGTCCAGTTTGCAGATGCTGCTGAGGGATGATGGTGTTGAATGCTGAACTAAAGTCTATGAACAGCATTCTGACGTAGGAGTTCTTGGTATCCAGGTGGGTGAGGGCTAGGTGAAGAGCAGAAAAGATTGCATCCTCGGTGGATCTGTTACCTCGGTATGCAAACTGGTAAGGGTCCGTGAAGACATCTTTGAGCTCCTCTGCACAGTCCTTCAGCACATGACGAGGAATGTTGTAGGACCTCTTGGAGAGGGTTCTCTTCACACTGGCTGCAGTCAGGCAGAGAGCCTGGTCGTGGGGAGGGGGGCGGGTGGTCTTCTGTTGGGGCATGCTATTGTGTGCCTCAAACCTTGCAAAGAAGCTGTTGCTGTCACAGGTCTGTGGCAAGGGCTTGTAGTCCATGACGGTCTGGATGATGCTGTCTTCAAAATCTCCAGTTATTTTTTTGGCGTAGCTGGATTTGGCTTTCCTGATGCCACGGGACAGGTTGGCCCTCGCTGTTCTCAGGCCATCTGCGTCCCCAGCTCTGAATACGGCATTCCTGGCCCTCAGTAGCCTGTGGACCTCTCCTGTCAGCTATGGCTTCTGGTTAGCCCGGGTTGTGATGGGTTCTGGTGGTGGTTACATCAGCAATACATTTGCTAATGTAGGAAGTGATAGTGTCAGAATACTCCTCAATGTCTGTGTGGTTGTTGTAGGTGGCTGCCTGCTTAAACATCTCCCAGTCTGTGGTGTCAAAGCAGTCCTGAAGGGCAGCAGAGGCCCCCTCTGGCCACACTCGTACCTGCTTCAGAACCGGTTTGGTGTGGGGGAGGGGGGAAGCCTTGTATGCACCTTTGTGTGAGGTGTAAACCAAGTCCAGGGTGTTACTTTCTCTTGTAGGAAAGTTCACATGTTGGTGGAATTGAGGGAGAACAGTGTTGAGATTTGCATGGTTGAAATCCCCAGCGAGGATGAAAAATCCGTCTGGGTGGACTGTCTGTTGCTCACTGATGGCGTTGTAATGTTCCCAAAGTGCATCAATTCTATCAGCGTTGTTCGTAGTGGGAGGGATGTAAACAGCAACAAGCAGAAGCGCTGTTATTTCTCTCGGTTGATAGAAAGGACGGCACCTTACTTGGCTTTTTGGGTCATGAGCAGCTTCATCATTGGCGAGTAATACACATGCTAAACATGTTGATGTGTCCATCTCTGCACAATAAGGAACCTGTCCATCAAGACAGGCCAGTTGAATCAGAGATAAATATGATTGATTGCTCATTCTGTTGCTGAAGCTGCCGACGGCAGACAGGCAAAATTATCAAAGTTTATGATCTTTTTTTAGAGTTTTTAGATTTCCAGTCATTCCTCTGTAAGGCTTTGTTCTGAATTGTAAAGAGGAAAAGTCAGAAGGTCTGAACAATTGAGTTACACACTCAGATTTTTCTCAGAATGAAACAGCCACGGTTGAAACCAGAGGTGTCAAGTGGATTCGCTGATGGGAGAAAAAGGTTCCAGGAGAGCTCAGTATCACTCAGAAACACTCCAGTGACAACAGAGTGGGAATGAATGTGACTTGCATAAAGTATCATCATAATACTCACTCACACAAGTGGATGTGTGGCAAGTCCCAGTACAACACCTTTTTCCGACATCTTTCTTGGGCCTGCCTTCGAAGGCAGACTACCACATTGCAAGGCCAAGCTGAATGCTAGGCAGCAGAGAGGCCAAGTGTGTCTGCTGTGAATACCGCTGTGCCAGGGTTTGTCATAATGTATGTACATGTGCTGAAAGAGGCATTAGCTTGGGGAAAGATTACTTTCCCCAAACAAACCAGTGGTCTTAAAGGGATAGACACTACCCCTCGCTATTGGTTCCTTTTCCAGGGCCCCTTGACAGCAGTAGCATCTTAAAGATGGCTATTGGCCAAGGCAGCAGAGCCCCTGCCAAGTGGCTGCCGTCCGGCTTGTCTGCACTAGAGATGCTAGACATGTGATACTGACAGACAGGGCAATGTGGGGGATGAATCTCAATCTAATGTGAATTTCACAACAGACTCAAACAAGTTCTCTTCCATATTTCAGGCTTCAGAGTGTCATACTGTGGGGCTATTCATTCACCAACCGGATGGTAGCAGTCTGAACATACATCCAGATATTCCATCCCTGTTGGAAACATACTCAGGTTCTGGAAGCTGCAACTGCTCACTGGTGAGGTGTTCCTTTGAGACTAAGCCATTGCCAAGTCAAAGTCATCTCCACTGCGACATCAGCAGACCCAACAAACTTATACTTGGCCAACTGAAAATTTGTCAATCCAATCCAAAACTGTCTTGAAAAGAAATCCTTTTAAAGAAACATCCTCCCTTTTATTTTTTTTACTTTTACTTTTTCCCACCTGAATTTATGTACCCCTGATTTTTGTCCAAATATATTCTAAAGGGGCCTCTCATGTAGAGGCAACCTGTTTTTCTAAAAACAAAGATTTTATTTCATGTCACTCTAGGCATTGCCAGGTACCGCGTGGGAGTATTAGAGCTCCAAAAGACACATTTAGCATATTTTTGAGTTGTCGGGGCTAGCAAACAATTATCTTTTTAAACACCATGTCTATATCCTACTAACTGGATTTAGATTACTTTTTTTGGAGTAAACATAATGGTTGCAGTCATAATGCTCACTAGAACTGGTTTTGGAGAACCTCAAGGTCACTCTCGTTTGGGCTGTGTTTTGGTCTCCACATCCTTTTTGTAGTATATTGCAAAACATAAAGGAGGTGTAAGCGATTCTGGCGTAAGATTGATTGAAGGAGGTCCAAAACCTCTGAGTCCAAGCGTCTGACGCTACCAAGTCTCTCAAGGTGTCAGGGAGTGAGGTTTTCACACTGCACACAGTGTTGTGTGGTGCGGTTTGCAACATTTTTTTTTTGTTTTCCATTTACAGAGGCAGGGCTGTGTATAAAAATCTGCTTTCTTTCAGTGCACCAGCAGAACCGGCAGCTAGTCGTATTGGATTAAAATCGGTTACAGTCTCTTTAATGCCACTATACCCAATTAAAATCAAATAGAAACTGGCAGGAGTCTCACTGTCGTCACTTTGAAAAATGAAAAAACAAGTCTATTATTATTTCATCTCAGTATTATTTGCATAGCAATGTTGATCTTCCCTTTATTTTTCATAACTACATATTTGGAGGTGTTTTTGTACGGCATGCTTGATAGTGACATTCAGCAATACACAATTTCTTGCTCTCAGCTCTCCTCATATTGCTGAATTCCTTATTGCTTGGCGGACTCACCTCACCCTAATATAAATTTCCCTTATTTATCTGTTTGTTTTGCCTTGAAATAATTGCTTCCACTTGCCTAACCCACTCTCGTCTCTTAGACCAGGCCCCCATGTGACAGCCTATTCTCCCATAGGCTTGCACGTGGCCATGATAAATTAGCTTAATGCCGTGCAAATATTAATCACATTGTCACCACAGCTGAGCGGGGAAGCAGTTTAGTACTGCAGCCGCCATGCAGCCTCATTTATCAAACCCCGGAGCTCCCCTCCTATACTAACCCTCCTGCTTGCTGTCTCCAAAACACAAGCTGTTCCCACCCAGCTTTCTATTGCCAGAACTGAGTGACACCGTTTGTTTAGGTATGATATCGCAGCTTCCAAACACAGCCATTATGTAGTTTGGAATCATCCTGCACTAGACAAACATCTGTGTAGTGAAAATGTCTTATCTATACTTCTGTGGTGCCTACAATTTCATCAAATACCAATGAAGGTTTTCAGAAATGTTTTTCCAAATTTCAGATGGAATGCGTTTAAAGAAAGTGGCAGGTGTGGAGATGCATATTAGCACTTGTTTTTCAGTTATTTGAACATTAACAGACAGCTCTGACGAATGATGTCCCCAACATACAGTGAATTTGCATTTGAAACGATTTGGTCGCATTAGACTTGAATTTGACTTCTATAAATGTAAACTATGAAACTGATTTTTGCCATTGTAGCTGTCGAGGAAGACTCGTATTAGGTATTCCTCAGCTGTCCTTTGTGCCAGTGGGTCATGCAAATATTCAGCAGTTTGTTTTGTTGTTGATGCCCCCAGCTCACCCAACAGTGTCTTTGAAAGGTAATGGCAACTTGTAAAATATACTCAGATATTCACAAAGTCACCAATCACAAATGATGAGTGTGAGTGTGGCAAGAATGATTATCACCCAGCACCGCTGGTTGAAGAGGACTGAATTGAGTGTTAACGCTCGGATGTAGTACACACATTTAAATGTTAGACCCTGGAAAATTACACTGCACCTCCAAGCCTCCACCTTAATAAGTGCCTTTCTGAGTTGGATGTATGAGCAAAGAATTGTCTCGCCTCCTCATGTGGGAAAGTATGGGCACAGCATGGGGCTGCTGCTCACTCGAGGGGTGTTTGAACTTCAACATGAAACTCATTTATTTAAAGCAAAGGGCAGTCTTGTCTGACATTTTCTTAAGGTGCTTTTGCAGAATTAAAAGACTATACAGTATGATGCAAAAGCATGTGGTAGCAACAACTGATTCAGCTTGTATTTTAAAGGTTTGGGATACTGATGGGGAGAAATTAATTATTTTGCAATGTGTTACAGTCTTGTGATACTTTTTTTCAAGTGACAAGTATTGTAAGGGATTACACTTTGAAATTCAGTAATTACTCAACAGTTATTAATCTCAGTAAAAGCTCTGTTACTTTGACAGTATAGAGATGAGGTTTTGCTGTCTAACCGGTAGTTTCAAAGGTCATTTATCTTGTTGCAGGAGGCAGAGCAAGGAATTCATGTTTCCTGATAACTCTTAAGTTGTCTCATATACATATTGTGTCTAATTGACCATCTTGCTCATGTTATCTTCAGGGTTCTTCAGAGTTGGACAGCGTGAGTTATGTCTGAGGCTGACAACAACGTAAAAACAAGACGATTAGAATGAGGTCGTTTACTGGTTCACCGCGTTTGCATGTGAATTGTCACGTCTCCTTGAATTCTAAAGATGGCAGTCAACGACGTGACATCTCATATATTTTCTTTTCCATTTTACACTTAAATTTTGCATTTAAATGCTGCGTTTAACTTCATTCTCCTGAGGGTTAGGGTTATGATTACGGTTAGGGTAAGAGTTTGTTGTCGTTGCAGACTCAAGGAACATCAAAATGAAAAATATATTGGTTGCCATAAAATCTTCATAAAGCCAATATAGGTACCTGTCTTCTTTCGCTTTTCTGCCAAATTTAAATATCTGGCACTGTCAGAGGAAACAGAAATACAAATCTATTGCACGTTGCAATATCTTAGCATGCTTACAACACGGCCGCACCATAGCTCCTTCTGCAGATTCCACCCCTGTTCCTGGTCTCTCTCTTCCATCACCCCTCTATCCTCTCTTCCTCTCTCTCTTCTCTCCCCCTCTCTACCCTCCTCTCCCCCATATCTCTCCTCTCACCCCCAACCGATCGCAGCAGACGGCCGCCCACAATTGAGTCTGGTTCTGCTACAAATTCTTCCTGTTAAAAGGAAGTTCCCCCCCCCCTTCCATGAATGCTAAGTGCTTGATCATTGTGGGAACCATTGAGGGGTTTCTCTGAAATATCGTGAGGTCTCGGCCTTGAGATGATTCACTTTGTGATTTGGTGCTATACAGATACAATTGAATTGAATTGCAGTTACTGGGGTTGACGTCAAGCTACCTGTTAATGATCAGCACAAACGACAACACTTCCAAACTGTAGTCTTGTCTTATATTGTCTTCGCTGAATGTGTTAAATATAAAATGATGTGTGAGAGAGACATTAAGTAAATCTTGTCTAGTCCAACACTGGTTGGGGTGCACTCAGTACACAGCAAAAATGACCATAAAGTTGAATTAACACTCATCTTAAACAGTTTCAACAATAACATTCCCTCATTTTAGTCAGAAACTGGGTCTACAATATGTTTTGAGTGCGTTTTTAATTGTCCATCCAGTGAATACGGCTACTGTGCAGGTTTACTCACTTCATGTAGAACAGTAAAGAGTAAAGACTCATGCTCTCTTTGTCTCTGTCTATAGCTTCTTTTGTTTTTGGCTTATTTTTGGCCAGATCCAAGGCACAGTGTTTTGGCAGTTTGTGGAGCATGCCTTTGGCTGTTTACGTAGCTGGCAAATTATTTTGGATTCACCACCCACAATATGCTGTGAATTAAATCGCCTGTTTTCCATTTAGGTTTTGACCACCTTTGACCTTGGCCGGTCATTGTAATCACTGGGAACACTTTTCACCGCTGTTGAATTATTTTTGTTGTTGTTGGACAAATAAAAGCGGATAGGAGAAAGTAGGAGATTTAAAGCTTTCAACATAAGGCTAAGTAAATACAGGGCATGTACTGTTGTAGTTCTCACCAAATGGAATGATGTTCAGTACCATTGTACAGCAAATAGACCTTGTACTAAGGCACATTCATTGATAATCTTCACAGTACATCATGGGCCAGGAATCACACCTATAGCCCTTTTTCCCCTGAGCTGCACTGGATTCCTCCTAATTCTGCCTCATTGTAGGAAACCACTGTTCTAGAACAGGGACGTATTCAGGGGCACCACGGGGAGTGCTTTACCCATTAGTGGGCAGCCTAGTGACCTTCAGACAGTCCATCCATTACCCTTTCGTTTCTTGGACTCTTTCCTTGCGAGTGGAAATATGTGCCAGAATGAATTAAGCGCGCCAGCTCAAGTTTATGCTCTGGATAGAGGAAGATTCTGGCCTAATAAGAAGTCACTGCATGATACAGTAAACCAATAGAGTGCAGAAGGACATCAGAGCGGTGTGGGAGAATGTTAATCACAGACATACTCTGAACCAACATGGATCCCACTATGTTTTTTAAAACTGAGTTAGAACATGTTTGCTGGCAATGACAGGGATCGTAAACATGCTTGCGGTGTGTCTACAGAAAATGTTAATTTAAAAACAGCATTACAGTCACCACACAGTATGCTGTGTGTATTGTAGATTATCTTCACTGTATATGTCTAATTTTCTTTGTAGTTTACTCTCAGCAGCTTGTATCTGCAGTGGGTTTGCCTTTTTTGTCCATCTATCATGTGTGTCAGTATGTACTCTGACACTTAGTTGCAACCAGCTCTATGATTTTCTTGCTTGACGACACTAAGACACAAGTGTCATCAAGATACCCAACAACAGTATCTTAGAAAGATCCAAGAGTAGTAAAAAGAAAACAAAGACTTCTGAAAGAAGTGATTTTACAATGGTGTTCTATTTAGGACTTTCATTTCCTTTTTAAAAAATAGCTTTTTACCAAAAACCATAGCTCTCATTTCTCTTTATTCATTTCTCATTAATTGTTTGTTGTTGTTGTTGTTGTTGTTGTTGTTCACTTGATAAGAAAAAAAGGGCATCTTAGCATCCTCATGCTGTAGGTGCTTAAATGTCTGAGTCTCCAGAACGAACGCACACACATAAACCCCTCCGTATGTGATTTCAATACGGGCACGTTTAGATAACTCATACAGAAGTATGATTTTTAACCTTACAAACCAACAGAGAGGCATTACACTAGCACATGTGGTTTACTGTAACTGTTGGCTGCGCTTGGAAAGGGCAAACACAAATCAATTCTGCAGGTGTCGTATTGAATAAATTGTTGATTACTGTTGTATGCAATGCATAACTTGTTTAATATATACATCTGTGTGTGTGTGTGTGTGTGTGTGTGTTGTAATGGAAGAGAGATACAGAGAGATTTAATTAACTACCTTGGTCAATCCAAATAAAAGCAATGGATCTGTTTCGATTCAACCTAAGATTTAGGTTGACATGATTCTCTCATGAACTCTAGTTTTATCATTTAGAGATAATTCTACTGGTTCCAAGTGTGCGTCAAACTTTCAGAAGTTCAAGAGCAGTTAAGTATTACTTTAATCTGTAACATCTGTATATATACTTAACTTATATACACTATATATATACTACATATATACATATATACTTATAAGTGCACTGTGTTTTCAAAGGGTTTCAAAAGTTGAGGGTATGTTTGTCTATTTAAAAAGCTTGTTAGGTAAGTTCCATAATGCATTGTGAACAGTGTGTTGCTTCCTTTCTTCTCTTTGCTACACCAATTTGAATATCTGTCCTTGAATAATAGAATGGTAGGGGGAAACAGTCTAGCAAAAATGTAGCTGCTCTATATTAAACAACCCCTTAAATCAATGTCTTTACAGTCTTGCATAATTCAAGTAACTTTTTTAAGGATTAGATGTTAACGGCTTCCCAATTTCTACCTACCTACCTTTAGACTTATAATACATGGTGATACAGATTGTTGGGAAAACATACGGTGTAAGAAAAGACAAATATTTCTTCTGTGTGAGGGGATGACGTGATAATGATCTCTTTGAAACTGGTTTTGGATTGAAACTTTGGACATTATGGTGACATGTATTGTATGTATGCCTGTTACACTGCCACACAACAGACAGTGTAATGTAAGAAATTTAAGCCCATGTGAATGGTGAACATTATCATCTGTTTGCAGCAAGCACAGTATTGAGGACAATAGGACAAAATAAATTTCAAATACAGCTGACATATTCCTAAAAACCTTCAATCTCGAGAAACGAGGCTACACAACGTCTCAAAGGTGCTGGAATGATGAAGGTATTATAAAAGATTTATGAACAAAAAAGATAAATGCAAACCTATGCAGTGATTCCAGGTATTAAATCAAATTAGCCTAAAGATAAACAACTTAATCTGCATTACACAAATTTGCTTTGTTGTGTTCACAGAGTAGTAAATTGCTTATGCATACATTCTTGTGCTGATTAATCACTAGTCTCATATCAGCACGTTGAATCTCTATAGGTTTAATTTCACAACAGGTAGGAACATACACAGAGATGCGCACAATTAACTAACATGACAGGTGGCAGCTTCCTGGGTCTGCTTGTCTCCTGCATGTCTGTGTGGTGAGATTCATTAATTGGTTTGGAGCTGCGGAGATAAATGGCTTAGATTAGGCTCCCTCTCACCACTTCACCTCTCCCCCGAGTTCCACCCTCGCTCTCTCCACCGCCATTACTGAACTTTCCACAAGCAAATTGAGTCAGGCCCTCTTAATTAGATTGTTTCTTGCTGCAATTCTAATATGTGACTAATTAGATGAAGAGACAACGAATGGGAGATTGCCCAGCGATGCATCGGGAGTGAATCAGAGGATTTATTTAAGAGACAGTCAGTGGGTCAGTCAGCAGTTCCTGAGTTCAGATTTACAAGGAAGACTTTCTGCTTGGCTCGGCTCATTTACATGGACAATAATATTTTAGCTTTTATAAGAAAACAATACTATACATGGGATTTGTCAAAAAGCCAGAATATATCTGTTTTTGTTGTTGTTTCCAATGGCCCCTTTGGACTTTTGAGTGACAGTAGTCAGTCCAGGGGTCCGTACATTTTTGGCCACATTGGGCTTCATTCAATAACCGTTCGTACAAACAGATTTGTTCTTAAGTAGTGCGTACGAGTGATTTGGGGAACTTGCAGCAATTACCAATTTTCTTGTGTTTTGAGTTTTCTTTTAGATTAGTCTGCTGTAAGTCAAACCAAGTTCTTCACTTATGGATTGTTTTTCACTTTGAAGCATATATTAATTGCATCTCATCATGTTGCCATTATTCTGTTTAACTCTGAAATTCGAATTATAATATAATAAATGTAATGGTAAATGTATCATTGTACCTGCTAAACGTTGTTGCCAATGGCCAGGGGAGCGCACATGTTTGACCGTTGGCAGGAGTGTTGCTGTGGCAAGTGTTCTTAAAAAAAGTCATTATTATATTGATGCATTTCATCTTTATTTCAGTGACAGTCTGACTCACAGTTGACACAGTATTTCCTTTCTGGATTTGTGAAATGGAACTTTGATTCTTCTTTTTGTTTTTTAATGCATTTGTCCTGAATAAACTCTTTCTGACATGGGGCAGGAAGTGAAGCCTTATATGTATTATTGGGGTCTTAATTATACTAATTTGTTGTCCTCTTGCACATTTGTTCAAATACGCAGAGGTGGCATCCATCATGTTTACTGACGGTAGACGCTTTTGATGAATCCGACGTGGCATATACTTACGCCTGTTAAAGACCAGAGGAGTTCAATCAAAAAACTTGATTTTGGAAAGTTGTTTTTTCAATTGAGTGTGGTGTTACTGCAGTATAGGCCAAGATATTAAACACCTCACAGTCACAATGCAGTCAGGTCAGACCTTAAGGATCGAAAACAAATGACATTTGGGAGGAGGAATCTCACAGGGAAGAAAAATGCCTTCAAAGATGGTGTTTCAATATATTTGTCCCATTCTAGTTCAGCAAAGGAGAGTTAATAGTTAACCCTTTTTGAGAACAGAAAAAGTAAATATTCAAATCATTAACAGGCTATTTAATAGAGTATGTTGCAGCTGATGTAATCGTCTCTATTTAAAGTCATGCTCTACAAGTTATAAAATATTGCACTGATTGAATTGTAATCAGTACAATATTGAATTGTACTGATTATTTAATGCAACTTGAGATATTGATATCCATTGATTTCCATGATGATGATGATTATTAGAACTATTCCATAGAAAATCTATAAAATGTATCTTTATGTTTTTGCTACTAGAAAGACCTTAACTCAACTCCCTTTTTGATGTTTCCTGTATCCAGACATTGAGTGAAGAGCAACATACCTCCTGGTTTGATTCACTTACTATCTTACATAAGTGTAAGAGATTCTTTGAGATGTTGTTAAATTAGTCAGAATAATTTGTGTTCCCCATTTGCAAGCCATCGAATACATTCCTAATCTAAAATGAATGAATTATTCCAGGAATGATAAATATTTAGGATTTCCAGGGAATCGCTGTAGAGGCTCTATACAAACAATATTCAGGCTAAATCAGTTAAAATGTTGTGTATCATTCCCACGTTAAAACATAAAGTCAAAGAGATCCCTTACCGACCAATTAGTATCCATCTCTATGCTCATCAAGGCCAATTAATTATGGAGGCTGGAACGAATACAACGCTGCACAGTGGGCCCACTGGAATACAACATAACACGGCACCGATGCACTTAGCACCCTAATGAAAGTTAGTGGTGATGGGGTGAGCGCAGGGTCAGTCAAGGTGAAGGCTCGTTAAGCTCGGGGTTTCGGGTTGGAACGGCATAGTGCTGATTCAGAGGCTCGCTCAAAATCATCAGCACCATCAGAGCTCCGTCTTTGCAAGGCTGTAAGGGCTTCAAAAACAGGAAGGGGAAAAAAAAAATCAATACAACCGCACCATGATCAGCCCCGGCCACACATGCTAATGTTTTTTTACAACCACTGCCGTAAATCCAGTCGTCTTTAACCATAAGGCTCCCTGTGGATGCAATATATGACGTAGGAAAACTTACCTTTGGTTTACTGTTCAACACTAAAAGCCTGTTGTAGGCCAAAGGTGTGAATACGATTGATTTCCAAGATTTAAGGAATGGATAATTGGTTTGTATAACAGTGTAAAAGTGTCTTACAGTAAATAGTATATGATGAAATAACCCACTGCATAGGCTCCTACATGCCTCGATGATATATATTATTAAATATGTGACCAAATATTTTATCTCCCCATTAAAATGAATCGAACGTGAGGGGTTTGCAGGGTTCAGATTGGAAGATTACATATCAAGCCACGGCATTAATAATGTGTTTTCATAGTATGCTGCAGCGGTTTGTTTTTTCAGGATATAACTGAAAAATGCATTTCTTTTCCACAGCACAGTCTTTGGTGTTAAATAATTCCCTAAAAATCTCAGTGAGATGAATGAATTCCAGAGGCTAAAAAGGAAAAGGTATCAACTGCCTCTGTTTGTCTTGTAAAAGCTGAGACGGCTCGAGCTGCATTTTATTCTTGTAAAGAATTGCAGCGATATTCCTGACAAAAGATCATGGTATTTGTTAAATATTGAAAAGGATGAAGTAAAAGACAAGACAATGGTTTTCATTTGACACCGAAGTCTCTGCCTAACCTTGACCAATATGCTCTTGTTCTATTATACTAACCACATTTTGGACCCATTTCTCTGGTGTCAAATTCCTTTGCTTTCTGTAACAATCACCTCTGTACAACTTGTCTGAAGTTCACTATGTAGTGGTATATAATTGTCATTGCTAAGAGATGGGGATCACCTACCAGCAGTCATGTTAGTCTCTTCCAACCATGACCACTGTTGATAATTTTGACCAAGATGCCAGTAAAGTACACATTTGTGTCATGACATTACTAATCAAGCTTTTTAATGCTGGTAACGAAGACCAAGTCACAAAGTGCACTTGAAAAAAGTTTAATGTTTACAAAAGTATCAAGTGTAACTCCCTTCATTCAAAATGATTTAGCTAAATAAATATAATTTAAATGACTGGAAAGCTCTTACTCGTGAACATTAAAGTTTTATTTAAGTATTGTCTTTGGGATAATTTTTGACAAATGCCTGGACTTCATTTTATTGTTTAAACTATGGGAATGGGAAACATGTTGTTGACAAGAAATGCACATGTTTTTGTTTGTGAAAAAGAGACAGACATAGACATTGTATGGCAAGATATGGGGATCCTACTGACTCAAAATTAAATAACCCATCACTACATGAAGAAAATCATGTATGTCAACTGCATAAATCGGTCATGAGTAGCTTAGCATTTGCTCAAGAAATTCCCATGCCAATTAGTTGACATTAGATCTTTCTTGTGCTGTTACAAATTTTCATGCTTGTGAATGACAATAGCCTCCTCAACCCCAAATATGTATGTGCTGAGCTCCTACAGCCACTAATAACTGGAATGAACTGAAAATTGAAATGAGCCATTTTGCTGCCATGTGCTCCAAAGAATGGTCATTGACTCTCCCCCTCCCCAAGTTTTAACTTGTGAAATTATACATTTTTCTTTAAGTACGTTGCTCCTCCAAAATGTCTGTAGATATATAACTCCAGTGTGACTCTCCTGTGTCACACGCTAAGAGTTACAACGAATTTAGTTGCAAAGCTTGTCAATTCTCCACTTGGAGAGCTATGTAAATGGAACAACAAACAGGATGGCATCATTAGTCACCACTGCAGTAATCACTGTAATTATCGGGATGACATTGACGTGATAAGTAGAAATCATTACCAAATGTACTATTAACCTATCGATAAACAATAAAAAACCATGCTATGCACAGTTGTAAACATGGAAAGCTATCCCTGCACAGCTGAGCACAATCATAACATACAATTAAGCAGTGTGTGCCATTCTGAAGTGGATGATGAATTAGCTCGTAGACAAACATGACAACGGCAGAAGATAAAATGGCAACATGTCGTGTGCTAAGGGTTAGAGCTTGAGCGGTGGCCGGTGTTGGGATGTCTGAGGTCGGATATTTAGAGGCAGGTTGCTGATTGGATAGGCCCACTGCCTTAGGAAATCAACATTTCAGGTTTTTTTCATATGCGATCATGGAAGTGAGATAAGATGAGACACACTGGGGAAATTTATTTTGGCCAAGTAATGACCTCATTTTAATGAGACACTACTTTTGATTAAATATGTAGTTATAACGACTCCGTCTTAATCAAATGTTTTCATTTTCCAGAGATCGGTGTAAAAGTTTTATTAAATTATTATTATTATTATTATTTATTAAATGAATTAAATATTTTTTAACTAATGAGAATTTTACATTAAGGTCATTGCGTACAAAGCAAGGAGAATTGCAGGGAAGATAGATTTGTGACTCTGTATTTGACAATAACTCACACTCGTACTATTACTGTACACTTTGAAAAAGATGCACCAGACGAAAGTAACATGGTAAATATCCGAACTCCACAGCCGCACATTCAATATTTATTGAAAATGCACCTCCACTTCCATTGTCATTAGCTCTCTGGGACATGCATTATGCATCACGTGTCCACAGCTGGAGCACAGGAGGGTCTGTAGCATACAGTGAAGAAAACTGTGTTAACCTCATGGCTTATTTACTGACACACTCTTTCCTTGGCCTGGACTTTGAACTCTTTTTTAAAATTTTTTTTATGTGTCTAACAAAACTAGGACACTCCCCGTGGATACAGCCTTCAAACTGGGAGATGTTACTGAAGCCAGTAATGGGGACTTCTCATCATTCCGTGAAGCCAGGTTCTCAGTAAGTGACTGACTTAATTCACAACAAATATAATTTTGGTTCGTGGGTATTAACATGTCAAATGTGAAAATACACTTCAATACCATTTGACCAGTTTGATATTGAATTAATAAATCAATTAATAAATCAATCATTAATTTTTACCAATGAAATATGAGGGATCAACTGTCTATTCTGTTAAAGAGCCCTAGGTTTCAGCACATTTCTTGTCAATAAGAAGACATTTATAATTAGATCTCACACCTTTTTTTTTTATAAATGGCTGACACAGTAGGTGTCTTGCAGGTAATTAATAATATTTGACATGAACAATACATAAACCAATATTCTGACCTTTAGACCTCATTCAAAGGATTGGGTTTGTTTAATATCACTAAAACAATTTGTGCTATTTTGTGTTGTTTGTCCGACTCATGCACAGTATAGATTTTTAGTTTTTGCTCCTCAGTTTTTTTTTTGCCTGCTGTTTGCTTTAGTTCGAATCATTTGGTTCTGATTAATGGCATCCATACGCTCCGTACTTCTGAGACTCCAAGCACAACTCACTGGGCTGACGACACTTTCATCCAATTAGACTGCAAAATATTCTTTGACATTTTCTTGGCTTGAGATGACGGACTCCCAGGTACTCATGCTTGATTTATTGCAGACAATAATAAACTGCATTGTGTCTGCAGGGACTGCACAGGGCTATGAACCCAGACATGCAATATACTGTATGCATTAACGTGACAGCCTTTGCAGTCCAGTGAAGCAAGACTCTAGATGCAAAATACCCACTGAGCATCTCAGCCTCTCCTGAGATGTAGTTTAATGGGCTACAATCTGAATTCTGGGTCACTTCTTTTCTCCTTTGTCTCCAGTCTTTACCAACATTGATCCAAAACATGGACCAGAGGCACCGATCGTAGCAGCACCAGGTAGGGAACAATGACTCATTTGAATCTACATTCTGTGTTCCAGTTCAGTAAACACACTGAATGGGATTCACGTTCATGTACATTCATGTACATGCAAGATACCAAGGACAAGCTGCCCCGGTATATTGTGACCTATTTAAAACATAACAGAGGGTCATAAATTTAGAAATTTTGACCTGACTTACTTAGCTATGAATTGTCAGACCTGTCTTGGCACAAATATGTGACATTACCTGGACTTTTTCATTGAAATATGCGGACAGTACCCACGTAGTCTCAGAGTATGATCATTAAAATGATGATGGATTATGAAGCAGTGGTTGAGAGCATATGGAGTATTAAGGGGTAAACAAATTTCAAATCTACAACAACTATTAACCCAACCAAAGATTTGAGTAGGCTTCAGTCCCCCAACCGAGCCTACTTGAATAGATGTTCCTGCAGAAATTATTAAAAGAGTATGGCTACATACATCAGTTCATTTTCTCCCTCTCACATCAAAGAAAAAGGACATTATCTGACGTGATAGTGAGTCCATTGGGCCTACTGACACACAGAATGAAGACCTGCAGCAACAGACCAGGACATAGCCAGATTAGACCAATAATAACTTGGACACAGCCTAACTCACAACTGAATAGACACATGGAAGAGTGCTAGCTTGTAGGAGTCATTCAATATCGAGAAACTGTGCCTCCTTTATTACGTCACTTTACAAGTTTAATTGTTTGACTACGGATCTGCTAAGACTCCAGCTGCCCATATTGGACCTGTAGTGACTGACCACTGAAATACCATTAACACTGTGGTAACCAACATTGACTTATCTCTCAGATGTTATTCCGGAATTTCCCAGCTTGAGATCAATAAAGTAACTATCTAGCTATCTATTTTTCCACAGTGGGTTGATTAATTTTCAACTCTCAAAATCCGTGGATGATGTTGATGATATTGTTTCGTCAACTGTTTAACTCAGAAGAGCATTTGCATCTTGTTGTGCAAACTGTCACACATCAGGCAGAAGTGTTATATTTGGGATTTCCTCCTGTTAAACCCTGCTAATAAGATTGCAGTAGCATCTGTGTGTGTGTGTTTGTTAATCTGTGTGGAACGTGTGTCGACGGCCTGTTTGGGATTATAAATATTCCAGAGGGGTGGACTGGAATAAGAAGGATGGACTTTATAAAAAATGCCGTTCTCTTCTTAATTAGAAACTTGACCAACACACACCATCTGACTTCACAGCAACCATGTTTCACAATCATTTATTCATTTAAAAAGAGTAAATATTCTAATCGTCTGATCAATGGAGCTGGATTAGATGTGAGAAGCTGCATGGGTATTTTTAGTTTTGAGCTGCAAGAGGTGTGCTAGAATGTCTTACACCAAGGACCTTACAGTCTGGAGATGTTGACAGCATGTGGGGCACGGCTTATGACTCAGGCTCCGCAGCATCCAGCGACCCTGAGTGCTCCTTGGCTGTCAGGTCTGCAGCTCTGCTTCCAGGCTGTCCGGACCGTTTTAATGTACTCTGCACTCCCCAGCTCCAAGCATGGGAAACAGGTCACTAATTCATGCTCTTTGCCTCTTTTGTCTTGACTCTGCTATTCTACGTGGCCCATCACATAGGGTCAAGTGTCAATTACGTTGCATTCCTATCTTCTTTCTTTTCGACACATACAATTGCTGTATGTTTATTTTTTCTGTTATCTGTGGTGCTTTTCATAGAGGAGAGAAATCAGGAATCATCAACGCAGGTCATTTTTTGATAGTTGAGTTTGACCCTTTATCAACTCTCAATGCATCTAACGATAACCTGATATTAACAGAAAACTTTTTCACGACAGACATAAAAACCTACTTAACCAGCAGAAATGTTGCACATCGCGATGCAAAACACCAAAATAATGTTACGACTGACCCAAGACGGATGTGTTGATCATATGCTTCCTAAATTTACACGTGATATTTTGGAACAAGGATTAAATGTGTGTAAGCACTTGTAGTACATAAGTACTATATAGTACATAAGTACTACAAGTGCCCCCCCCCAAAAAAAGAAGAAAAAAAAAACCTCAAAACTTACTGAAAGTTTTTTTTTTTTCGAGGCTGAGCAAAGAAGAGATTATTTTGGATCCTCTCTGGCACCAGGATATATGTGCTAGTCCCCTACTAAGTGTGAATGTCCGCAGGCAGTCTCTCCATCTGGCGGTACACTGCCAGCCAGACTGTCCCAGTCACTGCCCTGTCCCTCTCTCTCCATGCTGCAGCCCAAAGACATGCACAGGGCAACAACTTGCCTCTTATCCAGCACTCCCCACTCCGGTCTCAGCGACGTCCTCCGTCCTCTGGGTCCTCCGGGCTCTTTGATAGTCTCAAAGGCGACATATGTGAGTCTGATTAGCATATGGCTTCGGGTTACTGCATTCCAGAGCCCACAGCAGGCCATGGTAGGGGAGGCTGCAGGGAGGACTGTAATTGATTCACAGCACTCTTCCCCCTTTAGCATGGCGAGGACAGAGGACCATTAAAAAACTATGGACACCTTTAAAATGTCTAAGTTTGACTTTTTGCTGCAGTGTTGTAATAAAATAGTTACCATACAGGGCTTGCAAGATTTGTCAAAAATTATCTGTCAAAAGTTATTTGACCTCATTTATTTGGTCCTGAAGTCTGCCTTCCTTGCTTATGCACCATGTGTTCAAGCTAATAAAAACTGGAATTGGTTTCAAGAAAAGTACGAACAATCGGTTTTAACAATCATAAAAGTGTAGCTATGGTTCTTTTGCAATGCAAATAAGCAACACTTCTTGAACTACTATTTATTCAAAACTACCAGTGTTGAGATTGTGGCAGAGTTGGTCTGCAGGCAGGATGATTATTCAATGACTTCAGATCTTAAATTTGAGAATGCTACTGTATATAGACACGCAGGTAGAACAATACATTGAAAACCCTAAAACAATATGTGTATATATATACTCTGTGAGTTAGTATAAACTGGCTTTATTATGTCTGCACGGCTTTTGTGAATGTTGAGCGATGCTCTTTCATTTCTTTTGCAGATTTCACTTGTATCAACTCATACAATCGAAGTGTGCATTTTTTTAATTTTCAAGGCATGAATGGTTTGTAGTTTATGTCCTTTTTACAGCTTAGGCAGAAAAAAAGACTTCACCCTTGACCAAAAACTGGAGTGGCTCTTACGGTTACGCAAGTAAAGTGCAATAATCGTATTTTTAATTCGTCTTGACTGACAAAAAGAGAGAAGAAAAATCAGTGATGGGCATCAAACCTAATATTTCACATCTAAAGGCCACAGATTGGATCTCCAGACAGGTTTTGCCAGCAAACGCCATCTTAGATTCTTGTTAGCAGCCTTCTCTCTCATGATTTTAACTTCTTAATCCCGGGAGAAGAAAACCTCCAAATGGTTTTGACAGATGATGCCCCAATACGTACTGAGTGCTAGTAAAAGGTCACGGCGAGAGCAGCAGTGCTTCTATCATGCCATATTCTGTCGTGAGCCCCCCTAAAGTGTATGAATCTATTTATGCAATAACGATTGTGGGGACTTACATTAGTGTTAAGTTGAATTCAATAGCACGCAGCACTGTGCTGCATGTGACAAACAGTTTAGTGCTGAAATGTAAAGTGTTGGAATTTTAAAATGCATACACAATTAAAGATTAAAATCACCACCATTCATAAGTCACTTTAGAGTGTCACATGACGACAGACTAAATGGCGGAAGTACACAACTGAGTTTTTGGCCCCTTTCTTGGGTATAATAGTAATTTTTTGCTCATTTACACAGAAAAGAGTCACTGGATTGATTGTGTGGATAATATTATGTGCTCATTGTCAGACGGAATTGCAAAAACGTGTCACCCCTCATTGGATATGTTGCATGAGGTCTTTTATTGCAAAGCCGACATCGTCAAAGGAATGTGCCTTTATCTCTTGGGAGGCTTACAGGGCCGGGTCACGATTGTCTCTCTGAATTAATCGTCCTCTGTTCGAGTGATAACTGGAACAGCAGCATAATTAAGATCCACTCTATATTCCACAATAGACCCCTTGCTTTACCAGGTGATCAATGCTTTGCCATCCATAAAATATAAAATTGTATGTGTAAAAGAGAATGAATTAGCAAAATACGAAGGTCGGGGACGTGGTAGATCAAAAGATAATGGCATATTCAAAATCCATACTGAAAGTGTCTTAAAACTAAGTAGTCAACCCTCTTTTTTATTTTCTGAATTTGTGATTTGTGGTTCATCTAAATCATAGGAGTTTTTAGTTTGATGTTTTTGGCCATTTGTCCATTAATTATATTAATTTCGCACCGTCCCTCTAGCCCATCTTCCTGATTTAATTATTCATCAAAGCTCAAGTCAATCATTTTGAGTTATGGTCAGACATTTTGATAAAAAGCCCTGCAATTGGCATTCGAAAGGCACAACAAATACAAACAGTATATTCATAATCAAATATTGTCCAAGGCCATAGTAGTGATTAGTTTGTAGGCACTGGTAGATATCTTTTATTAAATTAATTTTTTGTCTTCTAATCGTCTAACTCATCCCAACTGCATTTCCTCCTTATATTCCATCTTCTCCCTGCCTTGCCCCCTGCATTTGTAAATGCAGCTGCATTTTTGGTCTGAATGCAGCTTTACAGTTGTGTTGTCCCCGGACATACCACGAGTACACGGGCATCATGACAATGAAGCGAGTCCCTTGGCGCCGAACTCAAAGACCAATGGGCTCTTCTGGGGAAGAGGTGAACATGTAATGCCCCTACCCTCTCTTCAAACCCCTGAGCCTCAAAGGCGAGGTGATGGAGCAGGACAAGGCCTATAATTACCTGGGAATAGAGATAGGCTGCCTTCTGTCTTTCTCCCCAAAATGCTGACATAGTGCAAGAAGTCCCAGTACAGCCTGTTAGAAAAATATAACCCTCCTCTTCATGATTGGTGTAAAGAACTCCTTTCTGCCCCTACTGTCAGAGTCTATATGGTTCAGACTTAAAGTTCAGGACATGCAGAAAAGTCCTCAAGGTCCAAGATGAGTTGGCTACTGTTCTGAAATACATTTTTCACATCGGCCTTCTTTGGCTCCTTCGGAAGCACAGAACACAGTATGTCAACTCACCCCCACAAAATTGCACACACTCACAAATATCCATCCATTAAACATGTCGGTTTGGGTTTGTTTGGGGGTTTTTTTTCCATCAAGATGCATGCATTATACCCTGAGAAATCACCGAAAATGTAGAGAAAACAACAACAACACCAAAAAAGTAAAATAGACCTCCCCATCTTGCCATTTAAAAGAACATGAAATTCCTGGATCCAGCCTTTGTCAGTATCTGCGCCAAAATGTAATGGGTACTCTCCTGGTCTGTTTTATTTTAATCATTACACCAAATTTTGTGGAAATCCATTCTTTAATTTTTGCGTTATCCTGCTGAAAACCAACCAAATAGCAAACAAACAAACAAAGGGGTTGGGGCGAAAACCTAGCCTCCTTGCCAGAGTGTATAATGGTTGTTGCAATAATTAAAGAAAACATATATAAATATATATATATGTTTTCCAAAGTTGTATTTTTTAGACTGAAGCATGCATTATTTAGCTCAAACCATATTTTTTATGTCGGTAGCCGTGGTCACCCTGCTCTGTTTACTTCACGTCAGTCATTCTCCAGGTGGATGCCTCCGCTCCCATGGCTCTTGCACACGTTCCGCCCCTCCTGGCAGAGCGCTGTGTCATTAGAAGCAGATGGCAGTGTTGCAGAGACTGGAGCCCCCAAACTGCCTTTCTCCCTCGATAACAGGCCCTCTCTTCCTCCCATGTCTCTATTGCTCTGTCCCTGACCATTCACTCCCTCCACTCCTCCCTCTCTCTCTCACTTCACCTCCTCCTCCCACTTCTGCCTTTGACTCTCTTTCTGTCTCTCTGTGTCTTTTTGCTGCCTCGCTCGCTCTCTCTCATCACCTTAATGTTTTCAATGCTGGATCGTGTCCAGTACTCCCCTAGTTGCCCCTGTGGACCAAAGGTTCTTTCCCTTTCCACTGATGACCTTGTTTGGTGTCCCTAGTTTGTGGCAGACACTGACAGCACTGCTGACACCACAGGAGACGGCCCAACAGCACCTAAGAAACTAATTATTAATTTCCTTTTTTTCCTTGTGGGTGATATAGAGGCCTCTCCACTGGATACACTGTCGATTATAGTGTGGAACTGACATTCTCAATTTTAAACATAATTTTCTTGCCACTCAAGTGTAAAATGAGACATGAGTGACTGACAGTCACGGTCAAATATTAAATACAGAGATGCATATTTTAAATTATACACACATGTTCATCTCACATATACATGTAATCTGTTACTGTTAACATTCAAATTTTTTATACAATTGTGAATGAACAAAAAGGATTACAATATTGCTGTTTACATTTTTGTAGAAACCGGGAATGTGTTGATGTCAGCGGCATCCACACATCCATCAATTTGCAAAACCACTTACTGTGTTCAGGACCACAGTAAGGGGGCTGGGTGATATCCCAGGACAATTTGGGTGAGAGACAAACCCTGTATAGATCTCAACTCCAGGCTCAAACATACAACCACTTTCACGCAGCCTGTTTCCAGTTTCCAAGCCTCCTCAGTTGCACAGAGGTCCCTCATAGAAAAGTAATCGGGGCACACAATATAATGTAAAAAAAAAAGGTTGTCGCCTTCAGTTCTGTGGAAACTGAACAAAGTCTGCCCAACTTTTTCTTCCTGACCAGAACTAAGTTGGAACCAAGGGGCCAACTCTGAGGATGAGAAATGAAGCTTATGCGGAAGTGCTATAAACTGCAGTTCACTAGATGCCCGCATAGAGCCCCATGTTAAAATGCCCAACTTTACAGCATAATTAAACACGTTCACAGCCTGGTTCAAAAAACGGTTTTGGTCCCAATGGCTGAACCCCCCCTTCGTGACAACTCTGGGGGGGGGGGGGGGGGGGGGGGGGGGGGGTGAATTTTTTTGCAACTCCCCCATTTATATTATTTTAAGGTTTGAAATTCTGCATAATTAGGGGCATGGAAACTTGATTGACAGGTTACGCCGCTGTTTGCTCTCGCTTGGTGGCAGCTAGCCGCTGGCAGCGTTAGCTGTAACCAGAGCTCCACTAAAGAGTGTAGCTCACATTTTTATGTTGACAACACTGTTATATCACATATGTAGGATAAAATGGAACTAAAGAGCTACATCTCAGAATATAGATGACAGTCTCTAATACTTTAAGTTTAGACTGACTATATAACTGTAAAGTCAAGCAGCCACAACTGGTACTGGTTTGTTTTGTGGAGCAAGTGGAAGCATAACAGGTGAACTGAACAACAACCAATGTGCTGGAAGAAATAAACATCTTGTAACAAATATAAAAGTGTCTTTCTTACAGTCGTATTCAAAGTGATAATCTGGTACAGTAATGTCTATAGCAATACAGGTAAGGTAGACTACCACGGACTTCTGTCAGTGTGAAAACTTGATCTGTGCACTGTTTACAACTGTGGTGTGGGGAATTACAGTTTTTCTATTTTTTTGTTTGGTGTATGTGTTTGTCCCTTAAGGCCAAAATAAATAAATAAACAACAAAAATAACTAAGACTACAAGCCAGTGTTAATAAAACATTTACTGTATTCCAAGAACACTAACCATCACATGTTACTTCTATTTAGTTAACATTTATTTGATTGAATTTATTAGAGTCAAAATATAGTGGTGCAAACTACACCTAATACAAATTTTAAAAAAATTAATTTTTAAGACTTATAATTTCAGTAACAAATATTTATTTCAAACGTTGTTCCGGTGTTACTTACCACATGTAATGTTGGCTGGGACGACTGGTACCGGAGCGCACGTTACCGCAGTCAGTACCGACCCGGTGCAGCCTCGGGGCCGCGGCTAGCCGGCTCGCACTCAGCCTAGCTTATTAGCTTAGCTCCTTAGCCTCAGCTAACTGGGAAGCTTCGACGTAGGTGTTGACGTTCCAGCGACCGGTCTGCATTCGGCCCACCTCTATGTCCATATTTGGATTAGCCGGGTAAGGGAGGAGTCGTTCCCTGCCAACATGGCGACGGCTGAGCTGCTGCAGAACCTACCACTTTGGGCTTCAAAACCGGCCTGCAGAAACCAATGGGTGACGTCACGGAAGCTACGTCCATGTTTATATACAGTCTATGGTTGAAACCCTCAATTTATGGCTATAATTAGTTTGTGGTTGGATTGTATCATGTCGTTGACTGTCTCCACCCACAGAACCCACCTCCTAATTTCCATTTTGCACTCACTGTCCTCACAATTCTCCAGATGAAACTATGAGAATTTGAAGCAGGTTTACTGAAGTCACTGAAGCTCTTTTTTATTGCCGCTGTTCAGCCTGTAACTGTACCATCACATGTAGTATTTAGAAAAGGGCCGTCCTGTGAGAATTCTGTAAATCTCAGTGATGAGACAAATATATAGAAACAAGACTGAATCTGATGTTACAGTCCTACCTTGTTTTTCATTTGGCCCACATCAATTAAATGTACCTGTATTCACCTGTACAGCGATGAGGTGCTTCTTAACTAGATTCATCATGGTTATTTCCTCTTTGCATCATAAAGACCATTCTGCCAATAAATAGCCCATACGTTAGAGTTCATTAAAGGACAAACCGTGTCCTAATGTTATTGATGATTCACTGCTCCTTAACTAAACGGGCTCTGTGAGGTTTAGATGAATGCAATTCATTGGCTGAATGCAAAAGAAATGCACGTGGCACTACCACCAGCAACATCCCATCATAACTAATCCCTTGCAGTAAAGGAGATTAGAAAACTGGCACTGCACTGTGTTGACGGTTGCACTCCACAATTGACTGTATACTCGAAAAAACAGCAGAGCTTGTTGATTTGTGGAGTAATTTTCTCTGAGAAGCAACTGCAAGGTCAAGTGCTGTCAAAACATTATGTTAGGCAGTGATAAAGCTAGAGGACGCCGGGTCTAGTGTACCGGTATCAAAGGTCTTCTAAATGATGACTGCGCCCCTGCTCTGATCCATCACCATGATGTTACTTAAGCTTGTCCCCACGGCAAGAGGCACATCACTTAAAAGAGCCTTATTTGCGCCAGAATTGTGGCTTGATTTAGGAATTCTCAGTTCTTCAGATTTAAGGATACACAGTCACAAAAAACAGGGGCTGAAATGTGTCTTGTTGATACATTTTTAAATAAGGTCTAAGGGGGAGACACTGTTGGCATTCAGCAAATATCACTGGCGTACACACAGTCAGTGTTCCATGTCAACAGCATGCAAGCCATTTATCTCTCTTACGCTGTGCATGGCATCTCTTTTGTGTAAGCATTAATACCACAGGCGATAGCAGGCAGAAGAAGAAAAAATCTACAATTTCAAAAGTGAGACAAGAGGGGCTTGTCTAAACGTCCCTGTCCTCCATCTGTCTCCATTGGCCTTTCGATATGCACACTTGAATCTCTTCATCCGAGGCTCTCTGGCGCCAGTATCCTGTAGATGGCCCTATACACAGACGGGCAGAGAGCACTTCACCTCCTTCCACACTCATCTGCAGATTTGACTGGTGGGATGTGGCCAGGGGGGATGCACTGTGGGACAGATCATTTAGAAGTGATGCATCACTGGAATATAATCAGCCAGACTCCCGGGGAGGCATTTTCACCCAGCTAAAGTGATACTTCTTCTTTGTTGCTGATGCAAATACTGGTTGATTTTTATGTAAATTATAGAAGAGAAGCCCAACAAATTAAAGGAAAAACCTGTATAAATGAGAGGGGAAACATAACAAAGACATATGCTTCCATGAATGCCGTGGGGGTCACTTAAAGGTTTGATGAATATTAAAATGATATTACTCAGACGCCTTGGACTTTGCATTCATCAGATCTCAAACTAATTGAACAGCTTTGATACTTTTTGGAGTGACGTGTCATGCAGTGCTTTATGCTGCCATCATCAAATCTTCAAATGAGGGAGCATGTATTTGAGGAATGGTGTAGCACTCAACCGGCTGTTCTACAAAGTTCTAATTTACCAAGTTAGATTTACGTTGCTCTGGTGGCTCAGGATGGTCCATCACCTCCTCGCACCTAATGGTTGTTCTGTTCAGTTATAAGGGGTGTTATGTACAACACACAACAGCCTCAATGCAAATTGTTACTTCATTTAACAAATGTAACACAATGGTCACCACACAAAGACAGAAGCAGCAGTCAGTAAGGTAGCAAGAAAAAAATGGTTTTAATGGCTTTGACATGTCACTGTAGTGGCATATCCTTACACTGCATATATGTAGTATTGCAATCTCCACACTGTGGACTTGCAGAAGAAGCTGTGGTATCACCGTTTTTTTACCCTTGTAGAGCCGAGCTCCGAAAATCTCACATATCGCAAAGCATAACCTAATAGTGATTTTTTCTTCTTCTTTTTCTTTCATGTGACACAGCTTTTAATGCATTCTGTACACAAAGATAACCCTGGTGACATTATCAGTTCAGGATGCACCTTTCACAGCACACAAGACATTATACATCTGGTTTTACATACTGAGTAGGTAAGGAGACAAAACAGCAGTCAATAAATATCTAGATAACAAAAACTGGAAATCCTAAAATTAACAGATAATCCAGAGCCCCAGTCGTGCCTTATCTGCCTCCTTATAGATTTGGCCTTCAGCCGTGTGGAAGAAAAACTGTCTCAATGGTCAGATATGCTAATGCATGGCATGGAATGGAAGTGATAAGGTGGAGGGTCATATGTTTTTTTCCTGTATTATTTTGTGTGTGTGTGTGTGTGTGTGTGTTTGTTTGTTTACATATGTGCAAATAAAAATGTATTTGATAGTCTCACAGAATGTAAGATTGCAGCTGAACTCAATAATTCAGCAAACATGCTTTTGCACCATGAATTGTTGTTCATCTTGATTTGGTTGCCGCGGTTGGTTGATTCCCATTGGGGCCAACCAGCCTCACAGTGTATTGACTCTTTGACTTGTGGATGAAAACATCCACCCAATGGGATATGCAGTCATTACATAGCACACAACAGTAGGGATTTTTCAAAGACGTGTGTTTTAGTTAATACCTGAACAATGCCAATTTAAAAAAAAAAAAAAATTGTTTTGCTCATACAGGATTACATTAAATCTGTTTTTCAGAATAACAGAACAGATTTTGTAAACATGCATTTGGCACAAGCTGAAAGAAATTACAATCCTATTTTATACAAACTGTCATCAATCAGCAAAATGTATTTTTCCACAGCTACAGTAGTCATTATATGCTCACCATGTGTCTACCAGTGATGAAAAAAAGAAAATATAGGAACGCTTTGATTTCATGACTCCCTGTAAGTAAAAAATGCACAAAAATATGAAAGCTTACCAAGCATTATAGCAGTTCCCCGTCCGAGCAGGTATCCCTGACCACAACTGTTCTAAATTGCACGCATCAAATGCAAAGTGCAGGGCAACCTCAATTGGACAATGCTTCACCTCCTATTGGGGTTAGCAGGGAAACAAGAACATGGCGATACGACAGGTATCTTTGTTCATCTCAGGGTTGACAATAGAGCTGCCTGCAAATGTGACAGTGTCTAGTCAGTTAGCAGTCAACCTCAACTCCACACATCCTCGCCACTATGGAACAAAGGGAACATAAAATCATGTTCAAGTTAATCTGATGGGCAACATATAAGTGACCCACCATGTATTCCTGTTTAATGATGGTCCATAGAGTGATACACAACATATTTCATCATTTACACATTTAAAAAAAAAAAGAATACTGCACAGACCGCACTTAATTCTTTGCAATTTCAATTAAACAGCCTCATGCTAAATATGAGGTATAAGAGTCAACCAGTGAGCTGTGAAGATGTGGGACTTGGACGAGGCATGTGGAGCTTTTTTTCTCCCTTTTAATTAATTGTATTAACAACTAATTCAAATGAAGTGTAAGTATTGTGTTAGTCTTTTGGGCTGTGGTACTGAGCTTTTCTTGTATTCCCAAATTGAATGTATATTCTTTAATTGGCTTTCTTTCAAGCAGCGCACACATGGTTGTACTCCCAAGGGCAAATAACTCTGCAGTTATCCCTGCATCACTATCCCCTTTGCTTCACTGTGGCACGGTCTGTGGAGGAAATCCCATCCCTTCACACTCTACAGAAAAATGCATAATTATGGCTCAAGCAATAGCTGTTTTTTCACATTCAGTGTTTCAGTCACTATGGCAACAGGACATTTGCTGCTTGCTTTCATGAAATGTTGACCAAGGCTTAGTCTTAGTCTGAATTTTCTGACTATCAATGCTGGGAGCACTCAACCTGATCTTAAGGTACAATTACCAGCATCACTTGAGGAGGCATATTGACTGGTAGGATGACATGGGTGAAATAGCATTTACCCACTATAGCAGTACAAATCCTGGCAGGACTGCTTCTTTTGTCAGCCTTGTCCTAACTGACCGCAGTGAACATGGATGTGAGGAGCCGATGGGTCATCATGACTTTTTTTCGAGCGCTGGCGGCGACTCCTTGCTGTTGTCTGGGCGACTGTGGCTCAGGACGTAGTTATTTGTCCACCAACTCGAAAGTTGGCGGTTCGACCCCAGCTTCCGCCAGTCCACATGCCGCTGTGTCCTTGGGCAAGGCACTTAACCCTAACTTGCCTCTGACGGCTCTTCCGACAGTTTATGAATGTGTATGAATGTGACAGAAAAAATGCGCAGTAAATAGCAGCGCTGTATGAATGTGTGTGAATGGATGAATGTGACTTTCCTGTAAAGCGCTTTGAATGGTCTATGTCCATACAGTCCATTGTCTCTGTTGCGTCGCTGTCTCCTTATACGTAAGTAAGAAGAAAAATAACTGTAGCTCATGGCCACATTGCAGTTGGTCACATAATGAAGTACTTTTGGGAACAATGGTGGATCAAAAGAAGGGCAAATTAATATTAGGAATCATTCATTTTGAGGAGTGTATTCATAACGTCATCTCTTTGAGTCCGCTCGGCAAATCGCGCAGCACAGTTGAGCAGTAATCAATTCTGCAGTTAAAAGATACTCAGCTCAAAATGACAAATTATTTTCCTTAGAAATGATAATTCACGGAGCTGTCATTTTATTTCAAGTTATATAATTAACAAGACCTTATAGGTGAATGGGGGCTGTATTAATATCCTGTTATATCACTTCTATTATGTAGTGTGTTACAGAATATGAATCACTCAGGACCCAGTCAAAAGCTCCAAAGATATCATGGGTATTGGCGAACGCTTAGTTAAAAAATATTGAAATTTACAAGCCACATGATGTTTGTAAATATTTTTTTGTTATGTGTGATTAGAATTGTACAAGATTTTCAACAAATTTTCATGGACAACTTCTGCAACAGCAATTGTGCATACAATACGTCATATATTAATAAAATATGAGTATAGGCCAGGAAAAAACTCAATATTGAGCCACGACAATTCATGATTCAAGATAATTAATCATCTAACCATGAGCTTTGAAGCTACAGCTAACTTGTGTTACACTTTCTTTTATTTTTAGAGCCTTGACTTAAACTGATAACGGCCTAGACAATAAAGTATAAATGGCCAATGCCCGATCCAGAATGATAAGAGAGCAGTGTCAGTAGCTACATATGAGAAAATGCAGGCAAGTGCACCTTTTGACAAGAATATAACAAGGACTGGGGTGACAGTACATGTTGTCTCTCTGATGTTTGACCTATCTCGCAGAATTTACTCAGTGACAGTTGTACACCTGTCTTCAGCCACTAGACAACTACATTGTTGCTGATTTCAGCTTCTGAAAACACATTACACTCTAATTCATCTGTCAGGAATGCACTAATGGTGATTGATAACGAGACATTAGTGTGGAATTTAAGTCACACAGTGACTTAGTACCAATGGGTTTTTGTGTTTTAGCTTGTTAAAAATGAAATGCTATTATTTTTTTTCCCATTTTGCCCAGGCCTATCTGCATGTAACCTATGTTTGAGTATTTGCATTTAATTCAGTCGTGGTTTTTAGGGCTTCACGAACAGAAAAGAACAAAAAAACATAACAGCTGAATAACAGCACAGTGAGAGTTCCATGGCCTACTACAATTCAGTGTCAGCTATTGAACAACACCACTTTGTGCTTGTAACCAGAAGTTCTCATGCAGTAATATGAGCATGGTTCTTCTATGGCTTTCCGCTAGCAAATGTGGATGTGAGGGACTGTTCTGACTTGAAGGTCAGCGCTCAGGCAGACCTTAAGCAAGAAATGACTGTCGAACACTGATATGCATACAGTACATGTTGTCGTGGCTCTGGACACATTTTCTCAAATATGATGGATTTTCATTAATACGGTTCACATGTTTAACAAGTAAATAATGCAATTAATTAGGCCTGACATGAGCTTCAGAAGATGCAGGATGACAAATTACGCAGAACATCGTAATGAAGGGCCTCCTCTTGCACTACTAAAACCATTAGGGCATCCGAAAATGAAGCATTGTGGCCTATAAGTGAAACATTGACCTTAATAGCAATGAGTTTGTGTGGCTGAATTTTCTGCAATCACTCATACCTTCAAAAGAAAACCTTTTTAAATCAGTAAAACAGTTAAGATTGTTGATTTTCTATGATTAAAAATTTAAAAATTTAAATACACATTTTTAAATCTGATGGGTTGATGATCCAAAGTTTCAGGTGATATTATCAGTCAGATCGTTCTCGCTTTTGCCTGGAAAAGTGTCCGTTTTTTAAGTTCATCACTGAGAAAGGATTTATAAAAGTAAAAAAATGCAGTTCTTACACAAAAGCTCATTGCGAACTTTGCCTCTTTTGTAATTCTATTTAGTGTTCTGGTGGAACATGCCAGCAGAGATAAACTGCTGAGCCTGCATCAAGAACACAAACGGAGTTTGCATGTTCTCCCCGGTCTACGTGGGTTATGTCCGGGTTCTCCGGCTTCCTCCCACAGTCCAAAGACATGCAGATTGGGCTTAGGTTCATTGGAGACTTTAAATGTGTGACTGTTGGTTGGTCTCTGTATGTTGGCCCTGCGATGGGCTGGCGACCTGTCCAATGTGGATCCCGCTTCCCGCCTGATGCCGGCTGGGATTAGCTCCGGTCACCCGCTACTCTTAAGGATGAAGTGGTATAGATAATGGAAATTGATATATTTGTGTTGTTGTGGTCATCAGTTTCTACTCTTTCCATGAGTGCTGGTTTTAGGTTTGCTGTGGAACTATAAGCTTCCTCCACAGCATTTCAAGGTCTTTTTTTATGCCCTGTTGCCAAATGCATGTTATGAGAGATGATGAGAAAGATAAAGGTAGAGAAGAGTAGACGGACATTGCAATCTTGCAAAACAGAGGTAGTCAAAATAAGGTTATAAAGTTATAAGGTATATACTGTTCTTTTGCCCCCCCCCCCCCCCCCCCCCCCAAAAAAAAAAGCCATTTTAACTAAATGACCAAACAAATATATTAATTTATACCTTTCAAAATCTCCAAAAAATTGTGAGGTTAGGTAACTAAATTAAACAAGTTCATGTAAGGGAGGGGTTGTGTTTTCTAATGGGGTCCTTCCAGTGTCATAGACACTTTGTATAACAGTCACCATGGCCTCTATTAAAACAAATGGCTGATGGTGATGTTTTTTGTGTCTTATGAGGGCAGCTTCTGTCCATCCAATAAAATAAATGTTTGTGGTAATGAAATATTTCTGTTTACCACCAAACAAGAAAAACTGAACCGTCAACTGGAAATTACAAAGGAATAAAAAAGCACACGCAAGAGTAAACATGACATTTCATATTTCTCTGTCCTTGGCTAAACAAAGTCACTCACTTGGCCACTCTACCTTTACATAAAGTGACTTTTACTTTTCAAAGACACTTTCAGCCAATCTAGCCTGTTCATATTTGACTCCCTTTGCATTTGGAGAAAAAAATGTTCCCAAAGCTATGTCGATTTGTAATGGGTGGGGGAAAAAAGTAGTTTAAAGTTTGTCCTCATCCAGTTTTAGTCATAGCTGTTGTTGAAAAGTGCCGTTCTTCTTGTTCATGTAAACCTGTATATTGAACTATGCTGTTCAAAGTAATGCTGTTTTATGACTCATTTAATTTATACTCATTTATATTGTCCCAAAAGTTGAGAGCAATCACTAATTTGAAAGATGTAACCAGAGAGAGCCATTAAAAGCACCAACAAAACCCATTATTTTTCTGGCCAAACATCCATCATGCACAGCCCTGTAGTACCCGCCAGTATTATGTATGAGAGATGTCACACAACCATGGTTTTGTGACAGAGAGCTGACACCTGCTCACTACGCTTAAATGAATGTTTTCACATTTAAGGCATTAAGACTCCATACTGAAGAGCTGTCTTCCTATAAAGCTATTTACTTTCTTTGCAGAAACATTTCCCAAGGCACCCACCAGCCCCCAGGGGAGACTCGTGTAGAGCTGAAAAGACTTTAGCTGGCAAATTATGGTATGTGTTTTTAAGTTTGCATTTCAAGATCCCTGCGATTCATTCGAGCAAACCTTTTACTGACACACTTGGTATTTCACATCTCATTATTGGGGCTGATTATAATTCATAGGCTATATTAAATGTCAGAGAAAGGCCAAGGATTGTTATGCAAATGTTAAGCATATAATGTGTTCTTTCCTTCAGATTTAGTTGTTTTTTTTCTTCCCTCTGCTGTGGTTGGCGGAGAAAAAAAATAAAGAAGGCATATGCTGGTAACAATTTAATAGTTTGCTGAAAACACAGAGGCCTTGTGGATCAATCCATGTCAACATTGGAGGTTGTCTTTGTGTAAAAAAATTATTATCGTTAAAATAATCAGCAATGGAATAGATCAGAGTAATTAAGTCATAGAATGTGTTCACCACAGCACAAACATTCCTCCTCCGCTGTCAACCCTTAATGTAAACATTTAAAGGATACACAATGTGCTTTTTTCAGATTTTCCCTTTCCTCTAGTGTTATATAGGTTTGACGTGTATAAAAGGTCTAAAAAATGTATAAAGCCAAGAGTCTGCAGTAAAGGGAAGCTCCTCTCCCTGACAGAAAACATTGATCCTGGAGCTCCTGAAACAGTCAGTCGTCCGGTCGATACTTCTGTGACATCACCACATTACGGACGTGTGTAAAGCATGTGTTGTGGCTAGTCTTGTTACGCCCCCAACAAAGCCGGGTAAAGAGAGAGCACAGGCCAACACTCCCGATGCGCGCTGGGAGCTGTTGACCAATCACAACAGAGCGGGCAACCTGGCCAATCTGAGAAGACTGGGCTTCATTGGGAGGGAGGTGCCTTAAAGAGACAGGAGCTAAAACCAAGTGTTTCAGACAAAGGCTGGAAAGAGGAGCTGCAGGAATGGACAGTATGAGGAAAACAATGTCTTTACTGAACCAAATTAAAATTATGAACCTGAATGAGCAAAAATAGGTGTCCTTTAAAATGCTGATCCTTTATCACCAAGGACCCACTTAGTCAGTACATCACACACTATACATACAGACAAGATACTAGGTACATATTTACATAATCAGAGAGTACAGTGAATTGTAGGGATCGTATAATCATCATCATCATTATAATTATTGATATTATTATTATTACTGGTGTAGTTTTCTCTTATTATCCACCCCTGCGTGCTGCAAACAGCATCTTGAATAGTGAAGCAATTGAGAATAACAGAATAAATCAATCACACCCTTTCCAGTGTTTGTGAAGTAGCTAACAAAAAGTGCTCACTATCGCTGTGATGATATAAGTACACTGCGTGCACAATTATTAGGCAAGTTGTATTTTTGAGGATTCATTTTATTATTTAACAACTACAGCGTTCTCGCTCAATCCAAATGTTAATAAAGCTTAAACCTGAATATTTAAGAAAGTAAAAGTGAAGTTTTGTCTTTCTTAAGAGAATATCTCAGTGTGCAGAATTATTAGGCAAATATTGGTGCGCAGAATTATTAGGCAACTAAATGAAAAATGAATATTTTCCCATCTCACTTGTTTATTGTCATCTGTTAAAGTGAAAATAATGAACAAACAACTCTAAATATACAAATAAACATTTCTAACATTTCCAAAAAAATCAATGACCAATATAGCCACCCTTCTTTTCAATAACCGTCACAAGTCTTCCATCCATGGAGTCTGTCAATTTCTTTATCTGTTGACGATCAACTTTTCGTGCAGCAGCAACCACAGCCTCCCAGACACTGTTCAGAGAGGTGTACTGTTTTCCTTCATGGTAAATCTCCCGTTTAAGAAGAGCCCACAAGTTCACAATTGGGTTTATGTCAGGTGAGGAAGGGGGCCATGTCATTTTCCTGTCATCTTTAAGGCCTTTACTGGCAAGCCATGCAGTGGAGTACTTTGATGCATGTGATGGAGCATTGTCCTGCATAAAAATCATGGTCTTCTTGAAAGATGCAGGCTTTTGTCTGTACCACTGCATGAAGAAAGTGTCCTCTAAAAACTGCAGTAGTTCTGGGAGTTGATTTTTAGTCCATCTTCAACCCGAAAAGGTCCAACTAGCTCATCTTTAATGATACCAACCCATACCAGAACCCCACCTCCACCTTGCTGGCGTCTGAATCGAAGTGGAGCTTTGTGCCCATTACTGATCTCTTTGTGCCCATTACTGATCCCATCCATCTGGTCCATCAAGAGTCACTCTCATTTCATCAGTCCATAAAACCTTTGAAAAATCTGTCTTCAGGTATTTCTTGGCCCTGTCTTGACGTTTCAACTTATGTGTCTTGTTCAATGGTGGTCGTTTTTCAGCCTTCCTTACCTTGGCCATGTCTCTGAGCACTGAACACCTTGTACTTCTGGGTACTCCAGGTAGGTTACAGTTCCGGAATATGCCAGCACTGGAGGACAATGGGTTCCTAGTAGCTTCACGCTTGACTCTTCGTAAATCTTTGGCAGTTAATTTGCGTCTTTTTTTTTCTACACGTTTCTTTTGACCCTGTTGACTTTTTGCAACAAAACGTTTGATAGTTCTGTGATCACGCCCCAATATCTTTGCAATGTGAAGCGTGCTGCATCCCTCTGAAAGATATTTTACAATTGTTGACTTTTCAGTCAGTTAAATCTCTTTTTGGGCCAATTTTGCCTAGGGAATAGAAGCTGCCTAATAATTATGCACACCTTGATATAGGGTGTTGATCTCCTTAGGGCACACCCTCCCTTATTACACAAATACACATCACCTGATATGCTCAAATCCATTAACCACTCAAGTTTATACAGGTTGGAGTTGGAAATATGCATAACAATTATGATATGGTCAAAATACTCACTTGCCTAATAATTGTGCACGCAGTGTAGATTGTAAAAGTGCATCTGAAACACAATGTATCATAAGAGTTTTATTCATACGTGTCACACGTTCACGGGGTTTTCAAATGCATTATAAGACTTAGGCACAGCACTTGAGTCAAATGAAACCAGGCTGCAGCCTCTCTCCTCTCTGACACACATGCAGAGAGCATTGAGGAAGTGGTGGAGACAAATGAGAACTGATTGTTTCACTTGAGTTGACAACGACTTGCAGCACTGTAAGGGCAATCAAAACTTTTGGTTGTAAGAAGAGAGTACAAGCCAGAGTCCCTTATCACAACGTGTGTTCAACAAGCTTTATGCGCACAGGGAAGTGATGTATCATGCTGCTTCCATCCACGGCTGTATGTTTTAAATACACAACCAAGGTGCACTTGCTGATATAACAGAATTCTTACAAACAGGCTAAAACATGAATTTACAGTCAGCTATAGTAAAAGTTGAATGTAGTGATGACATAGATAAATGCAACACAAAAACAATGATTACGGGGAAGAAGTGTAGGATCATGTCAGTATTTTATAATTTGATATTTGCATTAGTACTGGACACTAAACTATGCTTAATAAGCTCATTACAAAAAAGAAAACTTGGATTAGCTGGAAAAGGCATGGTTCAGCCCCGCTATAAACATATTAATTATCTTATAGAATATGATGCACTGCTGTAGATTAAACTTATAAAGTATATTATATGAAGTATAAAGTTCATATGAGCTCAACCATGAATATATACATAAGTAAAATGCAGCTTACACATTAATACAGCAGAAAATATTAGTAAACATCAGATGTGATAATATAAAAATGGCTGGGACCATTTTGAATCATGAGAAATTTCACTTGTGATACTTTAAGTACAGTTTATTTAAGTGCGGTTTTGAATGAATGAATAGTATTTTGACGTAGGGGGGTATTAGTAGAGGATCTGAATGTTGATCAATATTCAATATAGTTTGCTATTTACCATTTTATTACTGACTATTTGTTCTCAGTCATGGAACATGAACAAGGCACTTTCTTAGTTTCCTGGACTCGCTATTAGCAATGCCAGTGCTAGCGCAAGTAGTGCGTGGATCTTGCTGCTGTTTAGTAATGTCATTAGTTGCCACTGTGAAAAAGATGGTCACCTATGGTAGTTTTTCACCTGCTTCCTCTGCGCCACTAGGGTAACGTTGCATATCTGTTCATACACCACACAAGGAGTTTGTTTTTCCACCGATTTCCCAAAAATTTGTGCACATGCTCAGAAAGATGGAGGAGTCCAATGTATTGGGGACTGAAGGGGTGAACTGTTGCCATTTTAACAAATGTATTTTTTAGAAAAAACATTAAAATGAGCCTTTTATGGGTCCCTTGGCAGCTGGGGCCAAATGCAAATACTGCCCTTTACCTAACCTTAAGTCTGCCTGTGATAATGTGCAGATTTACAGGCTTACTGAACTTAAATTTACCTTTGAAAAACCAAAGGATCAGTGATATTTTGGCATACCACATCCACTCTTTTTAAAGTGCAACCATCTTTTTAGGACCAATGTCTGGTCAATGAACTTATACCCTGCATAAACTTTAGCTGGCCCCAGGTCATCGTTCATATCAGACCCTGCTCCACTCCTCTACCTTATTCTGAAATCGAGGACCAGTTATTTAAAGAAAATGACTGAATAGGTGAGTGGTAGATTGGCCAGTTATCCTTTTAAACTCTCTGATGTGCTTTGTAAGAATGGACGGCTTGAATGCCATAGCAACATTTACAGGGTGGTACTGCTTTTTTCCAGCAGATATCTATTGGTCTTTATACAGCTATCCCTTGCTTGCAGATAATGTTGATAGTTGTTTGAATGAAGTGGATTGCTATTGAAATTATGTCATAGTCACAATTGCACCTTTAAAAAAATGTATTTGGTATATCTCTACTCTTTAATTGGTGGCACTGCAGAGTTCATTGAATGAACAAAGTTTTATAAAATTAAGCCTGTGGAAATTGGAGAGGTAGTGATGAGCAATCTGCTGCTGATCTGAGGCTTGATTAACAGCAAGACTGAGGCCTAATTCATTGGCCTTTAATTCCGAGAGCGGGCTCATTACCTTTAAGGAGGTGGAGAGAAGTCACAGAGGTTTACAAGCATTGTTTGGCTTCCTTGGTGAGGCAGCAAAGAATGATAATAGTCTTTTGGTGTGTTTCCTTGGTACTTTCTCTGCATCATTATGCAGGCTTAATAGAGCCCAGATGAGCAATGAGGGTTCTGGTGGATTTCCATTTAGTATAGCCGCTGTAAAGGTCTTATGTTTGCTGTTTACCACCAGCTGCCTCACAGTAGCTGAGGTGGGGACAAACACCAAAATAAAGCTCATGGACAATTTTTACGATTTCATTAACATGCGATTTAGCTTTGACCATGGCTGTAAAGGCCTGTTAAACAAACGTGGCCTGCAAGTGGCATCTGGTGCATTGAAACTGAGCCCCATATAGGTCTGATCTGAATAAAATTGAAATTTTTAAAATTTAAATTAATTAAAATTTCTTTTTTGTATCTTTGTTAGATATGTTCATCTTATGCAGTGAGGAAGGTGAACTACTCTCTCTCTCTCTCTCTCTCTCTCTCTCTGTGTGTGTATATATATATATATTTTACTTATTAATGTATGTCTGTCAGATGCAGTGATTTGAAGCTCAGTGGTGTATATATTCTTGTTTTCTTTCAGTTAATTGACATAATTTAATCGTCAATGTACTTAGTTTTTTTTATAACAATGAGGCTGCATAACACTAATTCTACAGCTGTCTTAGCCTTAAATTACTGTTAGATTTGTGATGTGGGATAATGATGGCAATTAGCAAATGGCTCAGATGTTGAAATTTGTATGCAGTGCCCACATTTAGAAGCATTATCAAACTCATTGTCGACCAGATGCTAGCTCCTCTACCTTCATTTAGACCAGAGAGGGGCTTCATCAGTGCGTGTGGACAAAATATACCATAAATCTGCTCAAAAAGCAGAATTGATCCAATATGCATTGAGGTGGGACTTTTTAAGTGGACCTGCACTAATAAAATATTTTAATTAATCAATGTGTCTGAGGTAAAGCAAGTAAAGGAGTCTAGATTCCAGGCAGAGTCTTTGCAGATAAATGCACCACCTTATACATCAGGTGGTTAATAAGAAGATTGATAATGATTGAGTGAGATTACTTTTGTCAATACATTGTTTTTGTTTTTTAGGAAAAGCCTGCATATAGTTCCTTTGATCTCCCCCTCATCATATCATCCGCAAATATATCTGGTCTGAAGTATTGTCACCCTTGAATCTTATTTGATTCCATACCAGTTTGTGTGGAAAATTGCATATACAGTGTGTTTTTTTCCCTAGTTTTTTTCCTGTGAATCTTGGTGTGCTGCTTTTCTCCATTAGGATTTTCAAGCTATTTGTACTTCTGTGTTTACAGAATGCCACTTATATCACAGTGACAGCAGGGTGCATGGATTTCTTTCCTGCAGTAACAACATCATGAATTTATGTCATCACCACACGCATTAATGAGGCCGCTATGACGATATGATATGGATGACTGGATCTGAATTCTGCAAAGCAATCATGTGTACATGTACTGATGGAAACAGAACACCTGAGGTCATATGTTTTTGGTGAGATATTAGAACATTTCAATTGAAATTAATAATAATTATTTATAAAGCATCTGGAAATAAGTAGCCTAAATTGCAGTATGTTTTTGTCTTACTGATTAGATACTGAATGAAAAACAAATGAAAGAAAATTAAGAATTATTTCCAGATTTTTTGTAATTATGAAACAAGAATTGATTAAATCCAAAAGATTGGAATTGGATGGGGTTTTGTAATATTAATGGAAAACCTGGGTCAGTCTGACATGAAATAGATAACACTGAATTGTGATGCTTGAGTCTCAATAACTTATAAAAACATGAATAGAATGTTACAGGCACAATGGTTCCTGACATTTACTGGGACTATTCATGAGTGTTATCGTCATCATATCCTGGACCCAACAAACGTTGAGTGGTCGTCAGTTGAGCTACGTAGCAGGGCATGCTGCACTATTTACTGGCTGGGGACAGACAGCAGATGTTGTAACTGTGCAATGGGGAAATGTATCACAGCTAGTCAAGGGCCCGCTGCCGATGCAGTCTGTGAGGAGGGGCAGTGTGAACCTGGGAGGAGGGTTAACTGGAGGGTGATTGGGGAAGCGAGGAAAGTGAATCTCCGTTGCGAGATGGTAAATGGGATGGTGTGTCTAACTTTTGACTATGATATCACTTGTCCTTTTAACTTTTGTCGTAAAACCTACAAGATCATTTTGCTGCTCACCGCCATACTTGGGATACATATGTCACCATGGATACTGAATAAAGTCATGACTTTATAACCATCTTTCATAACCATGTTATGAGATAGAACTCAACATGGTGTTTCCCTGATTCTCTGACATGAATATTTGAAGGAGGAGCAGTGGATTATGATAAGTTGGCATCCGTGCAAACTGCCATGATCTCTGGGAAGGTGTGTTGTTTCTTTGATTTTTGTCATTATTTGATAGCAAAGCTCATAGCTGTAGACGGGAAATGAGGATAAGAGCTAGCTGATGCTTGGGATGTTGCAATTATGTTATAAATGTGCTCTTGACCTGTACAAGCCCTTTTGATTGGAAAACTGTCCTTGTTACTAGGTTTGTGCACCAAAACCATCATTATTTTGGAACAAACTAGCTTAAACTAACTACCATTAACGACTCCATTTATTATTGTTGACATGCAACCTGGTAAAACACGCTGAACACATATCCCTTATCAGTCATGTTTTATATGACTCATAATGGCAAAGCCATTACTAATTGATTTGGACGTGACCGAATGAACCACATCAGGGGGGTACTGTCATTTTCTGTCCATGTAACAGCAGGCAAATGCCATGTTTGAGGATTCTCTCATTGTCAAATTAACACTATATTAAAAAGTGCTATGCATCTCAGTAGGGTTGTTCTTTGTTTACCCGCAAGCCATTTTGCCTTTATATTCGAGAGTCAGCATGACATGTGAAAGCATTTAGATGGCCATTAAAAAGCAGCCACTCAAAAAGAGGTTGGAGATTAGATTCACTGTCAACACCTCTTATCTCTCCACATGTTCTGAGTTGTCACATCCCCTTTTAGGACCATGGAAATATCTAACATTGCAATGCAGAGCAAGCTCTGAGTGTTACACCACTACCCTCTGTGGTGAGTTATTCTAAATAGAGACTCATATATGTGGTGAAGAATTTAATTAAAGGTCCTAATGAGTGTAATTCTTGAGTTATGGCTAAAATGTGTTTTGTGTGTTCACAGTGACCCTGACCTTTGACCTGCAACCCCTGAATTCTAATCAGTTCATCCTGGCGCCCGAGTAAACATTTGTTCCAAATTTTGAAGAAATTCCCTGTAGGCATTGCTGAGATATCACATTCACGAGAATGGGACGGACAGGCTGATGGATGGGCATACGTGCATATGGACAACCCATCAGCATAATGGCCTAGTGTCAGAGCCAGAGAAATAACAAGCACCAGAAAACTCCAAAAGTGCTTAATTAAGACACTCCCTGGCTCCAAGGCACATTATGTGTCTCGACTTTCACTAAAGCTTAACTTTATTTGCAACATTTCCATTTTGTGTAACTGAGGTGGAACAAATCCTTGGCTCTTTGAACTCACAGCAGCTAAAGTAAAAACCAACTCCGTCTGAGAGACCAAGGTAAGGATTAGCATGTGTTGCTAGCATAATGAGCCCTGGCATTCAGCTCTTCTCTCTCAGCTGACATGACTGCTATGTCACTGTGATTAGCCCTGGCCTCACATCACCAAGACTAGAGTGGTCGTGACCCCTTGTTGCAACTGGTAATGAGTAACAGGACCTCAACTGTGACAGCCTCGTGTAAGGGTCAGATTATAAAGAAACCCAACAGAGCAACAATAACAGTCACAGCCAGCCACTGAGGATCAGGATAAATAGCATTTAGTCTCCAGCTATGACGCATGGAGATTAAGCTCAATGTTTTCTGAATGAATGAAAATAATAGATACACATAGATAATAAATAAATGTTTACAACAATTGTTACAAAATTTGAATGAATTATCCCTATATCTTCAACTACCTAGAGTTTTATGACTTACCACTTTACAGGCTTTAGCAAAATAGTTTTCACATTTGTGTTGCAATTTAATTGATTTATTGACACTGGGATGCTGCCATCATGTTTGACTTGTTTAACCCTCAAAGGCTGAGAGAAGAAAGGAATAGTCAAAAGGAAGAGTCAAATATCTGCTAAATAGCATCTTAAGTGACTCTGGCTGTTTCACACTAAAGGCCTAATATGACATGAAGATGGAATTATTTTATTAGTTGTGAAGGAAGCGATGGAGTGTCATTCTTCATCCTTGGCCCACTACAGTGAATTTATGGTGCAGAAAATAAGCACTAGGTCCCCTGCTTTGACAATACACTGTTATGTAATCATGAGTAAGTTAATACTATGCGCAAAAGATCGCTGTGGCACCACACCGGGATGAATGGAGCTGAAACCATGGAAATATTCACAGGCACTGCTGTTTTACGGGGTAAGCAATAAAAATTGGGTTGCTGGCTAAGCTCAAACTACTATGACTAGTACTGGTTTTAGTAGTGAATAGTTGACTGGTTGGTAATGCTCCAGGGAGCCAGAGTTGCTTAACACCCATATACATGGCAGGGTCCACTCTGGTACCTCTGCACCAAAGATTTTTCGTTTCCCTAGAGGTCAAGTGACACTAATATTTAGGTAGGACTTTTAGTGGCCACAGCTGTGGAAAAAAAAGCGTAGGCTCCGGGACTAAATGATGCCGTCCTTGGACAAGCAGCAGCATGGTGAACGAGAGCTCTCATATTGTCCATCATATCCTACCTGAGAGTCTCCACTCTACCTCCAAAGCCAGAGCTGCCAATGACCAGCCATTGGGTGCTTGGCAGCAGTGTCTGTAGCATTTCAATGTAAAACTGACATTTAGAAGAGAGCAGATGACGCTTTTGACACTTGGATAGGCAGTAATTAGTTCCCCCTTTAGCATTCATTGTGTGAGGCATTTCATCAGTAAATGTCAATTATCATGGCAGCTCTATTCAGCGGGTAACCTTCAGTTATCACTGTAAGCATTGAAGGGTAGGGTGCCTTTAAGAATAAGCTGACTTTATCCCCACTCTGACAGGCCTCTTTGACTGTACTAAGTGATACGGAATAACGTAACATTCAGATATCCAAGGGGATTCACCTGCTTAGAGGGTTTCCTGTGAACCGGTCTGTTCATGCTTCAAAAGAAACATACCCCTGGATATGCAAACTTTAGATATAGTAGAGTTAGTCATTTTATATATACTGTTCTCAGCCTGAATATAGTCTGAGACGACTTTCAAGTTTTCATAATTTGAAAACTTTCTTTTCAAATACACTACTGTGTGTGTGTTGTATAGGAATAAGTGGAGTCATCATGTGATGCAAAAGTGTAATTACATCCAATTTATTTCATAATATATGAAAAGCAAAATTATGAAACTGGAAAACGATCAGTCAACATGTTCATCCCTTCATTTGAATCCATTCATGTTGTCTGCCACACACACATGGGTATTGAAGCTCAGAGAGTGATAATATGGAATGGCTCCAGGTTGCGGCTCAGTGCAACACACACACACACACACACACACACACACACACACACACACACACACACACACACACACACCCCAGAGACAGACATCCTCTGGCTCTGGAGCAGCAGGATGAACACTGGCGCCACATTATCCAGCCCTCCTCAAAAAGCTCTCTGAATAACCCTGCTACTTCAGTAAAAAATATCTAATCCACTTTCTGCTGCGTTCAATCTGATATTTGTATTCAGCTGCAGCCAGAGACTGAGTCAAGTCTGGTTTCAGCACCGTTGTTACAGGAGGTATACTCTCCATAACTGCAGGAGAATTTGGATTTCAAACCATGGGGTGGAATTTAATTAAGTGAAAGATCTCCCAATGCACATAAAACACTTTTCAGATTCTTCTGGGGGTGTTTGGTTTTGGTGACCAGCTTTTGAGATATTAACTTTTCCGTCTCTGCCCTGATGTATTAGAGGTGAAAAATAAATTATTTTCGGTTGCTCACCTCATTGGAAAGTGCCATTTAAAAGTTTGACAGAAACATCAATTTAGATAGTCTCCCCATAACATTTTTTTAATACACTGAACGTATTGTGGACAGTTTTCATTGGAACTATATTCTATCAAATATGTTGTTGTGTTGCCTCTAAATGATTGGCAGTGTTGTGTGTGGAAGCAATGATTTGCCAGGCGGTACACTTTTATAGTGTACCTGGTCTTTGTGCTAAGCTCGTCTCCATAGTTACCAGAGATACACTTTCCATCTAAGTTCCACCTATTGACACGCTGGGCTGATGTCGGCGTAAATGAGTTGTAGTGCCTGACGTTTCCCACTGATGTAACCTGTTGTGTAGCAGATGCGACATACCTGTTGTTTTAATAGCATTACTAGCCATATTGCAACGAGCTAGCTTAGTGTGGCGTGCCCTTTCGGCGTGCCTTACTGGAGAACAATGTTCTGCTTTGGGTAGGGGAGGAGCAGACAGCACGCTGCCTGTCACGTAGTGTGGGCTGCCTTGTTGAGTGCAGTGGCTGACGTTATATTTTACACAATTTAAGCCGTATTTAGGATTACAACGAATTGTTCGGTTTGTGACAAGTGCCGAACCGAAAGTCACATACCAAACGGTTCAACACAAATACAGTATGTGTATTGTGACGCCCCTACGTAACAGATGGGAAATTAGTGTTTGTCTGTGTCAGACTTTGAGAAACCTCACTGTATGAAATATCCCTTCACAGATTTTAATTAAACATACATTCAAATATTTGTCACAGCTACTAAAAAACAAATTATATCTCACAAATCCTTTTCACACATGAACACATTATTGACCCTAATTTGACTCCACACTGGTCTAGATTCCATGCAATTGTTTTGGCAAACATGTCAAGCATGGTTATTTAGAATGCTACGGGTTACTGATTAATTTAATTTGAATGACGTATCACTTATTCACACCACAGAGCACAAAGTTATTCATATAAAGTAACAACAAAACAGACAACTTAAATGATGCAGAGCTTGTTCTCTTTGCAGGTACACAGTTGGACTTTTGAGACAGTAAGAGTGGGATAGGGGTCTTAACTTTTTCATAATCATTTTAACATATATGCCTTTTCGCTTGAAATATTCATGTGAGGGCATGGGAGGTCACATATTGCAACATCCTTGGCAGCAAAATTGAACAGTCAGAGGAAGTTTCCTCTGCAGGTAGCCAAGAGGTTTGAGCATCACTCCAGCAGACAAATTGTTGGAGAATGATACAGGGAGAAAACTATTTAGCTGTATGACACCTTTATTTGTCTTTGAAGAACAAATCCAAATAGTTATTTTTGCAATCTTATATGCTTATGGATATCCCAAGTACCATAGCCATTTTTGACATCATGGCTATTTGCGAGAAACTTTCCCTTTTACCTTTGGTACATATATATATGTATATTTATATCATGCAGGGGTCCACAGAGCTTACAAAGTAGGTCTAGAAGTATATTTTCAAACTAATCAAATAATACCTGGAACATAATTCACAGGAGACATATTTGATGTCTTGGTTTATTGCAGCAAAGATGCATCTGCTAATCTGGCTGTTTTCCGGCCAGATAATGAGCCCAAAAATTAAAGCAAACCCAAACCATAATCATGCCAAACTAGTTCCAATTTTTGACCATGATTCATCATAGTTAATGAAAATTCAACTAATAGCCAGGCTTTGTCCCTCATCACTGTAGATTAATGGTGCAACCGTGGTTCTACAGAGTGAAGGTTATATCTCCAAAATAGCCATAATACCTGTGCTGTGTTGCTGAATGCACAATGCACCATTGTGTATGACACTGCCACTTTCCAGTTCATTAGCTTCTCTATTGTGACACAGGTGATACTCTCTAAGAATGAAAGATGAAGATTAAAGCATCCGTTTCTGGATTTTACAAATACATTGTTTTGTATTTGACAAGTCCCAAACTGTATCAATACTAAAATAATTAGTGAAATATTTGTCTGAACTGCTCTTGTTGCATAATGTGAACACCAGTCTCTGGTGTGAGAGACAGGCGCTGATGTACAGTCACCATGCACCCCAGAATCCACCTGGCAACTCAATGGCATTCATACATTTAATGCTTCAATCCAGACAGAAATCACACTGTTACCATTACGTTACTGAGGAGGCAATTAAGTTGTATATAAATTTTTTTACAGGGATTTTCAAGGTCGAGCCAAGTTATTTTTTCAATGTTACCGGAACTTCTCGGCGGAACTCTTTATCAGCATTTATTAAATCAAATAAATTCTACAACTCTTACACACCATCACAAAATCCAATAATACATTATCAGCTATGTCTGTTTATTTTGAATAAAAATTTGATATTGGCAAAAAAACAGATTTAACTCTCAAAGCTGCAAAGATTGCATCACTTAATTTGATGAGTGATGTTTGGCTGATAGACTGATGAACTTCACCCAGTCGAAGAATTGCCATTATCATCAGACAGCAGAGTTGGAAATCTTAATTCAAGAATTGCTATACATTGATCAAACTCAAGTGAGCAGCAGTTTCATGCTGCTCACTTGCTCAACAAGGGTTGTTTCCCAAAGTAAACGGTGAGGTGACTCTCAACGTCAAAAGCCAGAGCAAGCGAACAAGTAAACCAAACAAAGTACAATAATATTGCAAAGGACAAGAGAAGGCAGGACCAATGACCAACAAGCCAAAAGTGGCTCAGCTGCAAGCAGCACAGCAGCACAGACATAGATGAGGGAAATACTCAGACAATGTACACTGACAACACCAGGATACATCCACAGAACAACAAGAGATTCCATGTCTTTGACTCACAGACAACAGTTAGAATAGGAGCAATCAATAAACAGCTAAGAGCAAATAAAACAAACATGAAAGCAGCACAGGGAGAGAGAGCACTGTTCGTGTAGTTATTGAGCCTGAAAGCAAGCACAAGTATCCACATTACTGCCTTGAATAGAGTCCTTGAAGGCAAGGAGAGGTGAAATTGCCCAGGTTTATAGCCAAGCCTCTCTTTCTGTTTTGAGTCATTCCAACAAGCTGCATAATTTCATTCCTCTTGCTCCTTCGGCCAGATAATTTTAATATGTTGTTTATAGCAACATATGCAAAGTTTGTTCTCTGTCACTCTTCGGTGCCACATGTGATCCCTGTGATCCCCAAAGTGTAAAAATCTGCCTAGCACACTCGCTCGTGCTGTGTCTACTGAAAAACAGTCCTGCAGTGGAAAGTGCCAAAAATCTGCTATAATGGGCCCCAGGATAATGATTACTTTGACTGATGGCATAATGAGGGCTCTATAAATATGCATGGGTCACCAGGGGTAGTAATATTGTGGATTATTAAAACTACAGGGTAATAGGTCAAGATAATGAGGGGAACCTTGGGGTGGGGGCAGCCACTGACACAGGAATTAGCAAGGCCAGATGTCTGGAACACTGTTTGTTTTCACACCATGCTTTTGTGTACATAAATTATGAAAGTCTATTCAAAGAACAAATTTTCTAAGGAAATCACAGACACAAAAAAATGAATACTGAATTTGAAATTGGGATTCAACATTTGCAAGCTGTCCAGGTAAACAACCTATAAAGATGAAGGAACTTAAAGTCTTTATAAAATAGAATAGCTATGACAGATTACATTTTTTAAGTGATGTAGATGTTCTGACAGCAAGCTTCTACCTCTGCAGGGTGCTGCTCTGTTGTCATGGCTCTGAGATGCACGCCAACATCGCCTGAGTTTAGGTATGTAAACACCATGATTTAAAAATCAACATTAAATATGGCTATTTCTTTATTGCCTGAAATGTCCTTGTGTGCATTTGCACACCAATTGCACGTTTACTCTACCATTGCAAGGAGACACAACTGTGTCATAGCAGGTATATTGCTCAGGACCCAAGGAGATAAAGTGCCAAGTGTAACCCTAACCCTTGAGTGGTTGAATGATGCTCTTGAAGAAAGCTGCAAGCTGTATTAACACAGATCAGGAACTGCACTCGTGGACTTAAAATATGCATTGTAAAATGTAGAGAAATGACACGGTTGCTATAGTGAGTTTAGAAACTGATATCGCAAACATTGTTGACTGCCCAGCCCAGATAACAAAGCTTGCAAACAATGTTGCTCGATGGTATATATATTTTTTTCAAACTAATTCAAATGTGATGTCATTAATTACAATCAACCAACCATCCTAGATAACTGAAGCTACCAAATTACCAAAGTATAAACAAAGTGCAGAGTGTGTTGTAGTAGAGAAACAAATGCATTTTGAGTTGCTGTATTTGGACATGCCTGGACTCTCCTTGAGGTGACCAACCTTTTCTGCTCTCTGTAGATCTAATGGTCACTTCCTATGCACAGTGGCCCTAATATGTTTCACACAATGGCTCATCCGTGGCTCACAATACCGCTGCTCTATTAGTGTACGCAGCGTTGGCTTTCACAAGTTCATTAAAAATTCGGTCTTAATGGCTTATTACTGTCTGCCTAATTCCAAACGGCTAAATTTAGGTGACGTCTGAATGACCCATGGGGTAATTTTATCATCACAATGTCCATGAAAACATGTCCACATTTAAACTGCTCTGTAGTGAGCTGTCATGAGGGATGCCTATAAAAACAGAATGCTCATTAAGACATAGAGTTTGTGTGTATTTCTAAGGTTGCAAATTTTTTTTTAAAATAAATATGATTGAACAAAAATTTAAAATAGATAAATACTTCAGAGATGGTAACTCCTGTCATAAATGTTATGAAACAAGTAATAAAAAGTTTGATTTTTGGGGAGTTTTGGGCAAACTTGGAAAGTTAGTGATTTGATTTAAAGATATTTAAAATAAATGATAAGTTTTGTTGGTATTATTATAACTATTAAAGTTATAAAGTTTATAAGGAAAAACAATGTAAAATCATAGTATACCATTCTAGATAATTGTCAGCAAAAACATACGCCACTAAAATTGTATGATTGCATGATCCAAAATCTTTGTTAAACCTTGCCATCTCTAGCGTGTCAGTCACTCGCTCAGAGGATGTTGTTGTCGCTTTCCATTGCTCAGGGGACTTTAAAAACAGTAACAGTCAGGAGTAGAGGAGAATACTTTGTGATACATGCGGTCAACCTATAGGCAACAACCTACCCTCTCATACCTGCAAAAGATATACGACAATTTGCCTAAGTGCAATTGATGTGCAAACACACATCAATCCCACCATTTTCTGTGACACGGGCATGCATATGCTATACTGGCAGGGTGATCCACGGGGAAATTCAGGGGCTGGATACTTCCTGGGGGGGGGGTGTCCCAGTAGTGCTACGGAGGGAGAAATGCTGTCATGCATAGAACTATGATTTTGCGCCTGCTTTACCCCGGGGACCACATTGCAAATGCTAGGTAAGGACAAGAGCAAATGCCTGGATTTCAATGAAACCTGGGACTGTCTTCTGTGTGGATGGACAAAAAGTCCAGGTTTTGCTGGAGGTACTATTTAATAATTCATGGTTGTGTATGATTGGCTGCAAGCACCAACCCTTTTTCATAAACCGAGCAAAAGCATCTGTTTGCCTCTCAACAGAGAAACTGCAGGTTCAACATTTCTTCATTGTGGATATGTACAGTAACTTCTGGGGAGAAAACAGGGGCTAAAAACTGCCATCAGTCACTGCCACGTGTATGTCTTTGTGTGGCAGTATGCTCGCAGGCATTGACACTGGAGTGACAGCTAACCATAAATCCGAAATCCATGTTTAGGATTATCAGTAAACATTGACTTCACTCACAGGCTTTCACTGTTTGTGCTGTTTTTTGTATCAGCCGTTACTGTACATACAACATACTTACCCTGACTAACGTTTCCCTGGTAACGTAAGATATGAGTAATTTCAATGTTCAAGTCTTTATTTTTCCGAATAATTTTATCCTCTAATGAATGCTTATTGTGCGTTCACACCAAACGCAAAGTAAATTTTTCCCGCACCTAGATTACATACAAAGTCAATTCATAGACTCGAGTAGATGTAATTTAGCGTAATTTGCTCCACTCGCTCGTGTTAGCTTTGATATTGAGACTTTCCCGAAGTCGCTAACAACTGCGTCCGTAAGAAAACAGGCGAATGTCCATGGGTTGTGTTTACACACATGACAAATGATCCTTTGTCTTGTCAGGTTTTGGTCTTAACACACTACTAAAGAAGATATAAGTGTGAAATGAAATGTAAAGTATATATCATCAATAATAGCATACCTGTATGTATACAGGATTCAAAACTTTATTTGTATTTGTTCACAGCAATGTCAGAGCAGTTGCTTCTCATTTAAATTTGTTATTTCCCATTTGACTATATATTAATAAGTGTTGTGAATACAAGCATATTGATTGTTTGCACAAGTTGTTATCTTGTTCTGTCTCAGAAAAAAAACATTGTATGCATTTTTTTACATGCGTGAACAAGATGAATTGACTTAATTTAAGGTTCCATGGTTCCAAGGTTCCAAACCGGAAGTATAGGACATTGATTCGCTCACCGGACGTGGCAGGTTGGGATGAAATGCAGTTAACTAAATTTAGGTTCAAAGTCCAGCTCACAGAGTCAAGTGGCAGGCAATCAGGATGAAGTGAGCTTCTCAGGTAACAGTCAATGAGGAAACGAGATTTAGATATGGCTGAAAGCTGTGAAAAAAGGAAACTGCAGACTATCAGGCAACAAAACAGAGGAAACTGGCAGTGTTTCTGAAATCACTCCCTCACACGCATGCTTTAAATAATATACACACTATATGATGCCTTAGTGAGTAGTAAATAGAAATTACTGTGATGCACAGATGAAACTTGCATTTTTGAAATGTCAGGGGTGAGTTGGGAAGCATTGCACTCAGTTATGTCACAAGGGTGTATACATTCAACATAAACACATGGATTCAGAAATATATTTGTTTACTAGTTTGTATTGCTTTTTGTTAGTTGTGCATTCCAAAAGAAACTCTCTAAAGTTTTTGTTGCCTCATATGGATATATTTATTTGACTTGGCCGAGCAGCAGCAGTATATTAATCTCGTGAGGTATAGGAAACAAAAATCAGACATAGATATAACAAAGTAATGAAGCAGTCACGATGAAGGGGGGTGAATTTCTCTGAAGGTGCTATTTATCAAGACCCCAAAAGTTGCACTTCACATAAACATAAAACCTGTTGTAGCGTGTTCGACATCTTCATCTTATGAGGCAAACTGAGCCCCAACCAAACTCAACCGCTGAAGGGCTTCCGCCGACAACCATGGCTCCAGTGAGGGATCAGAGAGATCCTACCCACCAGCCTCCCATCCATCCACCACTGATTCTTAATCCTGTCTGTAAGCTGATCGCAGTGGGGTGTCCTGACCGCTTCTGCCACCCATACTCTTAACCCCTGCCTCGAAGTGTATGCTGATTTACAGCATGAATCAGCAGTGTGGGATTATATGGAGTGAGTCATGTCAGCCGAGGAAATGCCCACTGTGCTTTTCAGAGGACGTGTTGGCGGAAATACTCGATGCCGATATATGTGGTTCGTTGGACAGCACTGGAGGATACGTTGTTGATGGGGCAAAGACCATAGGGTTAAAACAATCGGGTCCAATTCAACTTTCACCAACATTTCTTCACAAATGACTAAATAAGGAAAAAGAAATGAAATAAACTTGATAAACAGGCTATTTTTGTCCCATTGTTAGTCTATCAAGACAAACATATATATCAACATGCATTATTCCCATGCTACACAATTCTGAACACAGTATATCAGACTGTGGTGGTCATGACTAGCTACTGAGTAATTAATCGGAGATGCTGATGAGGGCTAGTTGATGCCACAGTCTGATGAGGTATTGTGATTCTCTGCAAAGTTGATGTGCACCCAGTGATATCCCATCCTGCCCAGGGTATGTTTAGATGTTGGTCATTTGCCAGGTGCATCATCTGCCTCCTTTTGTCATCCTTCTCAGCCACCTTCCCCATCAGCTTGTTTGTCTGCTCAGCTTTGTGCTCGAGCGGAGCACATTACTCAGCGTTCGGACACAGAAACAGATCTGATAGTTCTGGGTTCTGTGGTTTCCGCTTTTGTCCCTGTACTCGGCTGTTCAACCACCTGCAATCTTTCCAGAAGAAGATATGATAAAATTATTGTTTTAACTTCCACTGTTACACTAGTGCAGATCATGCTGCAGTTCAGATTGAAATAAGGAAGGATGGAGAGACTCTGCCCCCCCCTCCCCTCTCTCAATCTCTCATCACATACTGCGGCTCCTCCCTCCACCTTGCCCTTCTCCAGATCCCCTCCCTTCTGCTGTGTCTCTCTTCCTCCCAGTCTCCGTCCCTCCCTCGCTCTCCCTCAATCGTTCATCCTAGGTGAGACTAACGGAGGATACTCCCTCACTGTGCGTGTGTGTGTGTGTGCGCGTGCGTCAATGTGTGTGCGTGCGTCAATGTGTGTGAAAATCAGCGTGTGAACCGCATGTGTCTGTGTGTGCACGCGTGGCTCCGCAGCTGACGGGGAGGACTCGTGAAGTGCTCGGGATTTGGATATCAGATCCTTCTTCTTATTGTATGTTTGTAACATTTTTTAACAGCACTCCAAAATCCTCCCATTAAAGAATCTAATTTTCCTCCTCTCGGGGCAGCATATCGATGGAAACTCCAATCCCTACCACAGGATCTTGGATTTAATGAGCAGCCACCGTGGAATCAAGCAAGCAATTTCTGGATTCCCCTCGTTACAGCTCTGGTAAGGATAACTCTCTCCCGTGCCCTTTCTCCCTCTCCTACCTCCCACTCTCTTTTTGCATATCCATCTCCTTCTCTTGCACTTCCTGCCTGATTTACTACTCCTAACATATTGACAGGTGCGAGCAGTACACATTATGGGACAGGGAAGGAGTTAAATGAAGCAGAGCAAGCTACTGAGGACAGGGAGAGAGGGAGAAAATGAGGATGGGCGGACTGGGGTGCATGAGGGAGTGTGGAGGGAAAGAAGCAGGGGATAGAACTGTGTGCCAACACCAGCAGTGTTGCTCATGTTGTCAGATGCTGGAGGGGAAAAAATGCTCCACTTGGTACTTGCCATTGATCTGCTGTTATTTTCAGCTCACGTCCCTCAGAGACAACTTTGCGTGGTCTACCTGACAGTGATA